>NC_063355.1:28106487-28227654 GCF_021869965.1 Rhincodon typus
CTATGCCCTCTTGTCCTAGCTTCACCTGCCAGTGGAAACATCCTCTCTACTTCTATCTTATCTATTCCCTTCATAATTTTATATGTTTCTATAAGATCCCCCCTCAATCTTCTGAATTCCAATGAATATAATCCCAATCTACTCAGTCTCTCCTCATAAGCCAACCCCCTCAACTCCGGAATCAACCTAGTGAACCTCCTTTGCACCCCCTCCAGTGCCAATATATCCTTTCTCAACTAAGGTATATTAACATTTTTCTACAATGAATTGCAATGGATATTAATCCACTCAATTTGGCGGTCTTATTGTCCTCCAACAAAGAGCAAACATCTGCTGCTTAATGTGTGTGGCTGTATATGTTGGCTCTATATTGTATATTGCTAATTATTCATTTTGTATGTATTGTATTATATCTCCAATACAGGTTATATATTTGATACTGGAATTATATATTTCTGCTGAACTGTCGCTGAAGTTAAGGCAGGAAATCAAGAGAACTCCTACTGAAATTCTGTCCCGTGATGTAGCTGATTTTAATGTAAAATTCTAATTTTAAATGCAAAATAATTATTCATTTATTCATATATTTAAGTGATTTAATTCACAATAGTATCTACAAATTGGAAACTGTAGGTATGGTAGCAAAATTGCAACTCTATTCAAATATATTATCAAGCTATGCTGGTTTAATGCAATGATTTCAAAACTTATCAGTGCAAGAAATTTTCTGCATTGATTAAAACAATCTGAGGGGGATGTGGCCGAGGGGGAAGTTGTGGGATTCTCTTCAAAATTAAGGTACCACTGTTGACAGTAAATACTGACAGAAACCTGGCAGCCTGCTGTAAATATTGATGGCAGGAACTCCCTGCAAATATTAACCCAATCCTGAGGATTCCCTGAGCCACAAAAATATACCTGTGACTTCCTGAAAAATATTGACACTCTTCTGACAACTTCTGTATACATGAATTTCAAGGAATGCTTGTAAATATTGACACTAATGCAAAGAAATATCTGAAAATCAAGGCACAATCACAAAGATTCCTCACAAATATTGACACACACCTAGGAAATTCCCTGTAAATATTAATATCCTGGCACAAAGAACCCCTGAAATATTGATGCAGATCCAGTGAGACCCAGGGTTATTTTGAAAGGCTGTGCATTTTTATTCAAAAAATGCATAGGTCCCATAATTGAAAAAAATGTTTTTATTGTTAATGCACGGCAAAAAAAAGCAGTTGTAAATCCTGCACAATTCTGTAACACGGTATTCATGAACTGTGAATGCTCAGTGTCCCAGAAACAATGCATTGGGAATCCCCATACCAATTCCAGTTCTAAACCTATTGTATAAATATTTTCAAAGCACAGAAGCAGCGAACATTTCATGCAGATGGTGAAAACCTCAGCACTACATGACCACTGTGAGTGTCAGGACACTTGAGTTTTTCTTCAAAGCTGTACCAGGAGTGGTTTCTGATTGTTCCTGGTTACACACTGCCCTGCACTGGTTCCAATGGAGGCAGCTCTGCTGATGTCTTTGTTAAAGAAGCAAAGATAATTTGGTCTCACTTTAATTAGAATTGAAAAGCCACAGAACACAGCAGTGTGTGAGATAAAGAGGCTGCCATGGGTCACAGTGGGATGTGAGCAAAGGGAGTCTGTATCCCCATATCATCTTTTCTGTGAAAGTGATTTGAAAATAAATGGATTTTAGTGATGTGTTTCCTCATAACATCTTTCCATCCCATTTATGTTAGCTCTTTACCAGTGCGTACATTACTCATATAGAAGACATGCAGTGGGAACAAGCTGTTGTTTAGGTCGCTTTACCAGTCATCTCACAGCAAGTGGTTAGGATTTGGAATGCACTGCCTGAGAATGTGGTGGAGGAGATTCGATTGTGACTTTCAAAAGGGGCTTAGATAAACACTCTGCAAGCTTGCTATACAGATCAATATCCCTAGTGTGGGAAGAGAACATTCAGCCCATCAAACCAACCCTCCTAAGAGCATCTCAATCAGAACTAGCTCCAGCACCCCTACCCTACCTCCGCAACCCTACATTTACCATGGTTAACCCACCTAGCTTGCACATCCCCGGACACTACAGACAATTTAGCATGGTTGATTGACCTAACCTGCATATCTTTGGAATGTGGGTAGAAACTAGAAAACCTGGAGGAAACCCACATGGACACGGGGAGAATGTGCAAACTCCACACAGACAGTTACGCAAGGGTGGAATTGAAGCTGGGTCCCTGGTGTTGTGAGGCAGGAGTGCTAACCACTGAGCCACCATGCCACCCACCAATATGATCATTGGCTGATCCTCTATCACAATGCCCTATTCCTACTTTCTCCCCATACCTTTGGGTGCTTTTAAATTCCAAAAATGTATCCATCTCGTGCTGGAATGTATTCAGTGATTTGGTCTCCATAGCTTTTTGTGCTACAGAATCCATCCATTTACAACCCTTTGAGTGAAGAAATGTTTCCTCATCTCAGTCCTATATAGAGCCCGTATCCTGAGACCATGACCATTGGCTCTAGACTTCCCAGGGAAGCATCCTCCTTCGTTTAGTCTGTTCAACCCTGCTAGAATTTTATATGTTTCAATCAGATTCCCTTTCATCCTTCTAAACTCCAGTGAACACAGGACCAGTTGAACAAATCACTCCACATACAACAGTCCTGCAATTCCAGTATCAGCCGAATGAACTTCCACTGCACTCCCATTATGGCAAGTATATCTTTTTTTAGGTAAGGTCACAAAAACTGCACTCAGGACTCCAGGGTACGGTCTCACCAAGACCCTAACTAGCTGTAGTAAATCATCTCTACTTCTAAACTCTCCTGAAGAAAGAAAACAAACTCGGTTGTGTGATAATTATGGAGGACTGGGGTCTAGCTGAATTGCTTTTGCAAAGAGCCAAATGGGATCAAATGGGCTGAATGGTCTACTTTTATTCTGTAACCATTCTATGATTAAAGGCTTTTGGGGGAATATTGACTTTGCAGGTCAGCCACTCAGTTTACACCAAACCAATTTTACTTTTTATCGATTGTTTTAAAACTGGGCAGTGCGTTAAACAAGCATTGGAGAAATTCCTTCCAGTTCCCTGCTCAGCAGGTTAAGTTAAAATTACTGCGTAGGCACCAGTAAAATATTATTAAATTTAATAGAGAAAACCTAAGGGAAGAAAATATTTGAGAAAGTCAAAAATGATTTGTTTCTTGTTTTCTTTTCACTTTTTTTAATCGTGGCGAATGAAGCACATCCCTTAGCAAGCATCCAGTGCCTGAAGGTACTGAACATTCTCAGGGCAGGCTAGATATAAAGTATAGTATTCCATCCTCCAGCTTGTTCTCCTTTTCTAGCACTCAGAAAAAGCAGTGTAATGGAGGAGAGTCATTTAAATTCTGCCAGTCTGCATGGAAACAAATAGCGTCCCTTAATAAGTGTCTGTATTGCTTTCTGCAATAATTGTCAAAATTACGGAGACTATAGACCAGAGCCACTAAAAAAAATGCCATCTGTCCAGTTACCAAATCTGGTGGAAACAGCTCAGGAGAAAGGATACTGAATTACCCATGGCTGGATTTGTCATATGTCCCTACATTTTTTAGATATTTGCATAATCGATGAAACTTCTGATATCCCCTTTCCTCTGCTTAATTCTGGCCACTTGACTTTGTAAGTAAAAGTATTTAATCAACGGTGTCACAACAGTTGTACCATACTCTATTCTCTGGATACTTTGCTCAAGAACATTATAATTTTTAATGAGGTGATGTTTCTCCATTCTCTGCAGCAATTTAAAGGAAATCTATTAAAGTTTAAACAGGGTCGTTTTCAAAAAAAATCTGAGCAATTAAAATTGTGATCAAAAATTCATAAACTGTAACAGAAAAGTGAATCTTCTGTCATTTCAATGTGAAGATGCAAACTACAGAGTTCATGTGTTTCAAAATAAAATCACTTCACCTATTTGTTGCCAGTGACTAAAACATTAGAGCCAATCTTGCTCTGGTAAATGAACACAGATTGATCTCTGAACGAGTCTGGAATCAATGTAATGCCTCTTTTGCTGAAAGGTTCCAGTTTCTGACAATTCAATCACCTACTACTAATGCTTACTTTGTACTTGGAATGAGATGTGAGTGATGAAAATAAAAGTATTTTCCTACACTTTTGCCTCCTGTTTCAACATTAAACTAACATTGGTCAAACAGAGATGGATTATATACTGGAGAAATACAATCATAGAATTTCCCGTTAACTATCAGCTGGCCTGACACTGCACAGGTTAGATTAGGAGTAAAGTCACCTCTAGAAAGTTAAAATGAGCTTCCCCAAGCCTGATATTATAAGTTGGATGTAATGTAAAAATGTCTACACTGTCTGACCAATGCTCCTTAGCCCCAGCCTCAGAGGAGAATCTCATAGCACATCAGTCTCACATTTCTCATATCATTGCAGTAAAGTCAATTTAAACTGAATTAGGGGCACTTTCTCCTTTATGCCGTTGATTGTCCAAATAGAATTAAAACTGCCCAAAAGTCATTTCATGCTTGGCTCATATCCAACAAAGTGAGGAGGTTTTCATCCGATCAGATTGGTGGTTCCATGCGTCAGAATTAAAATAAATGTAATCCATTATGTTACGCTGTTCCTGCAACTGACTGCATTCTTTATTGATCTCAAACTTAAAAAAAAATTAGCAATAAATCTACATAGCATTAATGAATCAGATCCACTTGGCATTAATCCACAGACTGAAATTATTGTGTACTGAAACATTTCATTAATTATTGTAACATGTCACAATTGTTCAATATACAACGAGATGTGGCAGTCTGAATGACATGGTCTGAATCTGATAGATGCCCCCAATAGCCACACTAGAGACCTACAACCTACTTTGACACAACTTAATGTTTATTGACTTCAGGAGCCAAATAAATAATGAGAACTGGCTTTGTCGACAAAACATGAACTCGATCTTGTAGAGCTAGATGCACCAGTTGTATCCTGAGTCTAATTGAGATAGACTATTAACTGAGGTGAAAGTCTCTGAGCTGGTGGACGGTGCGGGTGATGTCAGTGTATCCTCTGCGGGTCCAGTGGCTTCCTCCTCAGAGGCAGAGGTGCAGCTGAGGGTCTCTGATGCTGGCCTCTTTGCTGTGTTTGCTTGGTGCTGTTAGTGTCTACATAAAATAGGCAAATAATTATGTAACAGGGATAAAGGATTGAGTACATAAGAACATAAGAAGTAGGAGCAGGAGTAGGCCAGCTGGCCCCTCGAGCCTACCCCGCCATTTAATAAGATCATGGCTGATCTTTTTGAGACTCAGCTCCACTTACGCGCCCGCTCACCATAACCCTTAATTCCTTTACTGTTCAAAAAGTTATCTAGCGTTGCCTTAAACACATTCAGCGAGGTAGCTTCAACCGCTTCACTGGGCAGGGAATTCCACAGATTCACAACCCTTTGGGTGAAGAAGTTCCTCCTGACCTCAGTCCTACATCTGCTTCCCTTTATTTTGAGGCGATGCCCTCTAGTCCTAGTTTCACCTGCTAGCGTAAACAATCTCCCTGCCTCCACCTTATCTATTCCCTTCATAATCTTATATGTTTCTATAAGATCTCCCCTCATTCTTCTGAATTCCAATGAGTATAATCCCAGTCTACTTAGTCTCTCCTCATAATCCAACCCTCTCAACTCTGGATTCAACCGAGTGAATCTCCTCTGCACCCTCTCCAGTGCTAGTATATCCCTTCTCAAGTAAGGAGACCAAAACTGCACACAGTACTCCAGGTGTGGCCTCACCAGGACCCTATACAGCTGCAGCATAGCCTCCCTGTTTTTAAACTCCATCCCTCTAGCAATGGTAGACAAAATTCCATTTGCCTTTTTTTAAGTAGTAGATTAAAAGCAGATTAAAAGTAGATTAAAAAGGAGTAGATTAAAAACGTTTGCATTGGTGTTAATGGGAGAGCAGCACAACACAATGAAGGTAGCTGGGATAGTTGGCTATTGAGGTTTGCACATCAGGCTCTCCTCTGGCTAATTTGAGAGTCATCACATATGGAGTGAAGTTCCTGACGTCCACTGCACTGTGCTAGTCTTGGACTTCTTGGTCTGGTTACGGGCCAGCATTTCCTGCATTGAGACAAAGGTAGAGATTGAGTATGATGGCAATGGATGGAGGAGCAGTTATTGGAGATGTAGGAGAAGCAGAGGAGGCGAGGTTGCCCCGGTGAGTGAGTAGGAAGAGAGGGCAGATGCCTGGAATGATAAGCAGCTTGGGAAGATGAGGTGGAATAAGGAGCATTGAGTGGACATGATACATGAAATACTTTGAATTGTAGTCCAGTATTCTGGCAAGATGCATGTGCAGTGGCAAAGTTAGTGTGTGTGGTGGCCCTGATGGTGCAAGGTGGCAAATAAAAGATTTGCAGAATAAAAAAAAAGTTCTTTCCTTGCACTCGTGGATGTCCCTCCTGACTTGAGGCATAGCACTGACCCAGTAACTACTTGGCTTCAGGTTGGTTTTATCCAGTGGTGTGACCTCCTGTGGCGGACTGCAGGAGAAAGGACAGCCCACTTCTCTACCTTGCCATCCACCAGCACCTCCAGATCCCTGCCCACGAAGCAGGAAGCTGGCTTTCCATTCCATACCATAATGGTCCATCATAGTGAGAGATGCAGTTCTTGGCTTACAGTGTTTGAACTGGTATGTACTGGGTTTTAAATATGGAATCTGTTGTACAAATGTCAGACTGTCCTAGCTGTGGTGAGCAATTCTGCTTTGCCTGCTGTGTAATTCCATGAGAAAAGAGCCAAAGAACCCAGTTACACAATTAGTGCGAGTCACTCTAAGACATGGTGGAATGAGTGGCGTGAATCTCACCCACTTCAGCCAAAGACGGGAAAATTCTGTCCAATGCATTAATCTGTCCCTTGCCTCAATAATGGTAACAAAGTAGACAATTTACATTTACTGTTCATAATACTCTTGTCTTTGCTCACTCCTATAATCTTAGATAAAGTCATTGAACTGTCCCTGTAAAATTTTTTCAAGGTATCACCCTTAACCTGGAGTAAATTTCAGGCAGACAAAAGATGGGCAAAGTCTGAAACACATTTGTGGGCCTAAATTTCAGGCCAGGGTATTTTAATACACAGACCTCATTTAAATTTGACAGGTGAGTTTCATCCACAATTACATGGGCTATTAGAAGCTTGTACTTTTCCTAAACAGGTTCTCTGCAGGGCTAAATAACAAGGGAATGTGTCTTTTCAAGGAAACTTTCATTTCCTCCTGTTTGCTTTTTGCTGTTTTGTTACTGCAAGAATGAATTCATTCAGAATCAAAGGAGTTGCAAGCCCCAGGTTTTATAATATCTGTCTGGATGACATAGTTGAAGAAATGAGAGTGAGGAGGGAAGTTCTCTCTCATCAATGGCAGAGTGGATGCTGGTCAAGCCTAAGAGATTGCAACCAACAGCTCGAGGACTATCACCCATGAGACCTGGATTATGCCCAGGGTGACTTCACAAAAGAAGCAAGGATGAATGCAATACTTTATTTTCCAGTTCTTTTCATAGCACTAACCATCCTTCCTACTCTTCTCTCCCAGTAGTCTGAATAATGTCCTAACATCAAATGCTTCATCACTAGAGTGGACATTAAGCAACCTCTAATTTTCATTCCAGAAACACACTTATCCCATGCTTTACTCACAGCAGCCATGAAAACATTCTATTTTCATTTTATTTTCCTTGCCTTAATTCATATCCAGATACTGGCTTTCAATACTGTGCTTGTATCTTGCTTTGTTTCTCTCCCAGCATGTGCCCCAACCCCCAATAGAAGTCCCACGTCTCTGTATTTTAAAGTCATGGACATTCACAAACACTCACCTGTTTCTGCAGGAGAAAATTCATAGATTCATAGAAAATAGGTGCAGGTGTAGGCCATTCAGCCCTTCGAGCCTGCACCACCATTCACCATGATCATGGCTCATCATACAAATTTCAGTACCCCACTCCCACTTTCTCTCCATATTCCTTGATCCCTTTAGCCAGAAGGGCCATGTTCAGCTCCCTCCTGAATATATCTAAGGAACTGGGCCCAACAGTTTTCCATGGTAGAGAATTCCACAAGTTCACAACTCTCTGAGTGAAAAAATTCTTCCTCATCTCAGTCCTGAATGGCTTACCCCTTATTCTTAGACTGTGACCCCTAGTTCTGAATTTCCCCAACACTGGGAACATTCTTCCCACATCTAACCTTCTAGTCCCATTGGGATTTTATATGTTTCTGTGAGATCCCTCCCCATTCTTCTAAAGTTCAGTGAGTACAAGCCCAGTTGATGCAGTCTTTCTTCATTTGTCAATGGCATACAACACCAAGGAGAGAAGCTGATGATTGTATCAGAGCTGAAGCAAGAAGGCCTCAGGATCAATGAATTCTCCCGTGCCTTCCTCCCCCGACTTCCCCACCCCAGACAAGTTGGAGCTTTTAAATTGGGGCTGTATCTGAATCTGTACCCTTCACCTTATCACATATAAATGCAAATTTGACAACACAGTGTTTCATTTTCATTTCAGATTTTCAGCATTCATGGTATTTTGCTTTCACATGTAGCCCTTTTCTCTTTCTTCCAGGCTCTTATAAGTAGCAAGAGCATCCAGGAAAGGACTCCTCAGAGGAGAACAATCTCTCCGAGATGTTGTCTCACAGAGATTGGCACCTTGCTGGGTTAGAGTGTGAGCTTGATGTATTGGTACTTATTGAAGAATCTGGGAGGAATTTCTAAACAGAGTGGGAATGTCGAATGCACTGCCATATATATGGGGTGTTTAAAGTACAGTGACCAGATTTCTATACTTACTAAGAAAACACCAATTATTTCAAACAAATCAGTTTTAAGTGCAGGCAGTTAAAATATTACTTATCAATTTATGACTCTTCAATTTAAACTCTACCCATTTTTAAGCCTTATAGACAAATGCAGACAGACACAGACAAAGAAAAAGAAACAGAGATTTTATGATTGGTAGCAAAAACAAAAAATATGGGACCACAGTTCAATAGCATCATTCCACAGGATTCAGTGACGTGTCCCTTTACTTCTGCCATGTTCTTTTGATCTTCTTCTGCTTTCCAAGTCACTTTAATTCTGTTCTAAAGACACAGAACAGTTGGCAAATTAATTGCCCAGACTCTCAGTCACTGGTTAGAGGCAGCAGTTTAAGCCAAATGGCAAGAGATAACAGTTATCTTCCAATTCTTTGTTGTTTCGCTGCAAGGAGAGAGAGGATGGTAACTATTTAGAGGCTGGAGGTTTTCCGCAGCTCTATTGTTCACACATAAGCTGTCAATCTTCCCAGGAGTCAATCAGATAGTTGTTGCTATGCTGAGCATTCCTGCTCCATGCAACAGGTCCTAAGTGAAAAATCAAACAGAAAGCCACCAAACACACAGCCATGGAGCCAATGACCCAGCAATCCTCCCCACTGCTTGAACAAGGCAACAGTATAAATACAACTCACAAGGAATTTCATCAACTTGCTTTAAAATTGAAACTAATCTCCTTCCACAGCAATTTCCTTTTCCAATTTAGTCCACAATCTAAAAAATAAAACTAAAAAAATTGGTCTTTCCACCAGTTTGGTCAAATATTCTGTTTCTGTGTGGGTTGTGTCACGACAGAGACTTAATAATTAAAATCATTTGCTGCAAAAAGTGACTTTTGCTGTGACTTCAGACTGATGCTCACATATTCTTCCACCATATATTAACACTTCTGTGAAATTTGCATAACTGGCCAGAAGACCTTCGATGAAACAACATTTTACAAGAAGCAAAGTGTAAAATGACAGTTCAGGACTTTGCATTGCATCTATCAATGTCAATGGCCAGAACAAATGATATATGATGTCAATGAAATTTCACACAATGTGTTTACCATACGTGGGAACTTGAGATTGAAGAATGCAATGGATCGACACTCTGCTCCTGTCCATGTATTACTGTTAAACTTCTAATCTGGTTTTATAAAAGTATTTTGAGGTGACATCATTTTATCCATAGACATGAAGAGGATATGAATAAAATTTACCTTTATATCTTCAGTCTACATGCAGCTATATTTGAATATACAGGAAAATCCTTCTTGATCGCAAAATAATTGAAAATTGCCGCTAGGGATGATTTGCAGTGATACGTCAACAGTGTTAGATTCACACTTGTACTCATGACACATTTCTATTGATGCATCTCAAGATTCACACAATGGGGACTTAATTGGATCAAATTTGGGATATTCCAAACCACAGGATCATCCAGGTGCAAACTTCCATACATGCGACTGCATATGAGACCTCTATCGCAATTATTAGATTTAGACGATTTATATATTTTGAGACTAAAGCATTAAAAACTGAGGGCATGTATATGGGGTTGTGACCTGTTTTACAGTCTGCTTGATGGCAAGCCTGGATGCCTTGATTACTAGAGTTCAAAGGAGTGCTTAGATTGCTTTACTAAGAAAATGGTGAAAGATATTTATGATTGGATAAAGTAACAGAAACCTTTGGGTTTAACATGAACAGACCCTGAGTTTACCAAAATCGTGGAAGATCTTATCAATGTTATAGTACAAGCATATAAATAGTTAACCAATAAATTACCCATTTATTTTTAAGAGGAAAGGAACTTGGGATCGAAAGTAGCTAAGTAACAACTCTACCTGGATGGAAGGCTGGTGTGTTTCATATTGCCATGGCGAAGTAGGCACAGGAAGCCATTTTTGAGATCAGGTTACAGGCTTCCCTAAAAATCTATAAATCTCTCAGGGAAGGATGCCATCATGCTGAACTTTCTTGTTCCATACAACAGGGGCCAAGTGGGGGACCTTCTGCTTTTTCTTGAGCCTCTATAGTCTCCTAACTTTCTTCTTCTTCCAGAATCTGTCTTCTCAGGCTAACTTGCACCTAATTGCTTTAACTCTGGCTTTGTGATGTTTCCAGGTCTGCAAACTCATTTTCAATTGCTTCTGTTGCCCTGGATTTCCATTATAGCAAAATGCTCTGTGGAGCCCACGCACTTTAGATTAATCAGACCTCACTTAGGTCTAGATTTCACAGCCTGTGAACTGTGCTTTTTAATATAAATTTTCCTTGCCCACCAGAGATTTCAATATAACTCATGGACCCTCTAATGTTCTTTTACTTTCTGACCAATCCTTAACTCAAAAGTGCTCCAACAGATCATTTGTCTGGGTCTGACTAGTATTCAAGTTTCATGGAGTTCCTAGCTCACATTCATTGCAAAGTGTCTCTTATAAGGTTTAAAATGATTTTTACCCAGTCTGTAGATTCAGCCTCAGAGAATCTTGCCACAGAGTGCTCTACTGCAGTTTTCTTTGAAGAATCTTCAAATCTTCATAACTATGTTGTAGCTAAATGGAGTATGCACCACTTGCTATCATGTTGGAAGATGAATCCTCCCCACAGCGAATCATTATGTAGGATTCATCTGACAAATTCGCTACTAATATGCTGTTTCCAAGAAGGATCTGATTTAACCAGTGTGACAGAGGAAAACCATGTTATAGCATAATAGGAGGAAACTCTTGATTTATCCAAGATGTAGTGTGTTGACTTTCATTTTCCACTAGGGTCTTGAATTTCATGGCAGATAAAGGACAGACAGCCAAATTAGAAACTAACACAACTTCCTCTTCATTATTAGCTCTTTAGTTCTTAGAAAACACACAAAATATTATCTAACTGTTTGACCAGAATCTACTTACTACCCATGTGTGATGACTAACCCTATCGCACTCCGACATGTTATCGTCTATACGAGTTCTGAACTCAGGATCTTCTCTTCGTGAAGGTTGGTCTTGAGTCGCTGCTGTTGATTTCTCTGATGTACCTTCTTTTATATGTTTTTCCTAGTCTTCCAGACTATCCAGACCCCCTTGCACAAGACTAATAGTTCTGAGCTCATTTGTCTAAGATCTGTGTAAACAGGAGACATCTGTATCCATGATTGCTGTTATCAGTCTTAATTATCCCTTTTGGCAACCACAGAGGCCAAATAACCATTAGCGTCGTCCATTTGCTTCGGTCAGCAGTCTAGTTTTACTTCTTCCGTTCACAGCAAGCCGATCTGGTGTTTATGTAAAGTTAGCACAATATCCCATTGTGCTTGCTAACTTCAACACTTAGCTACAGAACCACAGTTACCCATAAGATCATAAATTTATTTAATGATAACATAGCATTGGTATGATGGACATTGTTACTGAGACGGAGGGAGATCTCAATACTAGGTCTTATTCCTTCAAGAGCTTGCTTAAGTCAATGTCACATAATTGTAGTGGGTAGTATTCAATGACCTCCTCAACATGAATTAATGTATTGTTTCTAAGCTGCTGCTTCTTAGTGAACTTAGTAACTTATCCGAAAATTCTTCACAAATGGTCAACTGCCTATACTTATGCAACTGTGATCATGAACCCCTCAAGATCTAACAATTACGTGATATGGAGGATTCACAGGAGTTGCTATAAGTAGATTGAAATTTGAAAAGCTGAGAATCAACAGTCTTAGATTAGAATTAAACAAATGATGAATATTTTGTAAGTGAAATGAGAAGTTGCCATGACTTTAAAATATTCTAGGATGCGACTGATAGATAGTTTTACAGAAAAGATAGGGTGCTATGTGGAGACAGCCATAATAGAAACTAAGAATTGCATGATGGAAAATATGAGTGGGTCATTGATAAGCTTCTTAAAGAGGTACAAATGGAACAAATTAAGTTAGAAACAGTCTAAAATAAGTTTGCTTACAGTTCATTTCTGTGTACTTTATACTGGAGAGAAAAATAAAAAGCAATGGTTGTTGGTTAAAAAAAACAGCAAAGGCAAGTGATGGCCAGCGGGTAGTGTTATTGTCCCTCTCAACAAAATACATAATACAAGGAAAAAACTTTAATTAGACTCAACGCTGGAACTGGATATTGATTTACAGACAGAAAATGACAAATTCAGTGAGAAGTAAAGACATGAGAAAGACTTCTGTCTGAGTTTAGCTCAAATCAAACAATGTCAGGAACAACTCAGAAAACAGGCATCAGCTGTGGCTGTTATCTCATAAACCAAGGCAGGTAAACCTGAGTTTTATTGGAGTACAGTTGAGAGCACTTCCCTTACTGCTTTGTCTCTTTGACATAGTCAGATGAAGTCAGAATGCAATGTCACTTGAGATAGGGCAGGGGCAGAGATATATGTTTAGGGGGGTGGGGGGACAGATGATGGGTCAGGGAGTTGACGGTGAAGGACCCTCTACCTATGTTAGAAAAGAGGCCACAACCTGTTGCCTTTCCCACACCTTGGTGAAGTTAAATAGGCCCCCAGTGAAAATCAGAATCTCTTCATGGAGAAATTCCATGGTTGTTACAATGAAATGATTCCTTACATTCAAGTCAAATCATTGCTAAATAAGGGTTTTATTTGCAAACAAAGATTAAAAATTAGCTTGAGAAAGAATTTCACAAGTTTGGAAGAATGTGACAAGAATCTGAAATGCTGTCACTTCCTTTGCTGCAATGGTACAAGTAGTGAAAAGTTGTGATTTGTTCCTAAAACATGCAGATTAGCTGAATACCATTTTGGCAGACATCCAATTTGAACTCAGAATTTGGAAATTAAGTACAAAAGAAAGGGAAACAGTAGAGTTTTGACAATATCTTGTTCTTTATGCTTATTTTTTTTTAAGTTGGTCTTACACAATTCCTAAGAAACTTTAAGCTAGCTTGAATGTTTGGTTAGCTCAGTTGCCTGGACAGCTTGCTTACAATGCAGAGTAACACTAACAGTGTATGTTCAATTTCTGTAGTGGATGAGGTTACCCTGAAGCTCGTGCCTTCTCAACCTTAGCCCTTGCCTGAAATAGGGTGATCTTCAGGTTAAACTCATCCCTAGTTATCTCTCTCTTTCATGAGAGAACAGCCTTATGATCCTCTGGGACTATCCTCTGAGTCAACCCAGAAGAGAGAGGAATCAAGATGACATGAGTTCCAAAGATGTTAAGATTTTTGCCATTTTATTTTTGCTCTAAACTTTGTGTAAAGCCCAGGCTTCCCCAACAGTATACTTCCCTGCTCCCCTTGACTATAAGACCTTTGTGAACACCCAGCTGGCACTGGGATCATTTCTTCAGGAAATTCCACTTCTGCCTGCCAGCTTGCTGCTACTTCCTTGCAGGTGTCCCTGACTGAGCTAATGCAGATCAAATCTGCAAATCAAAATTATCCAAGCCTCAGATGTTAAGCTTGAGGCAGTTTGTTGCCTGCTTTGACCCTATCCACATGACTGCCATTTCAAGTTAAAGTCAGGACTTTAAGCTTTCCCAATATTAAGTGCACATTCTCTTCCTTATGTACAATTTATTGCAAGATGGTATGGGTTCAGAAGCCAAGCAAAGATTTGCTCCAATTCAGCTGCTGTCGAGATTTTTAAAAACTGTTCCTTTCCTCCAAGCTGTTGTTCTATCTAGTGTGAAGTTACATGAACTAGACCCAACACACTGCGGCAGTCAATAATCCAGGCAGATGCCTTCTTTTTGTTTACACATCATTTATTCTATCTGCTACGCAGTGCCTCTCTTCTGCCCTGGACAACAGCCCATTGTGAATACATTAATGTTGATTGTAACATACTGCACAACAACGCCACAAGAGAGGTTAGCACGGAGACCTTCTCTGAACAAACTAACTCTAGAGACAGAGAAAACCTAAGCCTTGACAGTAATTAATGAATAAGCACAGCTCTGCACATTGTCTGCAACAATTCAGCCAGCTCATCAACTCTCTTGTGTGACCAGTCGATAATTAGCCAACTACCCTTGTAGAATTTCATGCTAACTCACTATTGCTCTTTTGCAATTATATGCTAACGCACCATCACCTCTTCTATGATCTCACATTAATCCACAAGGTTTTTCATACCTGGAAGATTGGCCATGATCTTATTGAATGGCAGAGCATGCTCAAAGGGCCTACTCCTGCTGTCAGTTTTTATGTTTATTCTCACACGAACTCAGCAATTACCTCTAAAAGAAAGGCTAAGGTAGTAGTTTAATGTCCTTGGATATTCAAAAGGCATTTGACAATCAAATGCACAGCAGGCTCATGGCGAAGGTAATTCCGTATGGAGTTAGAGGATAAGCTGTAAAATGCACAGCAAGCTAACTACAAAAAGAAAGCAGGGGTTTACGTTGTTGGCAAAGGTAGCCCACTGTGTAAGTGTTTCATTTTGTAGTGACAAGTGCTGGGATCACTACCTTCTCCCCTTTAACCCAGAACACATGTACTCCAGAATTGGAAATATAATCTCAAATTTGGAAGATGACATTAAATCCATCACTAATATAACAAGAGGACTGTGACAAAATATAGAGGGCAAGGCATTATGAAATACAGAGATATTTGTTTATTTGGTAAATGAACTGTATTATGTAAGATTGGAGCACTGGTGTCAGCAAAATGTATTATAAATAACTGTGCAAAAAGAACTGCAGATGTTGTAAATCAGAAACAAAAACCGAATTTGCTGGGAAATCTCAGCAGATGTCTGCTTGTGCACGCGTGCATGTGCATGCGTTTCTCTTACAGGAAAGTCTGAACAGATTAGGTCTTTAAGAATATGAAAGGATTTACCAAGCTATACAGAAGTAAGAAGTTTCCATCTGTGGGTTTGGCAGAGAGACCTGAGTTTGGGCAATGGGAATAAGATGGTCTCTAATAAGTTTAATAGAGAATCTAGGAGGATTGTTTTTATCTACAGAATGGTTAGAATATAGAAGTAATGACCATATAATGTAGTTGAGGTGGTTAGCATAGAGTGGAACATAGGAACAGGTGTAGGCCATTCAGCCCCTCAAGAATGTTCCACCATTCATGGCTGATCTGAGGCCTAACTCCTATCCCTGCCTTTGGCCCATATCCCTTAATACTTTTGATTAGCAAAAAATTATTTATTTCAGATTTAAAACTAACAACTGATCTAGCTTCAACTGCACTTGTGGAATGAAGTTCCAATCTCTACCACTCTTTCTGCATAAATGTGCTTTCTAACATCTCTCCTGAATGGCCTTCCCCTAATTTTTAGGCTCTACTTCCTCATTCTAGAATCCCCAACCAATGGAAATAGCTCATCCCTATCCACCTCGTCTTTTCCTGTTACCATCCTGAAGACTTCAAACAGATCACCTCTTAACCTTCTAAATTCTACAGAAGATAGGCCTAATTTGTAGAATCTCTCCTCATAACTTGACTGCTGAAGTTAAGGTATCATTTTGTAAACCCACATTGTATTCCCTCTCAGGCCAATATAAGGTGAGGTGCTCAGATTTGCTCACAGTACTCCAACTGCTATCTAACCAAGGTTTTGCGCAGCTGCAGCATGGCTTCTGCATCCTTATACTCCAGTCCTCTAGGTATAAATGGCCAGCATTCCATAGATATATTTAAGATGAAACTAGTTAAGCACATAAGGAAGAAAAGTATAGATAAATATGGTTAGAAGAATAAGAATGGGAGAAGATTTGAGTGACACATAAATATTGTTATGGTTTGAATTACTTGTCTCTGTATTATAAATATTATGTAATGATATACATATAAATTCTCACTTTAATTTCCATGTGCAACCTCAGACTAACTGATTAACTTCACCATATAGTCTCACACCAGCTCACCATCCCCTCTGTATAATCTTATTTTAACTCAGTAACTCCCCTATGTATGTCCATTGACAAATTGTTTTGCGTACATTTATATTAACTCATCAACCCCAGAATTATTTCTCATTAACTCAACTTCCCTTGTGTAATCTTTCATTAAGCAAACAGTGCCTCTGTATACTGTTGCTTTAATTTACCAACTCCCACAATATAATTGTGCGCCAGATTGTCAAAAGCTCTGTGCAATCTTGAGGTCAGTCATCAACTCCACTGTCTATTCTTGCATTAAAGCATCAATGTCCTTCCCTTGGTTAGCTTGCATTAACTTACCAGCTCTTTCTTTCAATCTGTCAAAATTCCAGAAGAATGCTCACTTTGTAATGATCCCATTTATAAGAAAAAACCCTGGAAATTGGTTATCATTTGGTTTGATAGGTTATAATCCTTTAAAGAACAGATTGCATGGAAAAATTATGAGTAAGAAAATACACAGCAGTTTTCCAAAGTTGTGTTGAATTGCCAATAAAAACGTAATCCTTACTGCATGAACTTGAACAAAACTGACATAAGCGAAAATGGTGAAATAGCTATACTAAACAGGTAAGTTAATGATTCTCCACCATTTATACTTTATACAATTTAGACTGTAACTCAGGATTAATTAAGGTAAATATGAGTTAATGGACAAATTGTGGTTAAATATCCCTGCAGTTCTTTAATGGTTGACATGGTCAAGATAGATTAGACTTTAGTGACATTGTGGGTCACCAAATCTCATTAAAATCTCTTCAAACGGATTAGAATTCTTCACTTTAAAGGATCTAGTTTTGGATCAGCTTCAAACCCTTTCTGACTTGAGCTGCCTCAAAAACTGCTCATGTCTTGGTTCAATTTCTTCTCCTGAGACCAAAATCTCTAGGAGTCCTGTGACTGCTCCAAGCATCTGATTATTGGCATAATTTCAACTTCTATCAAACAGCAAGCTTCACTGAGCTGCAACTGAGTTTCTGTAATCTCTAAACTTTCTCAGTTACATGAAAAAAGTACAGTTTGTGGGTTTCCTTCAACCCATTCTTATTGTGCTGAACAATCACTAACTCCCAGGGACTTCTCTTCCCCAGCTGACTGGAGTCTGCTAAACAGCAACATTTGCGCTGCTTGAAGCCACTTCTTTGTTTCATCACACTCCCAGCTTTAAGATACAACTAACTCAAAAACACATGTCCAGCTCAGAAAAGCCCACCTGCTGTTTCTGAATCTACTTTTCTAGCCCCCTTAGCACAATATGACTCCAACCTTTTAAGTGTAACAGACTGCAATTTGCATCCACTGCATTCATCCCATTTTCTACTGTTAAACTTTAATTTCTAAAACTAAATGTTATATTCTGACTAGAATGTCTGGATCATGAACTATGTATTAACAACAAGTCTCACATTGATTTGGGTTTTGCAGGAGGAATGGTGGGACTATTAGTGCTCACTACTGTTGCACAGTACAGTGGACAGTAGTTTCCACCATCCATATATGCACTATTAAATATGAAAATCAGGAATTTGTTGTCTAATTTGTCCTGCACCTTTACCACACAGACACCTTGTGAAGAATTTGATATTCAAATACATGAAAGGTGTGAAGCCGTGTTATTTGCCCATTTGACACTCATTAAACACACCAAAAGTTATGATGTGTCAGTGCTGGTGCTGGACTGGACTGGACAAGGACAGAAGTCACACGACACCAGGTTATAGTCCAACAGGTTTATTTGAAATCACAAGCTTTTGGAGTACTGCTCCTGCATCAGGTGGAGTGAAGAATAGCACACAGGCACAGTATTTAAAGGCGGAGAGATCAAAAGAGTGTATAAATGGTGAGTGGAGTGTCAATAGCCTGAATAATAAGTCTTTGCAGGTGATTAAAAGTGTCAGACAGTGTGAGTAAAGTGTCAACAGCTGAATAACAAGTGAAGTGATGATCCTTAGATAACAAAGTGTACAGCTGGATGTACACAGCAGGCAAGGCAGCATCAGAGGAGCAGGAAAGCTGACACTTTGGGTCTGGGCACTTCTTCAGAAAATGGTCCAGCAAAACTCCAGCAGCGGCAGTCTCTACTATCTCTAAGTGATGATCGTTATTCTGATTAATTGAGGCAGAGGGATAATTACAAAAAAATCATTGGAAGAAGTTATGGTCTTTCAACTATTAGCAAAATTTTAACAATACGTTTCATCTCAATTTTAGCACACTATTGTCTGTCATGCCAATTTACTTTTATAAGCATGGAGTCCCATTTTTATTGATGGTATAAAAACAAGACAGTCATTTTTATTTTGATTTTTCTTTGTCTTTTGTATCACTCTTCCTCTCAATTCAATTTTCTTTCTCTCTTATTTTGTATCCAGTATATGACTTTACATTGTGTTAAATGTTGCCAAACACTACGAGATTATTGACTGCATCATACTCAGCAAGTACAATCTGCCCATTGAGTGCACTCCACCTTTCAATGGGGTCATGACTGGCAATCCTCAACTCTACTTGTCTGCTTCATCCCCACAACCCTTGATTCTGAACTTGAACCTTGAATGTATTTGATGACCAAATATCAACGGCTCTCTGTGGTAAAGAAGTCCACATATTCACCACCCTGGATGAGAAATAAAAAACCCTCCACATCTCTGCCTTAAATGATTGACTCCTTATGCTGAGATTATGTCCTCTGGTCCTAGAATCTCCAATAAAGGAGGAACAGTAGTACACATCTAAAATAATATAAAACAAAAAAAAACTCTGGATGTTGGAAGTCTAAAACAAAAATCAGAAATTAATGGAGATACTCAGCATCTGTGGGGAGAAAGCAGAGTTAATATTCTGAAGAAGTGTCACTGGACTTGAAACATTAACTCTGTTTTCTCTCCACAAATGTTGCCAGATATTCCACATCTGCCCTGTAAAACCCCTGAAGCTCTTAAATTTCAATAAAGTCTCCTCTCATTCTGCTAAACTCCAACTCATCTGCTGATGAATTTTACCAAGGTGAATTGAAATAGATGTTAGTTCTTTAATGTTCCTAAATGGTGGGCAACACATTACTGACACGAATTAAGATGTGCCTACACTGTTTTCCATGTATCACACAAAAATCTTTGAATAGTTTTGAATACCTTCCACCCACCACCAACAATATCCAACAGTCTTTAATTGTTGCTATCCATTTCTAAAGGTTATCACCACTTCCTATTTTTGCTTATTGTTCTACAAGAGCATTCAAAAATCTCATACAAACTTTAGAGGATGCGATCAGTGTCAAAAACTTCTTCAAAAGCTTTCAGCTGTTGTTGCTAATTTCCCACATGTTTACAGTCTTCCAGTCGCCTCTAAAGTTGAACACAAGATGAACAATATCATTGCATCAACATATGTTAATATTATTAGCATGTTTTGTATTGGTGAGTAACATGGTTGATTTCTCGTTGTTGGGAATGCATAATCTTGCTCCTGGAATCCAAGCTGATCTCCCTAAATTAGTTAAGGCTAGATAATTATTGTATTTAAATAAAAGTTCAAGTGTTCAGCACATGATTCCTGGTAGAATGCTAATGTTAAATATTCAGGGATTGGTAGTGTTTATACAGAAAGGCCAGCTATACAAGGTGAAATTATTTGGGATACAGGCCCTCCAGCAAACCAGACTCTAAGTTTTTCAAGTACTCTATACTCTATTGAAACCCTTTTTTCAACCAGCACGTATTGTTTGGAGTACAGCTCATGTACATTATTGAAATGATGGCAAGTGCATGTAATTTATATAAAATCAGCAGCTTGATGACTCTTGTAGATTAGCTGTATACATCAGGATCCATGTGTTCAAAGCATATCCTGATCATATTGTTCCAATTCCCATGAAGAGCAAAAGTGGAAGAAAAATCTTCCCCAGTAGCCCCAACCAAAGAAGAGACTGGATAAGATTTCACTTTTCTAAAATTTTTACTGTAACTATTAAACTGAAATCACCAAATTAAAGAGAAAGTAACCGGCAAATATAAGTCTTTAAACAGCTGATACAACAAAGATAGAATTGTCAAGTTGTTCACTCAGCATCAACCTCAGCCCAAAGTCTTTCAGCACACACGCACTCTCACACACGCACAAACAGACACACATACAGATAGAGAGAGACACACACACACGCACACACACATGCCCGACCCACAATCTGAGCCCCATGGAGTGGGTGGCAGGTGGTGTCTTTGTGCTCAGATGCTCTGTGCCAAATCAAGTGATCTGACAATGTGGATGGGAAGGCTGGGTGGGAGGCAGTCCCTGCCCCTGCCTCTGCAGTCAACACCCATTTCCCAACCCTCACTCCATCCTAGTATCCCCATGTAGCCTCACCTCCAGGAATCCAACATCAAGCACTGCTGAATGCCTAATGTTATTAGTAGCAGCAGCCCTGCTCCTGGTGGTGCTGTCCTCTAATTGGTCTGACACTGCCCAGGTAAACATTGTATTCTGACAAAATTGCATCAAGTCTCCTGAAAACATTTGACAGACTGTAGAAGTGAACTTTGCCTCAAACACTAAATTCTACCCAGTGAATGTAGGATGTGTAATTATTTCTGTATGACTGTCATTGTAGCTGTATATGTTTGAGAATGTGGGATGATGTTTAACAGTGACTAAAGCTGCCTATGTGGAATTCTACATTCATTTAACTGCCATTATTGACTCTCCATTTTGAATATTCCTTTTGTGCATTTTGCCATAGTTAAGTGATACTGTTCTTTAATAACTTCTTAGATAAGGCTTGAATCTACAGGCTGCTGTTCCATTTTGAAGGCATACAGTGTTGGCTGAAGAGATTTGTTCATAACATTTGGCAAGGTTGAAACATGAACTGTGGACAATATAGTATCAGAGAGTGCTTGATCTTTCAGTATTTGAAAAAACCATGCACTCAGAACAGATTTAAGAAAATGTTCCATTACCCATCAATAGTCATCTTCCATCTTCATCAGCAGACACAGCCACAAATGATAAGGCAACCTGGCAAACATTCAGTTTTATGAAAGATCGACACAAGGGCTGAGTGCTATAGCTTTTAGGGGGGATGCTTGCAGTAATGCATTGACACTGGAATTGCTTTTATAAATCTGAATAATAACGTTGTCACTTAATAAATAAAAGGAAAATAATGAAAGGTGACAGCAGCAAAACAAAGAAAAGGTATTACATAAAATCATAGATACGTTTGGAAGCAGGCCATTTGCCCCATCGAGTCCACACCAACCCTCTAAAGAGCATCCCACCCTGAACCACCCCCTACCCTACTCCTTTAACCCTGCATTTCCCATGGCTAACTAGCCTGCACATCCCTGGATAGTATGGGCAATTTAGTATGACTAATCCACCTAAACTGCACATCTTTGGACTGTGGAGGAAACTGGAGCACCCAGTGGAAACCCACACAGACACAGGGAGAATGTCTGTCGGGAGTTTGCACAGCTACCTGCAGGTGGAATCGAACCTGTGTCTCTGGCGCTATGAGGCTGTAACAAAAACAGAACTTGCTGGAAAAGCTCAGCAGGTCTGGCAGCATCTGTGAAGAAAAATATCAGAGTTAACGTTTCGGGTCCGGTGACCCTTCCTCAGTACTATGAGGCTGTATTGGTCTACCTTGACTGAACAAATTTTGGAGATGGAAGTTTCTGAAACTGAATTATCCCCTGGACAGATTTGTTTACCGTGCTCCCCATGTGGTAACACATGTGTCGCCCTGTACTTTAATGTCAGAGCAGAATAAAGCCCAAAATCAGGCATTAATTGCCCATTTAAAGACTGTAATTGGTGGCAGGGTGGGATTCGCCATCAATATGGATTTAATCAGGATGAAGACAGGAAGGTGCTTGGGGTTCCACCCACTATACATCTTCTTGATGAAATGCTCTCTGTGCCTCTAAACCCACTAGAGGGAAGGCATAAAATACCGCACAGTGTTGCATTTCAGTACTTTTCAATGGAGATGCTTTTCAAATCAGGACATAAGAGGGCTAAGGGGCTGAAGGATTGGGAAGATCATTTATCCATGTTTTAACATTCTGGGTCATATGGATTTCATCACTTTATCTAGTTGTGAAGTGATTTGAAAAGCTTAAATACACAATTCTTGGGAGAGCTTGCAAACATTAATGTATCCTCTTAGGTGCACGTGACCTGAAGTATGCTTTATGTATTAATGTGTTGCGATGTGGAAAGTCATTTTCTCCTCCCTGGTGGGCCATGAGAAATGACAAGGAAGTTGCAAAATGCTAAGAAAATGAAAAAAAAAATTAAAATGTTGTCATTCAGGGAATAATTTCTGTAATTTTCCCTATAAGCTTTAAATGGTGACTTCACTTGTTGGACATGGGTGTCACTGGCTGACCAACATTTCTTGCTCATCCCTAGTTACTTTTGAGAAGGTGATGGTGAGCTGCCTTCCTGAACCACTGCAGTCCACATGTTTATAGGTTGACCCGCAATACCCTTAGCGAAGAATTCAGGATTTTGACCCAGTTATAGTGATGGAATGGGGATATATTTCCAAGTCAGGATGCTGAGTGGCTTGGAGAGGAACTTGCATGTGATGGTGTTCCCATGGATCTGCTACCCTTGTCCTTCTAGATGGAAGTGGTCATAGATTTGGAAGGTGATGTTAAAAGATCTTTGGTGAATTTCTACAGTGCATCTTGTCGATAGTACACACTGGTGCTACTGAGAGTTGATGGTGGAGGGAGTGGATGTTTGTGGATGTAGTGCCAATCAAGCGGGTTGCTTTGTCCTGGATGGTGTCAAGCTTCTTGAGTGTTGTTGGGGCTGCACTCATCCAGGCAAGTGCAGAGTATTCCATTGCACTCTTGACTCGTGCCTTGTAGATGCTGGATAGGCTTTGGGAATCAGGAGGTAACTTACTCACTGCAATATTTCTAGCCGCTGACCTGCTCTTGTAGCCACAGTGTTGATGTGACAAGTCCGCTTGAGTTTCTGGTCAATGGTAACTCCAAGGATATTGTTAGTAGGGATTCAGTGATGGTAACACCATTGAATATCAAAGTGGGTGATTAGATTGTCTCTTATTGGAGATGGTCATTTCTTGGCATTTGTGTGGCGTGAATATTACTTGCCACTTGCCTGGATGTTATCTCAACCTTGTTGCATTTGAACATGGACTGTTTCAGCATCTGAGGAGTCACAAATGGTGCTGAATATTGTGTAATCATCAGAGAACATCCCCAGTTCAGCCCTTATGATGGATGGGAAGGTCATTGATGAAATAGCTAAAGATGGTTGGGTCTAGGAAACCATCCTGAGGAACTCCTGCAGAGATGTCTTGGAGCTGAGATGACTGACCTCTAACAACCACAACCATCTTCCTATGGACCTGGTATGACTCCAACCAGTGGTGTGTTTACCACCTGATACCCATTAATTCCAGTTTCATTAGGGCTCCTTGATAACTCACTTGGTTGAATGTAGCCTTGATGTCAAGGGCTGTCACTTTCACCTCACCTCTGGAATTCGGCTCTTTTGTCCATGTTTGAACCAAGGCTGTAGTGAGGTCAGGAGCTGAGTGGCCCTTGGGAAACCCAAACTGGGCAACACTGAGCAGGTTATTGCTGAGCAAGCATTGCTTGGTAGCACTGTTTTTGACCCCTTCCATCACTTTACTGATGTTTGAGAATAAACTGATGGAGCAGTAATTGGCTGGGTTGGATATTTCCTGCTTTGTGTGTACAGGACATACCTGGGCAATTTTCCACATTTTCATTTAGATGCCAGTGTTGTAACTGTACTGGACCAGCTTGGCTAGGGGAGAGGCAAACACAAGTCTTCAGTACTATTGCCGGAATGTTGTCAGGGCCCATAGACTTTGCGATATCCAGTGCCTTCCAGTGGAGTGATTGAAATTGGCAGAGGACTAGTATCTGTAATGCTGGGGATCCCTGGAGGAGGCAACGATGGACTATCCACTTGGCCATTCTGGCTGAAGGTTGCGGCAAATGCTTCAGCCTTGTCTTTTGCACTGATATGTTGGCCATCATTCGGATATCTGAAGAAGTTGCTCACCTACCAAATGGATATAACGTAACCACATCCGACTGGAAACATTGTGAAACAATGGACATTTTCACAGAGAAACTGAAGATATAGTGACAAGTGTGAGCTGATTTACAATAAATGTTTCGTCCATGCCACCTTACGTACCAGAATGCAACTCTGACTTCAGCAGCTGGGTTGGAGGGAGCCTGCTCTGTGTTGTCCCCGTCATCTAGAAAGTCCTGGGCACTGGTACCCTGTGCTTTTCTTTGGGTTATGATGGCCAATTCCCGTTGACAGCCTCCTGCCCAAATGCAGGCCCACCTTCCTCAGTTTGAACTTCCGCAGGCTTTGCAATCTTTGTTTGCATGGAAGTGGTAGGGCCTGGTCCCTCTGGGGTATTCGGAGTAGAAATTTCCATAGTCCTCCACCCCATGGGTGGAGCTAATGAGTGAACTTGATGCATGCAATAATGACAGTTGTAGCCCATAAGCCTTGGTAAGATGAGTGTATAGTTGCAGAGTGAGAGTGAATGGTGGCCCTGTGAGTATGAGGTAGCAGGAAGAAGAAGATGACACTTCTCTTTGCATACGCCAGACAATTATCAACTGTCTTCTTGCGATGTTGGATACCTTACTCGAGCAGGACTGCTATATGGGTCCAGGCTGGCTTGTCTGCTAAATAGGAAGCGAGCTGTCATTCATTGAAGTTTTATGGTGTGGGAAAAATGGGCTGTGGGTGAAAGAACAAGAGAAGGTCTGTGATAGGATGGAATACAGAAAAGGTGAAATGACAAAGATCTCCTGGATCAAATGGGAAAGCGAATGGTAATGGTTGTAGAAAAGAAACAAAGCATTCGTTCAGAGTGAATGCCGAATTACTGAATTGCTCTGTCCAAAAGCAAAACCAAATTCAAACTGTTACATGGCGAAAGAGAACTGAATCAAAATGAGAACAGAGTTCACGGTCTGAAAATTTGTCAAATTCAATGCTAAGTCCAGATTGGAAGATGGGGTCCTCCACCTTGAGCTAGTGTTGATCTTCACTGAAACATTGCAGCAGGCCAAGGACAGAATGTGAGCAAGGTGCTGAATTAGAATGGTAAGTATCTGGAACCATTGGGTCATACATCTGGATGGTGTGGAAGTGGAGGCGACTGAGTCAAAGTCAGCCAATTTACATGGGCCACATTATGAGCAGCTAAAGCAGTAGACTAATTTGAGAAAAGTACAAGTAATTTGTACAGGTATGTGCCAAGGTAAGGCGGCAAGATGTTGGGGGAACTTGGAGTGGATGAGAGTGTTGCAGAGGGAATGGTCCGTTTGGCATGCTGAAACGTGATGAGAGGGTGAAGATGTCATTGATGTGGTATCATGCTGGAGGTGACAAAAGATGATCCTTTGAACATGCAAGCTGTTTGGGTGAAAGGTGAAGACAAGGGAAAAGCTATCATGGTTCTAGGAGAAAGGAGAGGGATTGAGGGCAGAAGTTCTGGGAATGCGTGGGGATATATTATGGCCCTGCCAATTGCAGTGGGAGGGATTCCTCAGTTGAGGAAGTAGCAAGAGCTATTCAGAGGCTGTAGTGTTTTGCCAAAAGCAGAAAAGCTGGATGCATATCAATACACTCTTCTGTTTCCTCCACTAAGAGTTGTTAGGTATCTGTACTGCAAGTATTCAGGCAGATTGCTCACAAGTAATGTTAGATTTAACATTCCTTAGAGTCAATATCATCATAAAGTCTGCTGGGGAATAAATTGGCTGTTAAAGAATTTGGAGTTTATGCTGGAGTTAATTTCTCAGATGAAATTATTTTGCAACACCTCACCCACCTTAAAAATATGTTCCAAACAGAATTTAGTATTTTTAAACAAAAAGTCCTGAAATTGAAGTATGTTTTAAAAGATCTCAGAAAAGAAACTGGACAATAGTAAAACCAACATCATTGTCATGTTTGCAAGAACCAAGAACATCCCAACTTTTACTCCATTTCCAGTTGCAATCATAAATAATGATAATATTCTTGAATTGTACATATGTTTTTTTTGAGTTAGGGGAAGGAACAATACAATAAATATCATTATATTAAAGGAATGCAACCATTACAGACTATGAACTAATCACTAGTGTGAAGGGCAATTGTGAAAAGTCAAAAAAACTCTTCTCCATAATGTCCAAAATGTACTAATTTCAGTTAAACAATGAACTATAAACAACCATTAGTCACCAGTTCTCAGACCTTTTAACTATCTGTACAAACCTAAAATGCTTTTGGGATATTTTGACCTCACATAATTCATTTCAAGCTGCTTTCCTAATGGGCTGTACATTAATTACATAGCATTGCACCATTCCCATTGCCAAGCTAAACCCAATCCAAGACAATAAAGAACTGCTTACCTCATGGATAATTAACATTCACTTTTGAATGAATGTATCAGTTAGATAGATTGTACAATCTAAGTACTATATCAGCAAAATTAATGAATGCACTATGTAACCCAGTTTTTACTTTTTTACTTGAATTAATATAGATGTATAATAAAGTACTAGGAAACACATGAGGTTGTCTGAAGGAATTTTTAGGCCAGTACCAAACTTGCAGCAAAAGTAACCAGACACAATGAACTTATACTCAAATATAATCAAAGATTTGATTACAATAGTGTCCTTTCTAAGGCAGGGGAGTTGATTTCTCAGAAACCATTTTATATTTTCATTGAGGGAAGAATGATTAAGGGTTAATGTTTCACTGGAGCTATATTGCTTATTGAACCTCCTTGCTTAGCTCAAGAAATTGCTACAAAGCATACGAAGAGCTATATGTATAATGCAGGAAGAGGTCTCATTTTGCCAGTCTGAATGGCAACTTGAATCAATTTGAGAAGGCATTGAAGTTGGACAATTAAACACGGACAAATTCTGAATCAAAGGATTATAAATGTTGTAGTTGTTTTCTGGAAGTACTTTGTGTTTGTGGTGTAAGAAGAATTATGAATGCTAGGTTGAGCACATAAATTTCTACACATGTTTGAAGACTTGGAAGTTAAAGACTGACTGAGGGAAAGAAACTTCTTCTGAACCACTCAGTTCCAGTCTAGGAGGCAAAGAGGGAGGTAGATTCATTCACTATTAGTGTAGGATGGGGTCCTACAGAAGCATTGTTTGTTCTGTATGTACTTGGAGTGCCTATTTAGATCAAGGCAGTTTGTCTAAGATGTTGCCTAGGGCAGAGAGCAATCAAAGTTTGTTAAAGTGTTTAAAAAGCTTAATTAAATATTTATACAAAAATGTGGAAAGCTTTTTTTTTAAATTTGAAATGTATAACTTTATTAAAATCATTATAAAATGCACACCTGCCTTTGAGCTAAAAGCTGACCACAGGGGACATATTAGGGCAGCATAGTGGCTCAGCAGTTAGAACTGTTGCCCCACAGCTCCATGGACCCAGGTTCAATTCCATCATCAGGTAACTGTCTATGTGGAGTGTGCACCTTCTCCCCACGCCTGTGTGGGTTTCTTCCCCTGGCCCAAAGATGTGTAAGTTAGGTGGATTGGCCATGGGAAGTGCAGGGTTACAGGGACAAGATGGGTCTGGATGGGATGCTCTTTGGAAGGTCAGTGTGGACTCAATGGGCTGAATGGCCTGCTTCCACACTGTAGGGATTATAGAGCTCAGAACATCATGGAGGGCATATGGCATCCTCCAGAATTTAGCTCACAGCAGGGGTCCCCACTGATCCTCATCAATGAGCCTTGCTGTAGCAAGAATTTGAAATTTTTTCTGCAGTTAATGGATTAGCTAAATTTGTGCTTGTCCACACAGTCATCAGTGAAGACTACTTGCTCACCACTGATGGCAAAATCTGGGCCAGTGTGCACAGCCAAGCTAGTTCCTTGTCTAACCTTGTCCCTCCTGCACTCAATGTTCTCCAATCACAGTTGCTATCTCTCATCGGACATGTGCTTAGAGTTTTCACCATGTGACTAACCAGCTCTAACTGTCCCCTCCAGAGAAAAACATCTCTGATATTTTTCTACCTAATAAATGAAACCATTGATGACAAAATTGCACCTTGTTTTTAAGATATTTTCTTTTTTTCTTCCCTGGGATGCAGTCTGTACTTTCTAGATTTTCTTTTATTTCTCAAGACTCTGAAACAGTTTTGGAGGTGTGACGTCATATCTCTAACTCAGGTCTTGTGAATACACCTCTCTTTGTCCCTGGATTTGCATATGTTCATTTTCTTAAACTTTCACTTAAACCTCGGATATGATTTTGCCTCCAGCAGAGTATTTTACTTGTTGCAGAAATGCTTATGTTATTCCTCTTTAAATGAGAAAATAGGTACAGATAGCATAGTCCTGAAGAATGCAAAAACATTCATTTTTATAAGCAAACAATCTTATACATAAAAATTAAGCAGTAGACATCAAGGATTCAAATTAAGATGTTGTCTAAGATCTTTAAACCCTCAGATCACGTGCTATGATGTGGAGGTGTTAGCACAAGCATTTCTCTTAAAGGTATACTGCCATACTGACTGAGAGACATAATACAATAATCTCTGCCTTTCCGCTCTCTCCACCTTTAAAAACATTCCAGGAATCCAGTTTTTGTTTAAACTTTCAGTAACTCTTCCACTGATACTGGTCATCATTTTCTGGTTCCTTTCATCTATATTTTCCTCTTTGCCATTACATCATGTTAAGATTTGTTTTGTACATTAAGTTACTATATAATAGCATCTTATACTTGAGTAGAACCTTCGTCATTGTAAAATTTCCAAATGTGCTTTGCAGGTCCAATATTGAATTGAATTTGACAGAAGATCACATAAACAGACATGAGAACAAATGGGCAAAATATTGGTCAAATAGAAGAATACTAAAGAGTATTTCAAAGAAGGACAGAGAGGTGGAGATGTTCAGATAGAATTTCAGAGCTTAATGCCTAGGCAGTGAAAGCACAGTCACCAATATATAAACACATAAATCTGTGTTATTGTTTTTAAAGCATTGTGTTCATTCAAATAGCCTGAGAGTGTTTTTCAAAATGAATTTGACTTCTTACAATCCGAAACCTGTACCGTTATTTCCGCCTTGCAGACAAGACATACCCCAGGTCCACGATTAACCCTGACTGTGCCAAACACACTGACTGGAAATTGAGTTAGACATGCAGTGCACTTTAAATTTAGAAAATGGTGGAAGAATCCTTGCTCAAAGCCAACTTTCATAGTTTAAAACAATTAGTCCAATTTACTTAAGTTTGAATAATGTACTGAAGTGAAGCTATTAATACAAGTAATATTTTAAAATTCATCAATCACAGAGAATCCATTAGCACATATTGCTCTCTTAATTTATTCTTGAATGAAACAGTGCCTTGGAACATTCTATTGCAGTATCAATCAGATATTCAAATAAAATATGCAAGTTGATCATTCATGGAGCCCTTGCTCTGAGCAGCCTTTAGAAATCCACTTAGATCTAAAGGACGCAGAAAGATCAGCATCAGATTTCCCCTTAATTCCTTTGCAGTAAGATATAAGTTCTTTCATACAGACAACAATCTCATTAATGTTTAAGCATAAACATCTTGGCAAGAATTTAGTGCAAATTTGTGGCAAGCACCTTTTATTGCCAACAAATTGGAATCAAAGCCATTTTTTGACTCAAGATCAGTTGCCCAAATTTTCTTTTTAGTCGTTTCCTTGATCCATTTCGGTAGCATAGTGGTGATGTTACAGGACTAGCAATCTGGAGATTTGAATTTTGATCCAACCATGGCAGCTGGAGGAATTTAAACTCAATTTCTTAATAAATCTGGAATAAAATGCTGGTATTCTTATCATGGAAGTACTGGACAGCTGTAAAAACCCATTTGGTTCACTAATGCCCTTCAGGTGAGGGAATCTCTTACCCATTTGGCATGCACATAGCTTCAGATTCACAGCAATTTTTAAAAACAAATTAACCTATTTTTCTAATCAACCTGTTGAGAGATGTTATTACACACTCCAGAGCAGGTGGGACTTGAACCCAGGCCTCCTGCTCCAGGTGTAGGGACACTACCACTGAGCCACAAGAGGACTCCTGTAGTTAGCTGTTAACTGCTCCCTGAAATGACTTGGCACACCATTCATTCACCACAGAACAAAACACAACATGTGTTCCCAAGGCACACAGAAATTCAAGAACGTGGGGCCTTCTTAAGGACTACTGGAGATTCAAAATAAATCATATCCCCAAGAGGTAACCAAATGAAATTTGCCCAGTCAGAAGATAACTAATTTTTATGGCCTGCAGTGGAAGATTGCAGGAATCGTTCTCAGAACAAGGCCCCACATTTCCTCAGTTCCCATTTATAGTGTGCTAGGGACTAGTATGAGTAATTATAAGACATAGCTATTGGTAGGATTATCTGAGACTCAACTGTGAGGAGATTTTGATCCCAAAGAGTCAAGAGAGTTTGAGAAGTTATGACTTCTTCTTACACACATGTGCATAGGTTCAAATCTTGTTAGTGAAATGTGAAAGGTAACAAATTTTTATCCATTCTGAAGATAGTCTTTGGACTTGAAATATTAACTGTGCTTTCTCTCCATAGATGGTGCCAGACCTGCTGAGTTTCTCCAACAATTTCTTCAGCATCTGGAGTTCTTTATTTTAATTTTATGTTGATCACATTTTTTACCGATCCAAGTGACCTGCATTAAAAACACTGAATACCAAGATTTACGAGATAATAGCAAGAAAGTACGAGTGCCCGGTCAGCAGGATGCAGATTTCTGACTGTAAGTCATATGATGCTTGGCTCTGCATCATAAAAAGTGGTTGCTCCAATATCAATTTTAAGATGCTCTGGGGTAATAATATTAGGAATGTACATCATCACATTACTGCCAAATCAATACTCATGGCATCTTTGTGTGGGGAAGAACTAAAAGACAGAGAGACTTGACTTGCTGGTGTTTTACTGCAGCATTTACAGATCCTGCATTTAAAAGAATGTGAGTCAGCTTTGTACTTGCAAGCTTCAACTTCTGAGAGGGTTAGGTGAGCAAATGAGAAGATGCCCATTTGGAAGCAGATGTATGTGTTATAATTAAGACTGTCATAACAGAGGTGAGACAGCCATGTGATAGAAAACAGGAATAACATGTATTTACATGACACCTTCAACAAAGGAAAGTCTCCCAATGTGCTTCACAGGCATATAAGATATTCAACCTATGATAAAGCAAAGAAGGAATGGTTAGGTGAGCTGAGAAAAAGCTCAGTCAAAGTAGAGGGTCTTATGGAGCCTTTAAAGGAGGCAGTATGTAGGGTTTCAAAGAGGGAATATCAGAATGTAGGACTTGGATGGTTGAAGATATGAATGACAAATGGTGGGGTGTTGCGAGGGAGAATGCACATGATGCTCTATTGAGAGCAAGAGACTTTGTGGGAAAACGTGTTGAGTTAGAGGAGGTTACTGAAGTAAGGCACAACAAGGATGAGAACAGAGAGCTGTGACACAATGGATAGCATTCTGCCTCTAAGGACATGAGTATCACAGTTTTGGACAAAAGAAGTTTATTCAGTTTGTAGGATGGAGGACAGTCAGGAAATTATTGGAGTCATTCAGTCTGGAGGAGACAAAGTCATGAATGAAGGATTCAGTAGCCAATGAGAGAACCTGAATATAAATCAATATCAGACAACACGACTGAGGTGGAATAGGTAGTCATTGTGTTATGCCTGACAGTCTCTAGTCCTCACAATGTCACCAGCTGTGGTGAATCTATGCCTGGTCCCATGACTATAAGTGAAAGGAGTCCAGGATAAAGAAAAGCATGGAGGAGGGGGAGGACTAGTAGTGAAGTAGGCGTTGAGGTCACAAGACTAGAGGAGAATAGGGGGTTATGGGTAATGTTCAAAAGCCAAGTGGGAGGGTGCACCCAAGGGAATGTTAGAGAGGTTGCCTTATCCCAAAATAGTAGGGTAGGGCGTAGGAATTGAGACATCTTAGGGGTTATCTTCCATGTCCTACATCACCACTGCCTCCTTCCCTTTCCTACCCACAGCCCAAGCATTCTAACCTGCCACCACCCCAGGCCCCACTCTTCCATTGCCAGGTGGAAAGTGGGTTTCAGTTGGAGGGGGGTAGCTTTTTCAGCAGGTATGCCGCTAGCTGGCCTCACCCTTAACCCTCATAACGTTTCCGAGAGGTTGTGGGCATGTGGGGAGACCAGCAGGAAAACCAGCCGAGGATTTTTACAGGACACTTCATGTCTCCACGCCCACAGGCAGGAAGCTGTAACATACTGCCCAAATTTACTGTTCAAGGACCACATTGCATCCCACATCAGCAGATATGTTACTTTGACATGAGTAATCAGGAGATAGAAAAGGCATGCTATTTCTGATTACACCATCTATGATAGAGGCATCAGCAGTGAACGTAGTAAGGACCTGTCTTCGGGTTCACGACATGTGGAAATGGAATCTATAATTGTTTGTGTTATATGGCTAGCATGTGGTTGAAATGTGGCTGGGCCTTAGTATTTCTCCCCAGTTTTAGCCTAAAGCCTCTTGTGCTGAAGTTCTGCCATAACTGCTTATCATTCAATATACTGGTATTCTGAAAGCTGCCCTCACACCAGCCTCACCTCTGCTTTTATTCAACTCCTTTTCAGCTCAAGAGCAGGGCATCCGTCCATTCTAGTTTCTCCTTGCAGTTTAATGTTCTGATCAACCTTCTCACAATTCTTCCTTGCAATCTCTCAATGACTTGACTATCTGATCAGTTATTTTTTTCTAATTTACCAGCCTGTGATAACCATTTTCATCTCTATTTCTAGATCATTTGGGTTTGCTCTAAATCATCACAAATGTACAGTTACATTTACATGTAAAATAGCTCTAAAATCTCAGCCTACCCTTGCCCCCCACTAATGTTCATGGTATCTTTGAAACCAATGGAACATACATCTCCACAATTAGTGATTTCACTGACTTCAAGCACTAATACTGGCCAAATTCTCTCTTCTTGTCTTAAATGTAACTTTCTCTCTTCAGGAACCTCACCATGGCCAGGAATTCTTTAAGCAATGTAGTGAATTATTTATGAGTGCTTCAAAAATCTAGATATTCTGGTTGTATCTAATTGGACTCAGATCATTGGTACTGATCCATTAGAAGAGAATACGCTCAGTAGAATAATAGGGCCCATAAAATTTAGCAGATGTAGTATCTTTATGACCTCATAAAGCAAATGCTTTTTATTGTTATTGAGCAAACACGTAATCTGATCTTTACAACACAATTTTTGAGACCAATAGAAACATCACTGAATGCATTAAGGGTAGGAATCCATGGCAGGTTTTGCGTTCTGAGCAATTAGCTTTAGCACGCTAAGTCTTTTCTACTTTTGCTCTTACATAATATATTACTGACTTAATTAGGCAGCAGTTACTGCATTGATACTGCTGTCTCAGTCAGCAGCGGCAATGCCTCTTTCAACCAATTGAAGAACAAATCATAATTCAACATGGACCACTTTCCCAGTACTAGCCATACTCACTTGGTAGATACTGTGATGTTCATTCACATGTACAGATAATTATGGTATAGACAAAGGTTATAATTAGATATTAAGAGGGCTTTGTACAGGTGGTATAGGAACTTGTATTAATTTGGATCTGAGCTTAATTGAAAACTGCTGGGAAATGCCTGCTCCATATCTAAACTCACCGTTAGATCGGTTAATGTAAATGCTAAATGATTTTGTTTCTGCTGATTTTCCATCAAAGTTATAGGGACCAATTGGAAAACCTCCTGAGGAACTTCTTAGTAACCATGTTGATTGCTATCGAGCAAAGTATAATTTAAAAAGCAAGAAAGACTTGCATTTATATGGCAACATCCATAACCAATGGATGCCATGAGGCACTTAATTGTCAATTAAGTTTTGTCGAAGTGTGGTCAGTCTGTGGGGTCTCAGGAACAATATCCCAATAGCAACAATGTTTGAATGTTAAATATTCATCACAACTTCAGGGATAACTTCTTAACTCTTTTCAAAATAAAAATATGGGATATTTTACTTCTAACTGAGGGTGCAGGCAGACCCTCAGTTTAACATCTTATCTGAAAGACAGGATGTCCAACACCACAGCACTCCCTCTGTACTGCATGGATTGTCAACGTTGACTTTCTGCACTCAATTCCTGCAGCGGGACTTGAACCCTCAGGCAAGAGTTCTCCCAAACGACCCACAGCTAACACACGCAATGGCTGTATTAACACAACATGTAAAACTTTCCACAACACCATAGTTTCTGTATATACTTTAAAATTTGTTTTTTGCATTTAGTTTTGGAAATACAAGATGGAATCTTATAGGGATCTGAGTGACGTGGCCCACAGCTAGAAGTGTGACAGAATCAGGCAATAAGTTCAACGAGGGCCATCTCAAAATTGAGATCATCGTGTTCCACTTTTGACAATTGGCGTGGTGAGATTCTCACCAGACAGTGGCATGATTACAATTGATGCTAGCTACTGATTTTTAAATGTTAATGCCACAACTCACCTCATTAATAACAGACTCCCACCTTACCAAACAAGTTAGACATTAAGAAAACTTGACAAGGAAACAAATGTATGCATTCATCTCCAAATTGGGCACCAACCAACAATATCTCAGAGCATGAGCTGAATGCACTCTTCCTCCATGGTTATTGCAATTGGTCATCTGCCATCCCATCATCTCAATCTTGGCACACCTACTTTGCATTGGCAGTGTGTTCTGGAAGCACACTTGGACATTGTAGGGCACACCAAGCAGTGGCATTGAAAGAATGTAATAGGGACAATTGTGCACAGGGAGAGACATCCAGCTTGCATCCTAGACTAGGCTCGCATACTGTCTTAGTGTTCACTCATTTAGCACCTACCTGCTTGCTCATAGCATCCCTGCCTTGAGTTATCTTGCCTTGCCAATTGACGCAGTCACAGAAACTGGCAGCTAAGCATCCCCTTAGGCTAATGGGTACACATCTTGCTCTATGGCAGCTTGCCTTCTGCACAGACCTCCATCCATTACAGTGTCTGGGTAGCCATGAGCAGATGCTGGCTGCTGTAGAAATATGTTGAGCACTTACACAGGGAGAGTCAGAATGAATTGAATGAAAGTTAAAGTCATTGACATCTATGCACACTGTTCTACACTGTTTATGTAGACTGTTCTACTTACAAAATACCTGCTATAGGAAGAATGTTGTGAAACTTGAAAGGGTTAAGAAAAGATTTACAAGGATATTGCCAGGGATGGAGGGTTTAAGATATAAGGAGAAGCTGAATAGACTGGGGTAATTTTCCCTGGAGCATTGAAGGCTGAGGGGTGAGCTTATAGAAGTTTAAAAAATCATAAGGGGCATGGATAGAGTGAATAGCCAAGGTCTTTTACCCAGGGTGTGGCAGGCCAAAACTAGAGTGCATGGGTTTAAGGGGTGAGGGGAAAGATTTGAAAAAGGGACCCAAGGGGTGACATTTTCACGCGGAGAGTGGTGTGTTATTGGAATGAGCTGCCAGAGGAAGGGTGGAGGCTGGTACAATTACATCTAAAAAAGCATCTGGATGTGTATGTGTTTAGGAATGGTTTAGAGCAATATGGGCCAAATGCTGGAAGATAGGACTAGATTAATTTACGGTATCTGGTCAGCATAGACAGTTGGATCAAAGGGTCTATTACAACTCTATGACTCTATGACTCCATATCTTCTCACCCATGCCACCAAAGTGCCTTCAATACGTTTTCTTCTTTTTATTCCTCCCTCTACATCTCAGTGCACTCCCTGGTTCTGCAGCTGGGATGGAAGACAAGGATCAATTTGGCACTAGAGCAGTGACCCCAGGACAGGCCAGATGAATTTTTTTTTTTGCAAGAGAATGTTAGACCTTCCTTGGCTTGAACATCCAAGGGTTGGAGGGGGGTAGGCAAATGGAGATGGAGGGTCTGCCTGAATGGAAACCACCCATGGACCAGTGTGTAGTTCCAGTTCCAGCAGAGTCCCTCCTGGAACTGCCCTGCCTCTTTTGAGCATCTGGTGTCAAGGTTCCCCATCTGCCTGTAACCATGCCTTTGGCCCTAAGATTGGAGCAATGGAGTGCTGGTGTATGTGGGCCTTTCCAGTGAACTCTCAGTGTGCTGGACCTAGCTCTGTATAGCAGGCACCGACCTGTCCATGGAGATGCACAGACTGTCAGTCTGTCCTGCTATCCCACCCTGTGCATGTGACTGTTATAACCACAGGGTCATATCCTGCCTGAGGTGGAGAAGGTGCTGGGCCACTGACAGTCCTCCAAGTGACCTGGGGTGCTTCTTCCTTTGTCAAGCTGTGAAGCTGTTGCAGGGAGCACCTCACTGCATTGTGTTTGCATATTTTCTAAACTTAACCTTCCCACCGAGGTGGCAGCATCATGGCTGGTGGGGCTGTAGGAGACTGTCTTCCTAATGTTTCCTATGGCACCATGTTGCTGTCAAACTAAGGGATCCAGGAGGCAGGTTTCTCCACAGAGGGCATGGGAAGGCTTGTAGAACCTGCAAGAAGCAGGAGAGAGGAAGTATTATGGCCAGTAGCTGGAAGTGGTGCTCAATGAGTCAGAGTGAGAGCAGGGTTAGTGAAGAATAATAGTGTCCTGCATGGTACTTACTCACCTGGCTGTCTTGATATTCCTGCAGGTGCAGACTCAGTCTTCTCCTGTGAGGGTCAGTATTCTCTCCTGCAGGGGTGAAGATATGGGACGTTGGACATCCTTCTCCTGGAAAGAGAAAATGTAGGGGGTAGTGAACATGATGACAACAGGTGGTACGGCTGTTAGTCCTGGTGCATGTGGTGGAAAGGTGGGGACAGTTCTGAAGAGCTGAGGAGGTGGTGTGAAGACCATGCAGGGTTTGCGTGTGAGAGGGGACAGCAGGTGATGGAATGTGATGTAGGCAATAGTCAGTATGATGTGGGGCATGAGCCTTGGTCAGAAATGGGTGCAGTAGCAGAGATAGAGTGAGTGTGAGGTGGCAGAGAGAGGACTGTGGTACTTAGTCTGACAGAGTGGAGAAGACCATTAACCTTATTTTGCATTGTTTGCTGTTCATCCATATCCTGAAAGAGCACTGATCCTAGTGGTGATCTGGGATCCGGCTGGCAGGCTCTGGTGGCATGGCCCTTCTGCTGATTCTCCAGGAAGGGGACACCTCCCCATTGCACCTCCCATCACTAGGACCTCCAGGTCCCTGTTGGAGAAACACAATGCCATTTCCCCTCCTTCCTTACCATGTTCCAAATCTGTCCATTAATGAGCAAGGCAGCTTCAGAATGTTAATGCTTGTCTGGGTGCACAGAAGATTATGGAGTGGAACTATTTCTCTTGGTCTTTAATCTTTTTCTAGCATTTTTTCCAGAACCAGGAAATATTGCAGTGATGTATTTTTTTATTTGGAGGACCACGGACCTAATTTCAATTTTAATGAAGTCTCAGTACTGACAATGTATGCTAAGTCTCTGTCATTTGCCAGCAGTTCATGTCAGTTTTGATATCTGTAAGGCGCCTTAAGTCGAGCAACGACACATTGACAGCTCATTGCACACTTCATTCCTTGATTAAAGAAAAGTGACAACCTCAGGCATTAGATCTAGAAATCTTTGCAGGTCCTTCTCTCCACTTATCTACCTCACATCTGTGTGAAAGATTAGTTCACCATAGGCAGCATTGAGTTTGTCCAGTAAGGATTCAACAAAACAGTGCTGAAGGGCTCTTGGAGACACTAAAGGCTGCAGATGCTGGATGCCAGAGGCAATAGACATGAAGCTTGAAAAGCACAGCAGGTCAGACAGCATCTGAGGAGCAGGAAAATCAACATTTTGGGCCGAAATAGTTCTGACAAAGGGTTTCGGCCCGAAACGTTGACTTTCCTCCTCATCGGATGCTGTCTGACCTGCTGCGCTTTTCCAGCATCACATCTACTGATCCTGAAGGGTTCTTGTTTGAATCAAGTTTACAATCTTCTCATTACGTAAGAAAAGTACAGACTTTTACTCGCTAATGTTTGCTGGTGGATTATACAGTGGCAATGGTCAAAAGAGAGAAAAATCAGGATTGTATCTGTAAAATGCATCAAAGCCCATACTTATACCAAGCATGGCTGGCGAACCACCAGTTATGATGGAACTTAGCTTCTTGATTGGAATGTTTTTCTTAAGCATGTGCCTTTTGTGTTCATAGATCCTCACCCCTTGTTCTTTTGAAAGGACAAAAGGGTGAGAAGAACCTCTTTGGATTTTATATCCTCAAACACTGCAAAAATTAATCAGCTGGCTTTTTCGGTGACGTTGATGAACTCAAATTTCAGTGAGAAGCTTTCACAGTTCTTCAGGTCCTGCTGTCGTTGCTGAAAGATATCTTCAGACAAAGATTCGACACGTCTTGCTTCTGTGGACGTACCAAGTGACATGCTTTAGATTGCTGTTATTATTTCTTCTTTGTTTGTAAAGTCTTTCATTAAAGTGCCAATGGCCACGGTTGTAGCTTCTTTAATAACTTTACCATTCGCGAATGATTCCTTGAATTTTGTCAGAAGATGGTAAATGTGAAATAATGTTTCGGTGCAGGCCTGACCTTTTGCTGCTGTTTAGAAACAAATGATTGCTGAGTTTTCAAAATGGCCTTCATCAACTTCCTTTGTCTGAAGCATACAGTTCAAGAGAAAACTATCCTTGAAGTTCCTGTGCATCATTGTGTTCCAAATTCTGCTGTTGACTTAGCGATATAATTTGGTGACATATAAGGCAAATGTTTTTAGCTTTTATAGTTATGAACAGAAACTCATTTCCCCATTCCACGTGGAAGGTATTTTTTAGGTGGTCCAGGTTCATCACTCAACATTGTCGTTACATCTTGTGATTTGCAATATTGCTCTGCCCCTGGACATTCTGCAGAGTGGCCTCTGGAGCATCCTGGCTGTTACTACTCTCAAGCCTGGAGACACAGGAAGTCAATTCTGGGTTCAGATTGTGTTTCAAAGGCTCTTGGTCACCTTGTATCATTTGTAGATTGGATGTGGGTCTTGGCAGCATTCACAGAATTTTTCTTTATTTTGCGTGGAATTATTAGATGAGCAGCTGAAGAAAAGAAAACACTGCAGGCCTGCAGAGAAAGGGCAGAGAAGTGGGGCTAGCCGAACTGCTCTTGCTAAGGGTCTGCATGGACATGATAGCCTGGATAGCTTCCTACCTATGCCTCAAATTATGATATAGTGGCCTCACACATCTGATCCTAGTATATTTCTTATTGTTCTTATTCATTTGGTTGCATTTTCATCGTAAAACCTACTTTCCCCTGCAATGATAATTCATCTGGATCAAATGGAAATAAGTGACGCATCTAGCTGGCAAAGCCTGTTAAAAGCATACACTTTACTCCAGCCGCATAACATCCGGAGGTGGAAGTCATTCAGCGTCTTTACGGTCAATGTGTGTGGCAAGGGAATGTGGGCAGTAAGGTTGGCTATCAGAGATGTGCCTGGTGAGGGAATGTGAACAGATTGAAGAGTCTCCAACAGTTGATCGCACAATCGATCTATCTGCACAATCTACATATTGGAGAGTATGGCTTGAAGAATTGCAACTGAGCATGTGCATAAGGAGATCCTTCATAGTGCCATCAGAACTAGGACTGTGTCTGCAAGATTTCAGAGATCTCCCCTTTACCCTCCCACTTAGATAGTTACGTTCAATAAAAGCTGTTGATGTTTGCTTACTTGATCTGCAGACCTGATCGTATTACATGATGATAAAAGGTGACCAGACCCTCAGAACAACAGGCAAGTGGCAAGTGGAACGCCTGAAGTGAAATCCAGTGGTAATACAGTGTTGAGAGTGAAGGATGAGGCCAAGCCAGGCATCTGGCCACAAAACTGGTGAAAAGACATGAAGAGCAGTCCACCTGCAGTATGGTGCTGTGGGAGACCCAGCAAGATTGACCCAATTATCGATTGAAGAACTGAAACTGCAGAAGAGAAGAAAACCCATGCAACATTCCAAAAGGGTCAGAAAACAATGTTTTGACCACCACAACTCAGCACTGAAAATACCTAATGAACTAAAAGGTCTTGCCTTCAGTAGAACCCCTGGACCATGCAGAGGACCCTAACCAGGCCATTCACTGGTTTAATGGACACCTGTTAGTTAGCAGTTACTGCACTACCTGAAACCTTGATCAAAAAACTTAGACTTAGTTAGTGCACCATTGTACTTGATCTATACAAGCATTGACATCATTCTCATCAGACAGGGCACAGAAGAAACTAAATAAAATGTTATTAAAACTTTCCACTCCTGTTTTGGATTATGTGATAACATGATATACCAGGCAAAGCTTAATTGGTGCAAGCAGGAGCCATGAGAAACAATTGATTCCTCTATAAATGACTTGCGTTGGCTTGTTGATAATTGTCAGAATGGAACTGTTATGATCCAAGATCATATCATTAAATTAATGTTACGCTCTGTATTGGGAGCAGTAACCTTTATTTGAAAGTAGACAACAAGTGAGATCTGCACTATTTACTCTGGGAATAAAGTCACAAGATTCCATTGTTTTGAACAAATTATAGTAAACTTTACTATAAAAGGTAGAATAATTATACAATCTACAATACTTGTACAGCTTATTTCTAGAAACTGAGAAAATTAATTATGGACTGAAGTTTACCAGAAATCAACAAAGTGGCAATTTTCGTGAGGTTCTCTCTGCGGGAGGTATTCTCTCTGCCAGTAAGATTTCTCATGCTGTTCTCCAAACCTCAGCTTATTGACTATACACTAACCCTTTTTCTGAAGAAGGGTCCAGACCCGAAACGTCAGCTTTCCTGCTCCTCTGATGCTGTTTGGCCTGCTGTGTTCATCCAGCTCTACATCTTGTTATCTCAGATTCTCCAGCATCGGCAGTTCCTACTACCCCTCAATGAGACCCTGCTTGTCCTATTGCCCCACTTGCCAGAAATGTAAGATTGTGCGATTGTCAGGACCAACTGAGATTTTGCCATTTTCAAAGGCCAGTCGTGTGAATGGTCAAACGTTGCCAGGCAAGAGCTGCCTTCACGAAGGACACAGGGGAACTTAAAATAAATGCTTTTCAGGGCACGTAGATGGCATGGGTTGGCACTCCATTACAAATACAAGTGATCACCAGTATTACTATTTAAGAACCAAACCACACGGGTTAATTGCCCGTTTCCTCATCGCGTCGGAGAACACGGTTTAAGGGAGTGCTATTTGTCTCCCAATGCCCAGTGTAGGCCATAGCACAGTCATGAAGAGAGCAAACCAGAAATCAAATTGGCACATACCTACTTTGCTGAATTAAATGGGGAACAGATCAGTTCCTATGCAGATGAAGGGGTAATGAAAGGGGTGGCGTACATAATCAAAATGCCAAAGGCAGTAGCAGCAGAAGCTGGCTAGTGACCTGGAAGCCATGATGTTCCAAAGGCCATGTGACAGAATAGGGACAAGTCCCAAACTGCACTAACTAAACTGGTGAACCACAGTCGCTCCCTAAACAAGACTGTTTTGGCAAACACACAAAAGATAGTTCAAATGCTACTAATAATGCCCAGGCATTCAAACTGGTGTGCAATATCCAGTTGAGGAAACAGATAGAAAAGTGCTGAAATGGGAGTAGTAGAGGTTGATGTAGATATAGTCAAAGTGTAGCTGGTGGAATCCTTCTTTTCAGGGATTAGAAGGTGCATTAGAAGGTCTAATTGGAAAACTGAACATGAAGGAAGCTGGTGCCCTGGCTAACCAAAACCCTCTTTCCAAATTTAGAAGGAGGTCAGGGATGTTCCCAAATAGGTCCATGGTTGGTGAAGAAGTCACTTTGGATTTAAATGAACAGTAACCCACAACCTTGCTAGATGAGCAGGAGGCCTAGCTAACTGAAACATTCTTCCTGAATTTGAGAGTGGAAGCAGGAATATTCCCAAACAGATTCAAATAGTTGCTACTTCAAATAGGAAGCTACTTAAAACAGCCACAGGGCAGGGCAGCACAAACTGACCAGTCCTCTAAATAAGTGTCCCAAAAAAGTATGGGAAGAACAAGGACGCAGAAAGATTACAAACCAGTTTTAATCAGTAAAACTTTAAAGGAAAGAAGCTCACATGCATGTTGGATACACAGGAGGTCTGGTCGGCAAATGTGATCTTTCCAAATGTAATGGGAGACCAGGGAAATTTCCAGATAGGCAACAGATGGTGAGGGAGATGCCCCACCTATTGGAAGAGCTGCATGGCAGTATAACAATAGCTGAGGCAAGTAGTGTCCAAATAAATATGGATCAAGTTGTGGGCCATACCCTCCCTAAGGCAACAGAATGGGGAAGCATCATATCTCAAAGTCCTACTGCATAAGTGACTGCCAAAGAAAAAGACCAAGAGCAGACATGACAGAATTAAACATGAAACCTAGTCAATTGTGTTTGCCAGACGGTAGACACATCTAAATGTAGCCAGGCAGATGTTGAGCTCAGGGGCCTGTTTCGATGCTGTAAGAACTCTGACTCTAAAGACAAACTGGATGACTCTCCAGTTGAATTCTCCACTGCCAGGAATGCATGCACTAGAAGATCAGAACTAAATGGTTTGATAACGTAGCTTAACAATGAGTAGTGGGAGAACCTGGCCATGCTGATCAACTATTTAAAGAAATCCACAGACGTCAGTTGGGATGTACCTCACTAACTGTCCATGATGTGGATATTGGAAAACCCACCAGTACATCAGAAGCCTGACACACTGGCAGAGGTCAGGCAGGTAATCCAGCAATCCAGTGTAACTGGGAGACTCCTGGCCCAATGCAGTGGATAGGCAGAAACTGGATGGAGCGAAATGCTTCTACAATTACTAACGGAAATTAAATGCAGTAGCCAGAACCAACTCCTATGTAATTTTACACACTGAGAATTGGATAGACAAGGTGGGCATTCCAGCCTCCCTCAGTAAATTTGAGCCTTTAAGAAAGTACTGGGAATTCCCCTGATGCCCAGAGCGAGAGAAATCTCAATCTTTGTCAGCCTAGATAGCCCAGACTGGAGTAAGGAGACACTGTTTGGCTTTTAAATGCTTCCAGAAGCTTGACAAGACCAGGTAGCAGCTGAACTCAGCAACTGTGCAGTGTACCTCAATAACTTGATAATCTGGAGTGACCGCAGACCATAGTCCTTAAAATGCATTCTGGAAAGAAGAGACTCGAAGTGACCAACGACGCATTGTTCCGCTGGAGTTGGCTGTTGTAGCCCTTTAATCTAAAAATCACTCATGCTGATGGACAGAACAATGGCACTGCTGAAGCCTTATCCAGAGTGTAAATCCCCACAATGCGACAGAACTGAAAATGCTGACTTTCAAGTGTGAATGGAATGAAGACCTCACTTTTCTTTCTTTCTTGGCAGCGAATATGCAAAAAAATTGAAATTGAGTTTACTCTTTTCTCATGAAGGCTGAAGGAATGTCAGGTACACAATATATGAAAGAGATCAAGAATGGTTTTAAAAGCTATACTTTGTATAGTTTTGTTTGATGGACATTGATGGACTAAAACATGGCTTTCACCGATCGCATGATTCAAGTTGACAACAGTTACTTAAAAAGCTCTAATCAACAATTACCAGAAATACTCGACCTGTGTGTGCCTCACTGCCCAGAGTGTACTGATACAAAACACTGACTCTGATTGCCCCAAGATGCTGGACTGAGAGCTGATCCTACCCTTGACTCACAGTGAAGGCTTCTCAAACTGACGATTATCCCTGTGATTTAATTGAGGACTACTCCCTTCTTGTGTTTGCCACATAAGCTGCTGGCACATGGTGTAGGTGTGACATTGAAGTAGCACAGTGCCATTCAGCAACATGTTCATTGCCTTGACTGATCAGTGCTTACAACCATGACAAGCTCCTGGCTTTGTGACTGCACTAAACAGCACACCAAGACAGAACTACTGTGAATCTTTCAGTTGTGAATGAAGCAGCAAAACACAAAGAGACAAGCTAGAGATGGTATGAACATCCAAGTAGGCACAAATTGCATGAGAGCTAAGAAAGCAAATGAAAAGCCTTGAGGCAATCTCCATGCATAGAGCATACTCTGAGATGTTCTGGATTGCCTTCATGACAGGAACTGTAGCTAGTTAGCTTCACTCTAGTGCACTGGAGAATAGAAAGTTGAACATAAATTAGGCAAAATATTTACGCAAGCAAAAAGCCTCTCAGTATTGCAAATCTCTACTCACCCTTCAAGTCTTGGGTGGAAAATTGGACATTTTTCCACAACGTCAACAACCTCATTTTTCCAAACACGCAATATTTAACTGCAATGATTCAAAAAGGCAGCTCCATCACCTTCTGAATTGCAGTCAGGTTTGGGAAACAAAAACTGGCTTACGTAGCAACTCCCAAATCCCGTGAATGAATAAAAAAAAGCACTTTCATTTCTGTCTAATCTACAGTGCACCTAAACTGGTAATGCCAGATGCTGACATGATAGTGACCAAAATATATTTCTCTGTCTCTGACATTTACCAAGATCAGTACGATAAATGAAAGTAAAATGATTCAAAGGATGAAAGATCACATCAATGTCCTTTGGCTGAAGACAGTTTCATGGAGATAACTTAGACTGAACAGTGACCTTTCCTCTGGAATTTGGATTCAAATCAAGTTGGGTAAAATTGATGGAGGTGTCAACTGCAATGCTCTATTAATGAGCATTTGACTATTATACATTCAAACCTGAGTTCTTGTCAGGAGATGTTAAAACATTTCTGATGAATGGCATATAGGATCCTCTTGTCATTCAGTAAGTGAACCATATGGGATCTTGGTGATAAATTAAAAACTGGATTTCCCTGTTGCCTATTGATCGTGTGCTGCTGTCACTCACTGTCACACCTACCTTCAACATAAATATGGAAGAAATGGTTTTGAAAAATAAACTTAAGACAGAGAGTTGACAGGTGGCTCTTATTAAATGTGTTATGTTTTCTTACTATGATACAAAAGCTGTCACCAGAGTCCACAGGAGACATATGGCTGTAATTCATTGCTGTAGAATGAAGGAAGCCTGAGTATTAGTCGTTATCTTTCTTGTGAAAGAGAATTGCCAGAAAAAAGTCATAAACTTACAAAGTTAATGGCACCAGACTACTAGAACTGAGATTTCCCTGCCAGAGAGATTATTTTATTATTCTATAGAACAAGAATAACGCAGGAAAAGAGACTGATAGAGAAACAGGTAACAAGAATAGAGAGGGACAAGAAATATAGCTCAATGGAAGCTAAACTTTCCAATTGGCTCAGTGTGACTGGAACACATGGATTGCATTATGTGAACCATCCTCACTTTCATAAATTTCAAGCCTTATTAAGGCTTGTTCAATGATTGTCTGAAGTTCCCAATCAAGTGACTTAGGTATGCTAAGTGCCTCTGACAAGTTGAACAACTTGGACCTCATGCCTTTGTGCTTTATAAAATGGAATCGTTATTATTGAACAGGATAACTTCTTTTGCATGACTTTTTTTCAAACTGTGACCATTTATCACAAAGTCTCCTTGATTTAAGGCAATATTTTCCAGCTTAGGCCACAATTAAAAATAAAGACTCTGGAAAGATGTATTCTTTCGACGTCTCCGCCCTTTGAGAAGATGAAACACGATTTGAAAAATTTTTCATCACAAAATATGTCAGACACACACTTTCACCGCAACATAAAACATACAGCTTTTCATCCTTCCTTGCCCTTTAAACCTTATTAAACAATCTTTCAGCATTAATTAAACCTGAACTTATTTCATCACTTTACCATCTGTGCAGTGATCGTAACAAGTTCAGCTAGGTGTACCTCATAGAATATGAGTTCCATGATTGGTGCTGTTAATTTGGTTCAATCAGGGAGACAGACAGGAACAGGAGTATCAGACATCCTGTTTGCTCTGAGAGCTGGATCAGTGTCAAGGATTCCCTACATGTAAAATAAAGGGTGATTCGGTGATGGAATACTGGTCTCTGTGGAGTTATTTCAGTGGCAATGAGAGAAAAAGCATGCTCCTGAAGAAATTGGCTCATAGCAGTTGTCTTTGAGTTATGGTCAGCATTTCTGATATCATGCTGTTATTTGGGAAGTTTGACTTCTTCAATACTGCCATCAAAGACTGAGCCCAGTATGTGGAAAGAGTGCGTTAATTTTTCTGAGCAAACAACATTTGTTCAGATGAAAAGCAATGAGTAATTCTACTGACGGCTTGTAGACCTGCAGCTTTTTCACTTATTAGGAGCCTAATGTTCCCTGTGGTACCAGACAATAAAACCTTTCAAGAGTTGACAGATTTAGTTAAGTAATATTATGACCCCCAAGACTCCCCTAATTCTAAGGTGCAATTGTTGTTACTTGGCAATTCAAGAACCAGAGGAATCCATACTGGAACTTTTGAGCAAGCTAAGATGACTGACAGGGGCGTATAACTTGGATTTAACCCTTAATGAGATGCTGAGAGACCATTTGGTGTGTGGGATTAATGATGTAACCAGCTGAAGCCAAACTGGGCTTCAAACAAATAGTACAACTGACTTTATCAGTGGAAAATGCAGCAACAGGAGCATATGAGTTGCTGGGCATTCTGATGAAAGTCAACACCCTAGCCAGGCTGGCTGTGGTTGAGGAATACCACTTGAGTGAAGGTGATGGCATAGCTACACTCAGGATATATCCTGAACAGAGGGACTCTAGGTCAGCACACAGCAAAACCCCAAAACAAGACTCGGCCAAATGGTTAAAATTTTCTTTAGAATCTCGACCAGCAAACCATTGTAGTTGCTGCTAGTATGTAGACTTGAGACAGCAAAGGAGTCCCACTAGACCTAAATTGAATAAGAGAACTCATAGGCCGGTATCCAGGAGAGCACGCCACCTGGAAAGTCCACCTACATGTGAGTTGGAACAGCTAAATAGCTTAGCAACATCCAAATCAGAACCAAACAAAGTAAATGTCTGGTTAAATGGTTACATGGATCTAATGGAGGCTGAAACTAGTTCGGCCAATTCAGTGATTGCAGAACCAGTCTTTAGCAAAATTCTCTCTGGACTCTGATCCTTAAGTTTGCACATGACCTTGGCTAGGCTGAGAACCTATACCGGGGAACCTTTGCAGATTAAGGGTGCAACTTCAGTTCCAGACTCTTACGAGAAGGAGCTGGTTCAGTTCCCACTGATTGTAGTAAAAGGCTTGGGCTCATGCTTGATGAAATGAAATTGGTTGACAAAGACTCACCTAGATTGGCTGAACATTTCTTTGATAAGAAGATGGCTGCCTGAGTGAAGTCCTAATTAAATACCCAGACATTTTTTCAGGAAGGCCTAGAGACTATCAAAGAAGTCAAGGCCATCTTGCATGTTGACCAGGAAACAAAAACACAATTCTGCAAGGCCCGCCCACTGCCATTGGCCTTACGGGCAAAAGTAGAGGCAGAAATCAGGAGGCTGGAAAGTGAAGGAATCATCAAACCAGTGCAGTTTGTGAAATGGGCAGCATTAGTTGTACCAATTGTGAAGCCCAATGGGTCGATTTGCCTTTGTAGAGGCTTAAGGCAAATGGTAAACCACTTCTCGCAGCTGGATAAATACTCAATCCCTCGCATAGAGTACTTGTAAAACTGGCAGGGGCCAGTCCTTCACAAAGCTGGGCATGAGCCACCTGTTCTGCAATTATGACTAGATGAGGAGTACCAGAAGTATGCCACAATTAATACCCATAAGGGTTTGTGCCAATACACAAGACTGCCACATTGGGTACCATCAGCCTGTGCCCTTTTCTAGCAGATGGTGGAGAACATTTTGAGGTCTAGGCCAGGTTGCCATTTATCTGGATGTGCTAATAACAGGGAAGATCATTAAAGAACACTTGGAGAATTTGGACATAATCCTTCGATATATCTCCCAGGTGGGTATATGCCTTAGAAGGGGAAAATATGTGTTCCAGGCACCCCAAGTGACCTACTTGGGTTACAGAGTCAACCAGAATGGATTACCGGAAGATAAAGTGAGGGTGATCCAAGGTACCTTGGCTCCAGAGCTCAGGTCTTTCCTTGAGCCAGTGAATTATTATGAAAATTTCATACATAACCTGGCACCTTTGCATCAAACACTGTCAGCTTTCAAGGAAGTAAAGAAACCGCTGTCATCCTCTAAGGTGTTGGCACACTTTGGTCCCAGGTGAGATTTGGTATTGACGTGCAATGTCTCCCTGTACTGCATTGGGGTAGTAGTAGCTCATAGGTGGGCCAATGGAGAGGAACACCCAATAGAGTATGCATCCAGGACTTTGGTTAATGCAGAGCGTAAATACGCCCAGATAGAGAAGGAAGGCTTAGTGGTCATATTTGGAGTCGGGAAGTTCCACCAATAGCTTTACAGATGTTAATTTCTAATTATAGCAGCCCACAAACCCCTGCTAGGTCTACTTAAAGGACAAGGCAGTGCGGCCATAGTTTCAGGTTGAATTCAGTAGTGGGCTCTAATATGAAGTATGTATAATTGTAAGTTAGACCACCGTCTGGGAGGCCAAGTAGAAAATGCGGATGCATTGAGCTGCCTCCCACTGGCAGATGCACCACTGGTGGTACTGCTATTAGAAGGGTCCATAGTGGTGTCCAGTTGTGTGGACACCCTTCCAGTCACAGTTGACAGTATCAGAATTTGGACTGGGGAAAAGTCCCATCCTGTCAAAACTGAAACAGCTGGTAGTGGGGTGGGGGGAGGGGGGAGCGGGGGGGGGGGGGGAATCATAGGTCCATCACAACCAGATTGTAACTTTTATGGACCCAGAGACACCAGGTCATAGCAGAGGATGGCATATTATGGGGAGCATGAGTAATTGTCCCTATTAAAACGTTGCCACTAGATACTGGCTGAACTCCACCAGGGGTTTCCAAAATGAAGATATTGGTGAAAAGTTATGTCTGGTGGCCAGGATTGGATGCAGACAGAACTGCAGTTGTGGGACAATGCCCAGAGCGCCAACAAAGACAAAAATTACCACCAGCATCTCCCTCTCATTTGTAGGAATGGCCAGGTAAACCCTGGACTCGGTTACATGACAACTGTGCTAGTCCTTTCATGGGCTCAATGTTCCTAGTGATTGTGGATATCCGCTAAAGGTGGCTATACAAGCATAGAGTTCATTCATTTAAAACAACGACAACAGCAGAAAAGCTGCGCACATCTTTCACAATACATGGGCACTCCCAGAAGGGTTGGTCACAGATAACAGACCATTGTTTACCAGCTGGGAGTTTGAGTATTTCTGAGAGTTGAATGGTATTTGACATTAAGGACAACTCCGTACCATCCACCATCTAATGGTCTGGCAGAAAGAGCAGTTCAAATTTTGAAGGTAGGCTTGAAGAAACAGCCTTCCGTTTGAGTAGATACAAACTGTCCTGGTTCCTGTTTGATTATAGGACCATTCCTCTTGCAACTATAGGGATAGCTCCAGCAGAGTTGCTAATGGGGAGAAGGCACCATACCAGGTTAACTCTGATGTTCCCGGGCTTGGGGTGAGGGTGAAAATGGCATCTGGAACATCAGTGCTGGACACAAGACTCTGCTGAGTGAGATAGTTTACTGCAGGGGACGAATTTTGGTGTTAGAAGCACAGGAATTGCCCTACATGGGTAAGAGACATGGTTGACATGAGGTCAGGTCCAGTAACGTATAAAGTTTGGGTAGTTACGACAGTTCTGAACAAGCACGTGGACCATATGAATGCTGCAAATTCATATATGGTGCAAGAGCGATACATGCCTTGCTCCTCGACAGCCTTTCCAACTGTCCTGGAACACAACGGTTCTCCCTGTCCATCAAGAGTTGAAGAGACCTCTGAATCTGAGATGGACACAGTGGATGTCACCGCGTCAATGCCTTTGCTGCCTGTAGAAGAGAATGGATTTCTTCCCGGTCGCTCCAGGTGCAAGAGGTGAGCCACTATGCATTACATACCACCTCTATCAGAGGCAGAGTCAGAGGAACCTGACCTAGTGATTTAAAAAGCCCCAGGAGGAGATGGGGGTGGGGGAAACAGCCTGTGTCCTCAGACTCCAAGCGGGGAGGGATGTTGTGATTTTGACAAGGTCAGCCAGGTGGATCTCCTAGAAAGTGAGTTCCCTGTCAGTGAGTTGGCCCAGTCAGGGAGCCCTAGCTGACATATAGGAACAGGAGTGTCTGAGATCTTGTCACTCTGAGATGGCTTTAAGGGAGCTAGATCAGTGCCAAGGACTCTCCATGTGTACATAAAGAGTGATATGATGACTGAAATAACTCCTGAGGTCAGTATTCTATCTGGACAAGGTATCTGTAATCACATTATTTTTACCAACAATGTGAACAATCTTTACATTTGAAAATTTAACCAGTTGGCACCATTGGTATAGTCTTAAGTTTTGCGATTTTAAACTTTTCAACAAAGTTTTTCTTGCGAACATAAAATTCTATCTGTTTGTGCCCAGTCTTTTTACTCCAAATAAAATAGCATTTATCTGGGATATCAGCACTTAGTGTTTGGATTCAAGCCTTCAACTGAAATAGAAGAAAAATTAACCTCATCTGGTTCCACAGATAATTCCTCTGTGATCAGTGTTAAAACTGTATTGAGTTATCTGGGTCCCAGATAAATGCTTTTAGATTAGTGTTTGAGTTCTTCCTGCAATTCAAACAAATAAATACTTTAGCATTTTTTTCTTTTTGTTGCAACAAAGTCATCTTCAAGATATGAACTAAAAACATTATTCTCTGCATTTGCTTTCAGGTCTGATTCCCTTGTTCCAACTGCAGTTGCTTCTTTTATCAGTTACTTGACTGACGTCTACATCCTTGGGTTGGAATAGAAACCTGATTTCTTTAATAGGCTGGTAGGTATTTGTGTTAACCAACTGTATTTCACTGGAAAATCTACTATCTTGAACCATTACTTCAAACTGAAAATTCATTTTCCGAGGCTTTTTTTTTTCAACTGTTCTGAACTACATATGTCCATTTGTTTTTGAAGCAATCTAATTTAAACTTTCTGACTTTTTAAAATTTCATCCAAATCTAAAACATCTCTTTTACTGACTTGATTGACAATAATCAGTGTGAGGAATTTGAATCTCAGTTGCTGTGGGATCCTGACCCAAGTTTGCTGATTCTATTGAAATTTAATTTCCTGTGCCTCAATTTCAATGCATTTCCTACTTCCTCTCTGAATGTAGGCTCTGCTCATCATCAGAGTCAGCACGGAATTTCCCCACTCCAAAGTTTGTCAAACACTGAGAAATATTGATACTTCCTGACCATAGTTTGACAGATCCATGATGGATTTTAAAGGAGAAATTGTAGCAGACAACTCAACAACCATTCCGCATTCTTTTAGTTGTACAAGGGTTGCTTGGTTATCCTTAATGTTTCCTTCCCTTGGCAATGTTGTCATTTTCAGAGCACAGAACATGAAAGATTTGCACAAAATGTTACTGTGAATACTGAAAGTATTTTCTATTTTACTACACTCATTTAATTGCATCAATGTTATTTGCATTTCCTCATTCTCCTGTACATTGGGCAAAACCTCTACTTCCTGAATATTGCAATCAACATTTGAACCTGGTGGTGATGTTTTGGCTTCCAGTGACAGATTTGGCTTTGCCACTGCTCCAGTCATCTCAGTCACTGGAAAAATAGTACCTGCAACCTTTTACTCCATAGCTCTGTAGGTTATGGAACTTCATGTGGACTTGTGGTAAGGTAATGGCCCTAAAGGGGTTAATGTTCATGGCATATTAGCTTCAACCATTCAACTGATGTCTCAGACACTCTGGGGGATACAAAGAGTTCTTGTCTAGCTTTCAGAGGGACCAGATGTATTTGTACCAACTCCAAAATCCCAGGGATTATGTCTGAACAAATGCTGGACATATTGCTAATATGTAATAAATCTTCCTGTTACCTAAGAGCAGCATCTCTTCTGTAGATACTCTGCATGGTTATACATCTCTGCCACTAATCATTAGACAGGACCAAGACAAATAAAGACACAGGACGATTAGTGGTAGAGAACCACATTAAACAATCTTTAACAAATACCACATACTGCCAGCAGTGGCCATCTGGAAAATACCACAGTATTTCTTTAATGTGATTAGGGGCCTGTTTCTGTCATCTTTTCATACATTAAGTTCCAGACTGTTGCCACCCTCTGGGTGAAATATTTCTACCCAAATTCCATATAATTCTTCTGACAATTACATTAAGTCTAAGTCTCCTTATAAAGTTGAATGTCATCAGTGACTACTTAGAGCCTGTGATTTATTTTTAGATGCTGCTGCTGAGGGGCAGCATTTAGATGAGTTATCGAGTTATACAGCACATACAGCCTTTGGCCCACCATGTCTATGCTGACCCACAAAACCTAAACTACACTAATCCCATTTACCTGCACTTGGTCCATATAGGATATGACCTGGCATTTTAAGTGCTCACCCAGATGCTGTTTAAATATTAGGAGAGTACCTGCCTCCACCACCCTCTCTGGCAGCACATTCCATGTTTCTACCACCCTCCTGGATGAAAAAACATTTCCTCAGATCCCCTCCCCTGCTCCAGGGAAAGCAAACCCAGTCTTCAGTCTCTCCTTGTAACTAAGATTTCCCATTCCAGGCAACATCCTGGTGAATCTCCTTTGTGCACACTCGAGTGTAATAATGCCCTTATGAATGCATTTCATTCGTGGCTAAACCAATGTTTTGTAAAGTTGTAACAAGACTTCTTTGCTTCTATAAAAACCAAAAGAACTGCAGATGCTGTAAATCAGGAACAAAAACAAATTTGCTGGAAAAGCTCAGCAGGTCTGGCAGCATCTGTGAAGGAGAAAACAGAGTTAACGTTTCGGGTCCAGTGACCCTTCCTCAGTTCTGAAACGTTAACTCTGTTTTCTCCTTCACAGATGCTGCCAGACCTGCTGAACTTTTCCAGTAAATTTGTTTTTGTTCCTTGTTTCTATATGCTATACCCTGGCTAATGAAGGCAAGCATCCTGTATGCCTTCTTCACAACCCTGTATACCTGTGCAGACGCCTTTTTATGGATCTTTGGACTTGTACACCAAAGTCCCTTTGTTTCTCAGTACTCCCTAGGGATATACCAGTCACTGTTTATGTCCTTTCCTCATTACACCTTCCAAAATGCATCACTTTGCACTTATCAGGATTAAATTTCATTTGCATTTGCTGTGCCCAATTTACCAGCTGATCAATAGCAGACTGTAGCCTGAGACCATCCTCCTCACTATCAACATCGCCAATTTTCATGTCATCTGAAAACTCACTAATTATACATTCACATGCAAGTCGTTAATGCACGTAACAAATAGCAAGGTACCTGGCACTGATCCTTGCAGTACACTGCTGGTCACAGTCTTCCAATCACAAAAATAACCATCCTACATCACTCTTTGCCTCCTGTGTGCAAATTATTTGAATCCAGTTGGCTAACTTGCCTTTGATTCCATGAACTCTTCCCATTTGGACCTTCCATGTGGGACCTTGTCGAAGGCCTTACTGATGTCCATGTAAAACACATCAACTGCATTATTCTCATCAATATATTTAGTCACCTTTTCAAAAACTCCAACTCCCTCCAACAAATCCATGCTGACTATCTCTGACCAATCCTTGCCTTACCAAATGTTGGTTAATCCTGACCCTCAGATTTTTTTCCAATAACTTTCCTATCACTGAAGTCAGACAAACTGATCTGTAATTAGTTAGCTATCCCTGCTGCCCTCCTTGAACAAAGGACCCACATTAGCTATCCTCCAGTCATGTCACTTCATCTGTGGCTAACAAAGGACTAAATGTCCCACTCAGGGCTCTAGCAATCTCCTCTCTTGTCTCCCACAGCAGCCTGGGATCTATCTCCTGAGGGCCTGGACATTTAGGCACCTTTATGCCCACCAAAACATCTAATAACTCCTCTTTATTAATCTTAACATGTCTAGAACCTCATTTTCCCAAGTGAATTTTCCAGTGACAATCTTTTTCTCATTCATGAAAGGAGAAATAAGAAGGTCTAATTTTTGGCAGAAACCATTAATGTCTTCACTTCATAAATCAAATGAAGTACAATGGTCAATTTCAATCTATCCTCGTGCTTTGGGTTACATTGGACAATGGTTGAAAACAGGCTCAGATCAAAATATATCCTCCAATGGCATAATTGAGGCAGATCTATGACAAATCTCAATAACTTAGTACTGACTTAAGATGTTTTAATGAGTATTATTACAAGTAGCTTTTTTATGATCGTGAATTTTCTGAACACGTTTACAGAATTAAGCTGGTTGAGGCAAACCAGGAAATGTCAAAACCATCAGTGAAATAAAACTGCATGCTGGGAGATCAAAATAAAATGGGGTCAGTGTGGTGGAAACGCAAAGAACAGATGAGAAGGGATTATAAGATTAGCTGAAAAGTTAAAGCTGTTCACATATTAATGCCTTCATAGTCACTAAGAAGTTCACTTACAATCATGTTAGTAAGTGCATGGACCAAGTAGATGTCAATTGTCATCAGCAGTCAGATTCCAATGTGGTCATCTGAAAGCACCAAGCTAGAAAATACAGAAGTTCAGAGAGGAATATGTGGAATATTGACAGAGTAATCAATTGTGAATTGTTTTGTGTATGTGATAAAGGAATTATGAGAGGAAATGATTGGGTAATAAGTAGTGTTTTATGCATGTATCTTGGCACAAACTGGCAGAGTAAGGTTGAAGTTGTCTTTTTCATAATCTTGCAATTTGATACAGGATTTTCAGGAACCCATCCATTGAATTCTCTCCGCTTCCATCAGAGTTTTGGAAGAAAACTTTTTTGGGGCATTCGAAATATCCTAGATTCAGAAGGCTATGGACTAAGAGTGGTATTGTGACAAAAAACATGTTTGCTATTTTTGGAGATAATGTTTGGTGTTGTTGTAGGGTAGGTAATGGACAAAATCTGACATGAGATATCATTGAAGTCACATGTGCAGCATAACATGGAAATCCAAAATTTGCTGGTAGTATTCTATGTTTCCCCAGAGGATGTGCTGCTGAATTCACCACAGAATGCAAACCAGCGGAAAATCTATATTAATGAGATGTCCACTCTTACCCTGTCAGTCCCACTGTGTAAAGGAAAAATAAAGTTACACATTGGTAAATAAGATGCAACTAGGTTTTTAGTTATGCACCTATTGGTAAGTACTCTCTTTGAACCCAAAAACTAACTTTATATGTTAGAGATATTAAATTGCTGCAATCAAATACAAAAAAAACTACACCTGGTAAAGGTTTGATTAGCTTTAGATTTTCTTAATGTTAGTCCAAATCTCTTCACTCAGTACTCAACATCTTTATCAAATTGTTATCATCTACTTCACAATCTGAAAATTATAAGTGAAATATATGAAGTGCTTTTAAGGGCTTGCTTTTCATGAGTACTTCAATGTTACCTGCTTGATCACATCACTGCTGCTGCATGTCAAGACACCCTCTTGTCTTGGCACTAGATTTAAAGGACTGATAGGAATGAGAAAAGACACAACAGAAATTCACAAAGACCTTTTATTAGCATCTTTCTTCAGGTCAGCAACAAACTACCCTTCCTTTACTTCAAAATGCATGTCAATATTTTGAAACCACTTCTATTCACAAATTGAATCATCCTTGACAGTGATCATGAACATTAATTTAGGATATTAGAATGCAGAACCTGCATGTAGTACATATAGAATGTACATAGAAGTAGATCATCAAATAGGTGTTAATTGCTCTTTGCACCATCTCTAGCTAAACATTTGGACAACCTTCTTATAGATTTCCAACTGTGCAACACTGAATTTCAGTTTCTTTTTAAGTGATCAGAATGAATATTATCAGTATTATTCTGTTACAAATTAATCATCAATTGGATACATTGTTCATACCAATGGATTACAATGCTCATATAGTGATTCAATTACCTGGAACAGATTGCTGGAGGTTGGTCTCAATACCAATGAGCCCCACAATTGGAGCAGTAATCTTCTCCTGTGCCTCATATAAAAACATGTTAATGGGACCATACTTTCGAATAAGTATAGGACAGACATTCCATTTTCAAGTGTTAGGATGGTTATTGGATGACCATTATTGATTGGGTTCATTCACGTTTTTGACATTGGAATGTCACCATCATGAGATTACTGCCAAAGTCATTTTTTGCTTACTATTATTCTCCAGGCTAAGTGAACACAGAAATTCTAGTGTTCGAGGCTAAAGTTACATATATTTTACTCCTTGATGTTCTGCAGGATATTACTAAAACCAAATCTTCATTAGAGGCTGTCACAACCAGGGGAAGAGGAATGAATCAGCTCTCCTCTTTTCAAACTCGTACACACAAACAACTAATATACTGCTTAGAGAACTTGGTGTCCTTTGAAGTGTTCGGTTTCAATCTAACTAACCAACCAGGATGCTATACTCTTGGACTCTCTGCAATAATAACTATTGCAGTTTTTTTCACATTCTTGGTTTTCAGATATTTTGATCCACTCAATGTTATCACTGAGTTTTACTTCTTGAAAGACAAATTCAGATTGAGAGCTCTCAGCCAATGATAAGGTCTGTATTCTTAGTTTCATCTCCATGCTCTGCCAAAGAAGGTCCTTTCCTTAAAAAAAATGCTTTGCATATTTCCAGTTTGCTCAAGGTTTTGTTTTTAGGCTTGATCATTGAAGGCAGGGTTCTATCTCCAACAGGTAGAGATTTTCATAATGGTGTAAATGACATAAGCATGAGGGTATTTTCATGCCTTCCATTGGAGAACTAGCAGGTTCCATTGCCTTTGAACAAAAATGTTACCTTCAGCTCAGACTATATTTTGTCTAATCCACATTAGTTTTGTGAAATTTGGACAACATGTGTGAGTCAGTGATACCTGTGGCTATTTAAGTCATTTTGGTCATTTTTCCAAACCATGTCAATTCTGTTGTATGTATGTATTCATTTCTTGCATGTATTTCTCTAGATCTATTTGATTTGAGATTGATGTCAAGAATTTCCATCACACTTTTGAGTATCAATGAACAAATAAAAGAAAAAAATACAATTCTTTCATGCTGTCTCTTTATTGGTTCAGGGACGGAAATTTACAAGCACTTTTGTCCTCAAATGTCTGCAAACTCTAGTGTAGAGTTCAGATCACAATAGGCACAACACCTATTGTACACACCTGTTCTGCTGCAGAGGTTTCAGATGAAAATTGTCAAGGGCCATATTTGGAAGAAAAGTGGTAGGCATAAAGCAGGTACATTCTCTGGATTGGGCAGTCTGCCACCAAAGCACCATGGCTGAGATTCCAGGTCTAAGTTGTGTCAGGCTTTAAACAGAGGATGGAGATGACCCTTTTTTGAATACAGAGCAAATGGTCAATGCCACAACAGGACCTACTACATTGCACCTCTTCTGAGAAAACTTCCATGGCTGCTCATACTTCTAGCATGAAGACTCTAACTGCTGCCATCTTAGATTGGAGCTTTGTGTTGGCAAAAGCTATTAGTTTTGCCATTCCTGCATTTTGTTCTTGAGTAGAGACTTAAGAGTGTGATTGTGATACGAATCTGTTGTCCTGCCTCATGCAGTAGCATGTATACATTTGCATTGCTTACGCTTGTCAGTGTTGCCTGCCATATTGAACCCTGAAGCATCTATTTTATGCTTGACAAATGGTTGTGATGCAATCAAATTTTCAGCTCTCAAAATGAATTTATATGATTGCAAGCTGTCCAAGCCTCATGCATTTTAGAGTTAATGGTCTTTCTGGTGCTCTAGTGATTCCAGAGGATTAAAGTCATTAACTCCTAATATTTCAGGCTTTGCATTTTTCTTAATGCTCTTGTATTCCTTGTGTGTTTAGCATATGCATTTGGTTCTCATCCTATTCATTTGGACACTAATGTCTAATGTGTTCTTTTTCTCATGTTCAATAAATTTTCCATTTCAAACCATTTCACTGCAGAGAGCAATGTCATCTGAAAAACTGAAGATTGTACCAAAGCAGACATTAAAATTATATTAGACTTGAATCAACACAAGTTAAACATGAATTAACAAGTAAATTGTGGCCACTTCTAAATGATGCACAATATGGCAGACACAACTAAAACAGCTTACAAACTGGCTCAACAGTCCATCCTGCATATATGTCATAACCCTCTGTCACACAGTCCTTTAGAATTCTGCTTTCCTCATAAAGAAGTTCAGTTCCTTTTCTTGGATTAGCCTGATTGCCGTTGACTGCAATGCATAGCCAACCTGAGTTCTATGGGCACAGTCTTTACCAAAAATGATGCAAATCTGCATTACCTCCTTGACTCTGCTTGCAGTATTATGGATAATGCAGATCAACCAATATTATCCTTAAGCAATAGAAACAGCTGCAGCAACCCCATAGTAGTTCATTCTCAACTTTTGGATCGAACTTCTATTTTCTTCACTCTCTTCTGGAACTGCACCACTGGGAATAACATCTTCTTCTGAGCTTGGATAACTCTCTTCCCTTTTAAAATGGTTTTGACCAGTTTCAGTCTTTGCGAAAGACTTGGTTTCCAATTTCAGTTTTAATCTTATCTCCTTAAAAACTGGAAGGGCTTACGGGATGGAATTGTTGGGACTGGGAGGGAAGGGTTGGTATACACTCAAGGGGCAGAATGACCTCTATCTGCACTTTAGGGATTCTATGAACTTCTCAGTTTCCTCTCTCAGTTTCTGCTTTCAGTTTGCACTCTAAATAGACGCCTAAATTTACAGATTCCACCACAATGTCTGGTTTGGCTAAGTGCCCATTATCAATTGTTGTTTGATAATACACTTGTGAAATGCCTCTGGACTTGTTGCTGTGTTAAAGGCATCAAATGAATCAACATTATTTTCTCTGGCTGTGCAGGTACTGAAGAGAAGCAAGAAAGTTGTTTCCAATGCTCTATAATATCACTACCCAAGAAAGGAAATCTAGGCCCATGGTCAATGGAAGCACCATCTGCAAAAATTTTCAATAGGTTACTATTGATTAGATGTCAAGCTACCAGTTAGCAAACACTTCAAATGGAACTGTCATGTTTTCTGTAAAATGTCAACAATTGTTCAGAAACTATAATCAAAATGATTCATTGAAGAAGTGAAGAAAATTAAGCTTCTTACATTATTTTGTAGGTTTTGAAAAGATCTTCACCTCAATTAAATGTTCATAGACAAATATTGGTTGATTAGGAAGAGTCAGTAAGGATTTCTAAATAGGAAATTGTGTTTAATTAACCTGCTGGTGTGTTTTGAAGAAATAACAGAGGCTTGACAAGGGTAACGTTGCTGATGTGGTGTATGTGGACTTCCAGAAGCTTTTGATACAGTGTCACACCACATACTTATGAGCGAAGTTAGAGGTAATGGAATAAAAGGGATAATAGTAGTGTGGATATAAAAATGCCTGAGTGATATAAAACAGAGTAATGATCAATGGATACTTTTTGGACTGAAGGAAGATTTGTAGTGGACTACCTCACGGGTCAATATTCCTGATTTATGTTAATGTGACTCCAAATTTGGAAGAATTGTAAACTGAGAGTACAACAGTACGGAACTCCAAGTAAACATAGACAAGTTAGCGGATTGGGGGTAGCAAAATTAGCTCAATACAGAGGTGTGAGCTGATGCATTTTCTTATGAAGAACATTGAAAGATAATCTAAACTAATGGGTACAATTCTTAAAGATAGATGGAACACCAAAGGGACAGGGTGGATGTGTGCCCAGGTCATTGAAGGTGGCCAGCAAGTTGAAAGAGCAACTAATAAAGGATACAGTATCCTCAGCTTCATTTATGGGGGCATAGAATACAAGATTAAACAGGTGATATTGAACTTGTATAAGACAATTCTTCGATCTCAGTTGGAATATTGCACACTGTTCTGGATGCCACATTCACAAAAGGATGTGAACACACTGGAGTATGTGCAGAACCAATTTACAAGAATGATCCCAGGCATGAGAGCCTACAGTTAAGAGCATAGATTGAAGAAGTTGGGACAGTTCTCCTTGGAGACAAGGCAGCTGAGCAGATGTCAAAGGGAAGGGATCTGGACAGTGGACAGGGAAAAATTGTTCCTGCTCCTAAAAGAATCAAGAACCAGAGGACACAGATTTTCAGTGATTTGCAAAAGAAACAAATAAAAAATACCTTCCCACAAATCGAGTAGTTGGGGTATGGAAGGCACTGCCGAGACGTGTGGAGGACACCTTCAATAGAGGCATTAAAGAGGGTATTGGATGATTATTTTGATCCAAATAATGTGGGAGTGGGGTGGGGAAATCACAGGAGATTGCCTAGTGCCAATGATGCTAATTTAATGAGCCAGTGCAAGCGTGATGGGCAGAATAGTCTCCTTCGGCACTCTAACACTTCTGAAGGCATATGGGATTCCTGATAAAATCATCATAAGCTCATTGATGTATCTCAGCACCCTAACAATATATTAGGATTCGAGATGGTGATGTCAAATCTTTATAGTATAAACAGGAGTTCTTCAGCAGGATACACTGGCACCTATTGTGTTATTGTATAGATTCCAGACCAGGTACCTTTAAGACAGTTAGATGACATCGCAACATGGGACATTCCATTATAAAGGATTTTGCCTCCTGTTCATTGTGTGGTATGGTAGAGTCAGCACCATGTGGAGTCAATTAGTCTGCAATGTGTAGTGTTCCAATCATCATGTAATACAACAGTAATAGTCAGTCAGGACAGGACCCAGACTTTCTAATATATAACAGTACAAGTTGATGGCGTTAAGAAATTCAAATCTCAATAAATACCTCGTCTTCGTGAATTTTTTTGTTTTTAACTCATGCACAAATTGTAGGCATAGCTGGCTAGGTCAGCATTTATTGCCCATTCCTAGTTGCCCTTGAGAGGTTTTAAGGTAGGATGCCTTTATGAATTGCTGAAATGTTGTGAGCTAACAAATATTGATGTGTGCAGCTCATCATTCTGGCAATGGTATCAGACCCAAGAAATTGTCAGGACCCATTTTATTTACTATTGTACTTTACAATGTAATGAGGCAGGTTGCAAAATTTAGGGAAACAAGCATGATATTGCCACCCAAATGAAAGGAAGTTGCAGAAATATGGCACAAAGATAATGAAGAATGCATTTTGTGCTGGTCTGTTTGTTGTTAGAAGTAACAGTAATAGTAGCTTAAAATAAAGAAATGCATGTAAAATAAAGACATGACAAAGATGAATGATAAAGACATTGAAATTAAACAAATTACTGAATTTAGAAATATGAAATTATTGTTGATAAGCTTTCACAGTTCTAAAAAAAAGGGTACTTAAATATATTAATGTGAAATATATCAATGTATTTATGTTTAAAACATGCACAGCATATACAAATAATTTACTTTGCTTCTGCCCACCACAAAATATTTACATAATGTAATTTGTATTGAGTATTTTGGTATGTAAAGATAATTTTAAATATTTCAAAATATTGCATCTGTGAGTGTTAGTTTCCGTGCTGAGAGAAAATTGTGTTGGTGTTGGTGACTACCTAATGGTGGGTGCATAATGAATCAGATACGAGCGAATGCAGTAGATTGCATGATGTTGCTTTGCACTGTTTGCCTAATGGCAATATCTGGCACAAGATGACTGTGTCCATTCATGTCTCACTCAATATACTCTTGTAACAGTAGCAAAACTTTCACAATCGCAATGTTAGTTCGTTAAAACTGAAAGTGCAATCAGCTTCTGGCATTAATATATCCAGAGGCAATCTCTTAAAATCCAGGTGTTGCTGCCGGTGATTGCTTGCTCCCCTGAACTGTCGAAGTCTTCACATAATGTAATTCTTAGAAGTCACTGAACAAATAAGAATTCCCCTTTTCATGCTGTAACGTTGTATTGAAAATCCTCCTAAAATAAAATGCCTTTTTAATGAGGCAGTACTGGATACTTAATGGAAGATTAAGCCTTGACTACTTGAACAATCTTTTTCTCCCTTGAAGTTCTGACCCACAGGATTCTTTTTGGTTTTGTTGATCTGTTGCTTTTCTCAAGGTTGTGGTAACTGTGTTTTTCTTCTTGGCACACTCTCAACGCATATGGTTCACTTCTAAAAGGATGGGTACAGAGAAGGCTCTTTTAAAGTGTTCCCCCTACCATTCAACCACTTGCAGCTAAGTCCCATAACTGTTCCAGCAAGTGTCTGAAAGCAAACGGATGACGGCAGCCAATTATATATTACAAAGAACTCCCAGTTACTTCAAGGATTTTTGTAATGAGCCATCAGCAGAATATAGAATAATGTTGATATAAGGGGAATAATAAAGAGAACAGTGGCCAAAATCATGACTTACTAGGGAAATTAGTGATAGCTTAGATAATAGTTTAGATGCAAAAAAAACACACACATTGGCCAAAAAAAAAAGTTTAGATTGAGGATTGGGAACTGTTTAGAAGTCAGCAAAGGAGGACCAATGGATTGATTAAGAAGGAGAAAACTGAATGAATGTAAGATTGCAGGGCGCATAAGACCTGACTGTAAACGTTCCTATAGGTATGTTAGGAGAAAAGGATTGGTGAAAACTAATGCAGGCCCTTACAATCGGAAACTGGGGGGTTTATAATAGGCATCAAAGAAATGGCTGATGAACTAAATTCCTACTTCACTCTGCCTTCACGAAGGATGACACAAATAACATCTCAGAAATGATAGGGAACACAGGATTTAGTGAAAGGGAGGAACTGAAACAATTATGTACCAATAGAGAAATGGTGTTGGATAAATGGATGAGATTGAAAGCTGATAAATCCTCAAGGCTTGCTTAATCTACATCCCAGAGTACTTAAAGAAGTGGCCCTAGAACTAGTGAATGTGCTGGTGGTCATCTTCCAGGATTCTTTAAACTCTGGAACATTTTCTATAGGCTGGAGGGTAGCTAATGTAACCCCACTATTTAAAAAGGGAGGTAGACAGTAAACGGGGCATTATAGACCAGTGAGTTTGATGTCAGTAGTGGGAAAGATGCTAGAGTTCATTAGCAAGGAATTTATAGCGGAGCACTTAGAAAACAGTGGTAGAATCAGACACAGTCAGTGTGGATTTGCAAAAGAAAATCATGCTTGACAAATTTACTGGAATTCTTTGAGGGTATAAATAGCAGAGTTGATCAGGGAGCTAGTGGATGTGGTTTATTTGGGCTTTCAGAAGGCTTTCAACAAAGTCCCACAGAAAAGAGATTAAAGTGCATTGGTTTGGGGGTAATGTATTGAGATGGATAGAAAATAGGTTTGTAGACCGGAAACAAAGGGTAGGAATAAATGGGTGTTTTTCTGAATGGTAAGGAGTGACTAGCAGGGTACCACAGGAATTGATTCTAGAACCTCAGCTATTAACAACATTTATTAATGATTTAGATGAAAGAACTAAATGTAATATCTCAATTTCCAGACGACACAAAAGCTGGGTGGAAGGGCGATTTTTAAGGAGGATACAGAGATGTTGCAATGTGAGGACAGGCTAAGTAAGTGGGCAAATTCATGGCAGATACAGTATAATCTGCTATATGTGCTCCAGTTTGCTCTCACAGTTCAAAGATGTGCAGGTTAGGTGGATTGGCCCGAGTAAATTGCCTATAGTGTCCAGGGATGTGCAGGCTAGGTGGATTGGCCATGGGAAATACAGAGTTATGGGGATGGGGTAGAGGGTGGGTCTGGGTGGGATGCTCTTTGGAGGGGGTCAGGTACGGACTTAATGGGCTGAATGGCCTGCTTCCAAACTGTTTGGAATCTATGAACTGACGTGAACCCTGTGTTCCAAGAGGATAAAGAGAAAAGGTTTCAATGCTCACCAGAACTCCAGGGACATTACAGGCATAGCAGAATGCTGGAAAAAGGACTGGGAGACTGGACAGCCATGAGTAGTGAGCAAAACACCAGGTAGGGGGACACTCTCAATCGTAAATGAAGAAACAGTTCCAGAGCGCAGGCCTGAACGCTAATCGACTATTCCAGACAACTGAAGGACAGCACCGGACTCAAGAATATGGAGTTGTAAGGAAGGAATTGAGTTCTGGAACATCTAAGACAAAAATTGGCAAAATATCACATCTGTACATTACTGGATGCATTGGGAGCCATTGCAAATGATGTATTTGCGAGATATTGCATTAATGAAAATGCAATGTTGTATGAAGTATTGAGGGCATTCAATGCATTTTTCAGCATGTAGCAAAATTTAAAATACAAAATTTAATCACAAAAAGTGGAGGCCTGGGGAAAACCTGAATTAGTTCATGAACGATCTTTACATGTTAATAATGAATTCAGCACACATGGAGCTGAAGGTAGAATTAATTGACAACTGGATCATTGTCAGTGTACCAGATGAAGTTTAGTCAGACTTTTTTTTAAACAAGCCAAAGAAGACTAGGTGCTAGGAAATGCAGTGGAGATTATTAGGCAAACTGAACTTGAATAATTGAATAGAATAGGATGTTTTCTTAAAGGATAAATGAGACTGCAGTAATAAAATCAAGACAACTCCATACTTAGGCTGCAGGGAAGAAAGAAAGCAAAAAGGACAGCCCAGTAAAATGAAGAAAAGTGTGCTAACCACCGTCTTTAAGTGTCCACGTTGTGGAGGAAACAAGTCAACAGATGGGATAGTAAGAACTGCCGATGCTGGAGTCTGAGATAACACAGTGTGTAGCTGGAGGAACACAGCAGGCCAGGCAGCATCAGAGGAGCAGGAAAGCTGACGTTTTGGATCGGGACCCATGACTGCCCATCAGAAATATGCATTGAGTGCCCTCAATACTTCTACATTCAACATTGTATTTTTATTATATTATATTTTTATTTTATTATATTATTTTATTATATTATTGCGATTATATTATTCACAATGGTTACCAATGCATTCAGTAATGTACAGACATGACCTTTTTACTAATTTTTGTCTTAGATGTTCTAGAACTCCTAACTCTTTCCTTCCAATTCTTGAGTCCTGGTGCTGTCCTTTAGTTGACTGGATTGGTCTGAGGAAAAGTGGAACATTTAAAAAAAAAATCATTCCAACAAACCCAAAAGGGAAATCTGTAAAAGCTAAGCAAATTCATGTGGTGGAAAATGCCACATGACCAGAAAAAAGTTTGGAAGAACTCAAGGATTCTGAAAACAAATACAGGATTGTCAAATTGGAAGTGAATGAATGCACCGTGGAATTTAATCTTGATTATCAGAGCCAGTGACTCAGTATCGCCAGATCATATTAAGTGGCATAAAAAATTACATTACAACCATTCTGAATGAACTGATAGGCAACTGGAGGAAGATCATTGAAAGTAAAAGGCTAATTCACACCATAGCACAGGTACAAGGGATAAGAGATCACGGAATCTCTCTATATCATTCAGAATCAAGGTTGTTCTCTATTAAGCAGTCATGCATGTTTAAAGTTGACATTAATCCACAAGATCAACAACATTGCAAAACGAAGAAGTAACGTTTTAAAGTGAATTCTCAAAATCGTTCACAGGTTTGGAGAAATTTGAAGACAGTCCCTGAGCAATAATGCAAAAGCAATTGGCCTGTACACAGCAAGAAAAATCTTACACAAAGTTAAAGAAGAAATAGATTGTGTATTCAGGCAAGGTGTAATTTCACTGGTTACAATACTGATGAGATTATGTTCAAGAATGGGTACAGTGCCAAAAGCTAATGGTTCACTAATAATCTGCATGGATCCAGCTCAATGAAAAGCTGTCAAGCAGAACATCAAGAAAGAAAAGTCTGAATTTCTGCTTATGGTTTTGAAAGCTAGAACAGAGTCTCACTAGTCAGTGCTTGGGAGCCCAGTTGCATGCATTTACATCACATTATAATTTTGCCTCAGTTTGCTAGTTCTCAGGCAGCAGAGAGAAACTAGGTGTTGCTAATTCCCAATATTATCATCAGAATGGCTTCCAACTCCTGGCATCTCGCTGGCATCTTCTCCAGGCAACTGCTTTAGCCAGAGCTCCCCAACACCTCAAGATATGTTCCATGGCCATCAACCGCCTGAGCCTTCTGTCAATGGAGGTCAAATTGACAAGGGACTAGCCTCAATGCACCATCATGATACATGTCAGGCTTACATATAATAGAATTCAGGCTTCAATGCTGCATTTTGGAGTGGAGAGAGATGCTGGGAGCAGATAGGCCAGTACCAGCATGTGTGAACAAAGTGAGGTTCAGTCAACAAGAAGTAGCAAATTGGTTTATGGAGTGGTCACCAGTTTTGGGTGACAAAGGCCATCTGCCTGCCAACAATAATATGATTGGCTTGTGGGTGTGAACACTATTACCAAAAGCCTTTGGATATATGGAAGGGGAGCTGGTGTGTCTCATGCAATAGAAAACAATTTGAAACATGAAGAACATCATTTATCTTCTCTCACCAGTTGTTATAAACTGTTATTGTTAACTGAAGTGTCAGAGACTTTATAATTTGTGAAGCAGTTGCTCTATGCCTCCTGCAAGGAAGTGAAAAATGTCTGGAGAAAGATGGAAGAAAAGCAAGTTCTGGCAAGCAAAATGATTCACTCCTGTGAACTCTGAGGACAGGGGCCATTAAACTACCTCCTTAGTCTTTCCCTCCATGACACCTTTTTCTTTGTCTGTCTAAGTCTATCTGTATCTATGTAAAGGGGAGTTAGAGCTTTGTGTTAAATATCAACAGTTCATAGTTGTTTACCTGTGCTGGTACTTATCCTGAAATTACTGTCTTTGAGGTCCTACCTTTTTTAAGTTACTTCCCTGTACTCAACATGTAAGACCTCATCCCTTTTTTCTTCCTATGTCATTCTACATATCAGTGCCAATGACCACTGGCTGTTCACCCACTCCCTTCAGAATGCCCTGCAGCTGCTCCAAGACATCCTTGCCCCTGGCATGAGGGAGGCAATATATCATCCTGAAGTCTCTTTTATTTTTTCAGAAATGCCTGTCTTTTTCCCCTTACTAACAAATTCCCTCACTATAGCCCTGCCATTCTTTTTCCTCCCTTCTCATGTAGCAGAGCCACCTATGGTGCCATGCACCTGGGGGGCTTCTGCTGCTATCTCCCTGAGAGATCACCTCCCCCAATAGTGTATAAAGTGGTAGTTCTGTTAGACAGTATGGCCACAGGGGTCTCCTGCATTTACCTGCTTGCCTCTACCCTGCCCTGTTGGTCATTCACCCACTTTTAGCATGTTCATTCTTTTACCTGTGGTTTGACCGCCTCTCTGAATAAGCTATCCATGATAATCTCAGCACGACGGATGCTTCACAGTGTGTCTACTCACATTACTAGCTCTGAGATGCAGTCAGCCAGTAGATTGTATCTAACCCACTTCCTGCACTCATGGTCACTAAGAACATTGAAGGTATCCATGACTTTCTACGTAACATAGGAGGAGCGTACAACAGGTTAGAAACTCTGCTGCCATGACTTCCCTTTCAATTTCAGCTTTTTAGTTAATTCCTTTAAAGAATACCAGTTATGTTAGGGATTGTTTTTCCATTCCAAACACACACTCACTACAATTCAAGTCCCTGCCTCATATTTTGTTTAAGCTAATGCAACAGTTTAATTAGTAGAAAAAGGTAAAAGTACTCACCTGACCCTGCTCCGGACACTTTGACATGGAGATCTTGGCGTCATCACATGAATGGTCATAGTGCACTCCCACTGAAGCAAGGAATTTCTCCTCATAGGAGGTGCATAGATGAAGATTAGACACTCTATTATGTTGGCTGTCTCTGCACTATTGTGCAGAGGATGAGACAGAGGGAGAGATTAAGTGAGAAGAAAGTGCTTGCCATGCTTGTTAGTTTTGAGGAAAGATATGAGGTATACCAAGTGAGTGAGTAGGAGGCACAATGAGCACAAAGTGTTAGTAGTGTTGGGGGAATAGACTAGGTGACAGCCATTGAGGGAAGATGTTGCAAGCAATAGTGAGAGTCGACTATGAGCTATGGTGGTAGGTGTGTGCAGTGGTAGAGTTTAGAGCAAGAATGAGTGTGAGACAGCAGAGGGAAGTTGGTAATACTTATCCTTAGAGTGCAGAAGGTCTTTTTAATTTCTTCCTGCACTGCTGAGCGTACCTTCAGGCTGCGGTCACTGTACCGACCTGAGTGGCAACTTCAGACTAGGCAGTGGTGAGGACGGCCCTACCAGGACCTCCAGGTCACTGTGAGCAAACTGGGGTGCCAATTTGCCTCTATTAGCCTCTATTAGCCACCCTTGGTACTATTCTTTACTCACCGGAACTGCATAGTCCAATCCCTGGCTTGCACTTGAATTGGACATAGCTGGACTTTAAACATGGTGCCGACGGTGGGAATTCTGTTGGTCCTGGCAGTAGTAAATAAAGTCCTCACTGGTGAATACAGGACAGCATGAGAACAATGTCATAGAGGCATGGTGTGTAGTTAATGAGGAGCAGTGTAATATCATTCAAGAAAATTCACCAGTTCCCAGAAATTGACATTTAGCAAAATTTTGGAAACATGCAGCCCTATGTTTCTCTCTGCACAGAGATTGGCTGACCTACTGATTTTTTTCCAGTGCTATCTGCTTTTATATCAGATTTCCAGCATTTGGAATGTGTAGATTTATTCCAACACTTCATATTTCTGCTTGCTTCTCTTCCTTGGAGGCACATTGACACATTGACTTGCTGGCCCTCAGGCTTAAAGGTCATCTCTCATTTGGAACGGCAAAACTGCAGCACACAGCAATCTGTCACTATGCTGTGAACTATGTAGTTACACCATGATAGAAGTCCTCTCACCCAACTGTATCTAAAATGGTAGTTCTGTTAGAGTGGAATGGTCACAGGTGTTTCCTATACTATAAGCACTGCATTCATTTGAGAGTCATTTTACGCAGTGTTAGAAGTGTGAAGCATGGACCTTGTGTCAATGGATTTAACTGGAGTTTGTTGGAATTGGGATTTCAGATGATGTCTTTGTGGATATAATGTATGTTAAAAGCACTACAACTGATATATCCTTTACACGTAAAGGATTAAATTTGCAAAAACAGGCCTTGGGGCGTAATTTTTGGAAGTAAGTTCTGGAAAAGGGTAATTTGATTGGGTAGAAGAGTGTGTGGTACGGAGATCCTGTTGCTTTTCTGCCTCTCCCTTATAAAGGGCAGGAAGGGTGGAGTGTGTTCTTCCTGCCAAGGTTAAATTGAGATCCATTAAGGAGCAACTTAAAGGCTACTTATGGTCCTCATCCCATTTCAAACAGTATTATGTGGGCAGGGCGCAAGTTTTACAGGGCAACCGCTCAATAATTCCCCATTGGGTTTGCTTGTAGCTGACTAGGGGATTATCATTTTCAGGTAATTGAGGGATATGACACTGGGAAGGAGGAGGCTTATTGAAAGCTTTTGCTTCTAGCTACCCACTGCCTCCTTCCCTTGCTGATGAATCTCTCCTTGCAAACCTCATCACACCTAAGCTCATTGCTCAAGGAAATTCAGTAGCTCCCAGAAACTGACATTTAGCAAAATTTTGGAAAAATTCAGCCCTCTGTTTCTTTCATCTGGGAATCCAATGGCGATCCTCGAGGTGTTCTACTAATGGTTCCTATTTTTCAGTGTTGTTGTCAATCTACACCGGGATAAAGTCGCGATGGATCGCTTGGGAAGGATAACAGCTTCCATGTCATCAGTTAGTTGGTGCAGTATGGTGTCAAATTCCTGAGGACAGTCCAACTTGAGGTGATAATCTATGAGGCTTCACAGCTGACAGTCAAAGGCTTTGGTGTGGTCAAAACTGCTGTATACTGCAGTTGATGTTGTTCTGTGCGTTTTTTTGTTGAATTTGGAATGCGTTAAAGTTCACGTCTTCAGTGCCTCTTAGTGGATGAAGGCTACACTGTGGCTCTGACAGGCAGTCTCCAGGTATTGGACAGACATGACTGAGAACTAATCATCTTCCTGTGGTAGGTAGCACAGAGGTACTTTTGCGATGAACAGTTGTTTCCTTTCTGAATATGTTCACTATTTCAGCATTCCTGAGTTCACCAGCATGCTCTTTATTTCCTAGATGAGGGATATGACATTGTGCAGCCACATGAGAAATGTATCTCTGCTGCTTTTCAGTATTTTGGCACAGATTTCTTTTGCTCCAGAAGTTTTGTTGTTTTTCAGTGGTCAAATGGCTTCCTTCAATTTCATTCTGAACCAGCCTGGTGCCAACACTGCGTGCCAGATGAGGTATTGAACCGTGGATTTGAGGGAATTCAAGTCCAAATTGAAGATAACAATTACTGATAAAGTTGGTAATCTAGAAAAGTATAGATTCAAACGACATTGAAATGAGTAGGTGTGCTCCTTGTTGTAATTTTTAAAAAAAATCAAACTTCAGTGAATGAGTGACACTTAAGGTTTCAGAGGCAATGAGATTGTTTTACCTCCATGTATCCCTTTACTGGCAGCCCTGACTTTTCCTGGTCAGTAGCAGGAAGGGATTATTGGTGGTAAGTGTCTCCTGGTAGATGACCCCTGCCCCTTCCCACAGTATGAACTCAGGGTGAAAACAATGCCTTCACCTTCATTTATATGCAGATCAATTCTTGTTCTTTTCCCTTTTGGACACTAAAAGAAATGAAATCAATACAGCACGAGCTGAGCCTCAGGTGAATTTTATGGTTAGCAAGTCTGTCCAGAGCCCACACCTACTTGGGGAGAAGCTGTTGTACAGAATAGCTGATTTCAATTATCAATTCCTGCAGTGAAATTTCACTTCTCCCTGCTGACACCAGCGTTCCCTGAGGGGGTAGAGCGCATGTGTCAGGCATGAAAATAAGAAACAACAAAAGTAAACACTTCTGATTCAAGCTCTGAGATGTCTCTTGCAATGCACTTTCAAGTATGTAGATTGTTTCGATCCTTATGAAAGCACCAACAAAGCAGCAGATTGACAATACAGCAAAAAATTTTTAATGAGAACAACAAGCAGTGAATTTAAAGTGAAGAAATTTTCAGCTTCTCTTTATTGCATAAGTAGTAAGGAATCAGCTCCTTGTCAATGCATTGCAACAGACTCCTGTCTGCATATTTTACTCTACACAACCTGATTCGCTTTTTTACCCCAATTTTTTGCTCTCTCTCCTTAGAGTGTCAGCTGGGAGGAAATGTGTGCAGGATGATGCATTCACTGTTCCTTCTCTGTCCCTTTACGGAGATTAATCTGGCGTCCCTTCAACATTCTTCATCCCGCACTATATAGCTCCATGATGCGGAGGTGCTGGTGTTGGACTGGGGTGGACAAGGTCAGAAGTCACACGACACCAGGTTATAGTCCAACAGGTTTATTTGACGCCTTCGTCAGATGAAGTGACTTCTGACTTTATAGTTCCCAGCAGTCAGTACGTACCAATTGTTGCATCACTAGAGGCGAGATTCGGGGTTAAAATGGGTTTTTCTTGCCTAATTTTTGTAAAAATAAAACCATGAATTACCCCAACAAGTGCCCATCCCAACCACCCACAAAATGGAGTATAATTTGGTTCACAGCTTGTACTCTAAATTCTCCTTGCATGAGTTGGATTTCCTCTCAATATACAGGAGTGACAGAAAAAATTATGTATTTGAGGATATTCAACAATCTGTAAACAGAAATTGTACTATCTAGCATGAGCTCTGTTGTGGATAAATATGTGATATTTAGGAATTATTGACACAAAATCTCACAATGCCTAGAATACATCAACATTATTGTGTCAAAAAGCCTTTTATATGTAACTTATATTAGTTGACAGGGATCAAATGAAACTTCTATCCACTTTTAACTTGTGTTCATGTTCACTTTTATCCTATTCACAGCAAGACCACTGTACAATATGGAGTAAAGCATGAGTCATACACAAAACGGGGGATAAGAAGTTGCAAAACCTGCTGCATTTGCAGATTTTATAGTTTTAAAGGTTTTATAGCACCACCACTGATCAGTCTTGAAGAGCCCTTGAGGAAATAGCTGCTACATTGGATCTGTGGCCTAGCAGCAAGTCATGGGGAAACCAACAGGAGGTTTTTGAATGCATCCTCACTAATCTATCTGCTTTTAATACATCTGTTCATGACCATATTAGTAACAGGTGATATTTGTGTGCAGGCAAAGTTTCATTTTCACACTGAGGTTAATCTCTCCCATGTTGTGGTAGTATCACTGCAGTAAGTGTGACAAATTTAGCACAGATCTAGCATCACAAAAGTTGGCTTCCACTATGTGCAGTGGGTGGAATTGTATTAAACCACAGATTGTCCACCTGATGCTCTAACATACCCCCACTTAACCTATACTAACAAGCCAGGGGACCTACCTTCGTTCAATGAGCAATCTAGGAGAGAATGCCAGGCACAACACAGGCATTCATGAAAATGAGGTGCCATCCTGGCAAAGTTACGACATAGGACTGTATCCATTCCATAGACGGAGCTAAACATTCTCATAACCAACAGATCAGATCAAAGCTCTGTGATCCTGCCATGTACAATCATGTTTGGTAGTGGGCAATTAAATGACTGAGGGAGGCTGGTGTACATTTTTCAGAAATCTTGTTAGGGTTGCTTTGTTTCTGTTCCATCTTAGACCATGTTCTGTGTATATTAAGACAACTGTGTTTCTCATTATAATATAGTTCTGATTTGGCATCTGTTACAACTCACGAACATGCCCTTGATGTTTGTACTTGATTCTGTCTTGGTTCTGGGCATATAATGACAGTTTCAGCTGGATTCCATCACTTGGGAGTTGGGCTCAAACTCTGTCTGATTTTGAGTTTAGGTAATTCATTACCTACCTGCTGGTTGTTAGCACCTTTTCATCTTCCTCTGTTTATCATGTAATGCATCACACACTCCTGGAAGTGTCAATGAGGAGTTCTTTGCTCTGATCTACTGAATAGATGAGAGGATGATTTTACTGAGTGCTGTGGCTCCAAGTTGTAATATAGCCATATATAGGTCATGTTTTGTCTAAACACTTGATTCAGGATTTACAGTTTGAACCACGTGATCTACTGCTTTGTTGAGTCCTGGTAATACAGTGACAAAATAGTATGGTTGACTTGCTGCTTCTCACACACTATCTTAAAGGCTGGCAATGTTGAGCTCCTAATTTTTCCCGTTTATGGTTATAAGCTCTTCACAATTCTGTAATGTTGATAGGAAAATTGTCACTGCTTCTTATGGATAAATTCTTCTACAGTATTTAGCTACTACAGAAATGAATTTTGTCTGTAGATAGTGCTCTAAATCAACCTCGCTGAATAGGTTATGAGACATCTCTGGACCAGGTGGGACTTGAACCTGGGCTGTCTGGTTCAGAGATGGGACACTGCTGCTGCTGCACCACAAGGTCCCTTCATAAATTCTGTCTGCAGATATTTCCAAATCACCCTTTTCAGACACGTTACGTATCTCCGGAGCAGGTGGGAACCAGGCCTCCTAATTTAAGAGATAGAGACACAACCGAAGCACAACTGTTGTCTGTTGTCCAGTTTCTCTTCCTGTTGAAACTTTTAGAGAGTTGAGCCATGATCATGGGGTCCTGATTGAAGGCATCTCCCTTTTTCTTTTCTAAGTAAGAATATTTCAAGCTATCAAAGTCATGGGCTGAACCGTATGTTTTTGTTCTAAGTCTGAGCTGTGCAGGTTTTTTTTTGGAGGGATTTCTGCTGCAAGGCCTAATAGACTTTCTCGATGTACTTTACCAAACTCGCCTCATTGTAATAAACTCTGCCCTATTGCATCCCTCCGTCCCATTCTAAACCAAATGCGGTAACCTAGAACACTTCTCAACACTGCTCAACAGATTTCCTGCAATTTGTTGACTTTTTTTCCTTTTTGCTCTCACTGTCTTTGAAAGCCTATTGTGCACTTGGACAATTAATATCTGTCCAGAGATGCCCTCAATGGTTCCTGATATTTTTCCCCATGTGAAAGACTGAGGGAAATCTACACTTTCCCCTGGTGAGGGATTGGAATAGTAGGACTTCCTCCCTCCACAACCATCCCCACCCCCACCCCAGCAGTGGAGGCCACAATGCCAGATAATACCAGCCTGGTCCAAGATTTCCAACTATGTTAAGACAGTTTCAGCCATCTGGATGATTGACAAGCACCATGAACTGAGTACAAGTCCCTGAGAACGTTGTAATGATGCAGCCAGAAAAAAACAGAGTTGTCAGTGCATACTTGAAGTACATCATTGAAGTGCAGAAGCATCCTGTAAGTGGATTATTACGAGGGTTCTTAGAGGCTGGCATCCAATATGTGCCAATGTCCAAAGTTGTGGGATGCATGTGGTTGGTGCCCAGTGTCCAACATGGAAACTCTTCAGAACAAGCAGTGAACTAAATTCACAGATACCTGCTCTGGTTTCCATTTCGAGTTCCAGCTGGTTTGAGTTTGGTAAGATAGGAAGCTGAATATCAAAGTGACAAGTTGTGCCATCAGTAAGGCATTTTACAAATAATCCTCCTTAATTAGCAACTCACTGCTATCAAGCTAAAACTTACTATGCTGCTTGTGAAAAGCGTAGAAGAGAGAAAAAAAGATCTTGATATTGAGATTGGGCTCATCAGACTTCTTGTCCAATCTGTCATAGCTCACCCTGCTCAGATCCCCGTTAGATTCTGCCCATAATGAGACAGTTGCATACCATAATGAAAAGGATGGGCCCCTCAATAATCAACAACTTTAAGGCACCAATCAGTAGATAGTGGGAGGTGACATCAGTCAATGTCTATCACCTTTAAGCGCACGAGTTAGAGATTGATCATGTACCCATTAAATCAATTCACAATAAGACTTGCCTAACCTAGGCCAAGCTAAATATAAGGATGTAATTGATAATGCTGTGGGTTGTGGCTTGGAAAGAGTTAATAAGCAACAGCTTTCAGTGGCCAATGTGTACATCAAGTTTGAAAGTTATTCTGCTATCCAACTTGATGTAGAAGTCCCTTGAAATCTTGGAGAGACAAGAGACCAGTTCCCTGGGCTAACCCTGGAGTCAAAGTTTGCCTGTAAATTCACTGCCCTGCTTTAATAGGTATTATTCATAAGTAAAGTTCCCTGAGTTACCGCATCAGTTTGTCTCCTGCTGCCTTACTGGTTCAAGTCTCAAATGAACAAATTAATACTGGGATGAGTTTAAATTGTATTCAAGAATTTATAGGTAAGATAGAAAGTTGCATGTCCATGAAGCAATATCTGCATTATTTAACTCAATTAAGAAGCAATAATTCCCCATATTGGCAACTTGCTGCTGCCTAACGAAAATCTTGCTTCAATGCTTAGAACTTAGTTAAAAGATACAGCTAGTTGTTGCCAATATTGAGTGAAGCTTCGTTGTGATTCTGCCACAATGCTCACTTAACCCTTTTCGCCTTTCAGGTCCCTGTAGAATGTCACACTATGTACCTTCGCACAATTTACCTTTCCACCTATCTTTGTATCATCAGAAAATTTGGCTGCAATACATTGTCATTTCTTCCAAGAAACTAATACAAAATGTAAACAGTTGAGTGCAGTTTGCTAAACTGAAAATGACCCATTTTCTCTGACTCTCTCTTTCCTGTTAGTTAACTGATCCTCTATACATGCTATTTTGTCACCAATCGCAACATGAACTCCTATATTACACAGTAACCTTCTATGAGACAAAAATGTTGAAGGTCTTTTGGAAATCCAAAAACAAAGTTTCATTCCCATAAAACCATGTTGACCCTGTATGATTGCATTATTATGTTTCAAATGTTCCATTACTACCTCCTTAATAAATTCTAGCATTTTTCCCCAATGACAGCTGATTAACCGGAGTATTTGTTTGTACTTCTCTCTCCCTCCTTTCTTGAATAATGGAGTTTCATTTGTGATTTTTTGCAGAATCTAGGGATATTTGGAAGTTTAGAATCAATGAGCCTACTACCTCTGCAGCCTCTTCCTTCAAAAATGTTGGGAATCAAAGCATCAGGTCCAGGGATTATTGTATAAGGTGATGGTTCTGAAGGAGTTAATGTTCATGTTACATGGCTCCACCCATTTTACTGATGTCACATGCAGTCTGTGGGTGGAGGCAAGGAGTTCTACTCTAGCTTTTGCAGGGAGTAGCTCCCTAAGTGGATTGGTGGTAGTGAACCATATTACAAGGTACTGCGAGTAATCTCTTGGGAAAATACCAATGAGACTAGGCTGCTTTGATCTATTAGATTTTACTTGATATATTTTCTCCAGTGATTGTTATTGTTTAAGGTTCTCCCTCTTTATCTCTCAATTTCCCCTATTTTTGGGATTCCTCAAGTGTCTTCTATTTTGAAGACAGCTACAAAATAATTGTTAAAAGTCTCTGTCCCAATTTTAATTTACTAGGCTCATGCTCTGAAGAATATTTTGGGTACTCTCTTTTTATATACTTGTAGAAGCTTTTGTTGCCTGAACCTTTTCACTGTGTCCAAATTCATTTGCCCACCTATTGCACCAGTCTGTCATGTCCTCTTGCAATCTGACTTTAGCCTCCTTACAATTCACAATACCTCCAAGTCCATTTACCATTTGCAAATTGGTCCAAAGTTTAAGTCATTTGCAAATTTGTTTCAAATGCGGTACTCACATCCTGAGGATGAAGAAACAAAAACTAAAAGCACTTTTAATGCGCAAACCAGCAAACAATATGCCTTTAGAAATTGCAACTAATCACATATTTTTTGTATAAAAAAAAACCTTTCAGCATCTAGAAAGTTTTGGAAGACAGCACTGTTTGGATCGTTTACAGTATATTAAAAAAAAATGCTTGGGTTAGATGCTGTCCAAATCTCAAGGTTATTTCATCCAGAAGAAGAGAAGCTTTCTTTTGTTTGACAATGCCACCTGTTCCTCAGTGTGGCAAACTGCCATAGTGACTAAACACTTAAAGCTTAGAAAACTGCACTGCTGGACTGAATCACATTGTCTGAAAGTTGGAAAAAGTTTAAGTCTTTGAAAGATAGAAAGAGAGCAAGGTTTGACTGAGGGAAAGCTGGATCCTCAGGATAAGCAGAGCAAACAACAATTGAAGAAGCTGAATCAGGGAATTAATGAGGCAAGGAAGGGTGTTTGAGATGGTGGGTGGCTTTTTGAGGAGGGGTTGTGAGGTTGCATTTTAGGGCATATATAGTTGGAAAACTGGAATGTAGAAGACAGGGTGGTTAAAAAGGCATTTGGCACAATTGCTTTCATTGCTCAGTCCTTTGAGTATCGGAGTTGGGACGTCATGTTGAGGTTCCACAGGACATTAGTGAGGCCTCTTCTGGAATACTGTGTCCAGTTCTTGTCGCCCAGTTATAGGAAGGATATTATTCAGCTGAAGAGGGTTCAGAAGAGATTTATCAGGAAGTTGCTGGGTACAGAAAATTTGAGTTATAAAGAAAGGCTGGATAGGCTGAGACTTTTTTCAATGGATTGTAGGAGGTTGAGACAGAAACTTACAGAGCTTTATAAAGTAATGAGGGGTATAGATTGAATTAATGGCAGAGATAACAAAATGTGGAGCTGGATGAACACAGCAGGCCAAGCAGCATCAGAGGAGCAGGAAGGCTGACGTTTCGGGCCTAGACCCTTCTTCAGAAATGGGGGAGGGGAAGGGGGATCTGAAATAAATAGGGAGAGAGGGGGAGGCTGATAGAAGATGGATAGAGGAGAAGATAGGTGGAGAGGAGACAGACCGGTCAAAGGGGCGGGGATGGAGCCAGTAAAGGTGAGTGTAGGTGGGGAGTTAGGGAGGGGATAGGTTAGTCCAGGGAGGACGGACAGGTCAAGGGGCTGGGATAAAGTTAGTACGTAGGAGATGGGGGTGGGGCTTGAGGTGGGAGGAGGGGATACGTGGGAGGAAGGACAGGTTAGGGAGACGGGGACAAGTTGGTCTGGTTTTGGGATGCAGTAGGGGGAGGGGAGATTTTGAAGCTTGTGAAGTCCACATTGATACCATTGGGCTGCAAGGTTTCCAAGCGGAATATGAGTTGCTGTTCCTGCAATGTTCGGGTAGCATCATTGTGGCACTGCAGGAGGCCCAGGATGGACATGTCGTCTGCGGAATGGGAGGGGGAGTTGAAATGGTTCGCGACTGGGAGGTGCAGTTGTTTATTGCGAACCGAGCGTAGGTATTCTGCAAAGCGGTCCCCAAGCCTCCGCTTGGTTTCCCCGATGTAGAGGAGGCCACACCGGGTACAGTGGATGCAGTATACCACATTGGCAGATGTGCAGGTGAACATCTGCTTGATGTGGAAAGTCTTCTTGTGGCCTTGGATGGGGGTAAGGGGGGAGGTGTAGGGGCAGGTGTAGCACTTCCTGCGGTTGCCGGGAAAAGTGCCGGGTGAGATGTGGCTGGAGGGGAGTGTGGAGCCGACAAGGGAGTCACGGAGAGAGTGGTCCCTCTGGAAAGCAGATAAGGGTGGGGAGGGAAAAATGTCTTTGGTGGTGGGGTTGGATTGCAGATGGCGGAAGTGTCAGAGGAGGATGCGTTGGATCCGGAGGCTGGTGGGTTGGTAGGTGAGGATGAGGGGGATTCTGTTTTGGTTGTTATTGCGGGGAGGGGATGTGAGGGATGAGTTGCGGGAAATGCGGGAGACACAGTTGAGGGCATTGCTGACCACTGAGGGGGGGGAAGTTGCGGTCCTCGAAAAACAAGGACATCTGAGATGTACAGGAGTGGAATGCCTCATCCTAGGAGCAGATGCGGCGGAGGTGAAGGAATTGGGAATAGGGGATGGCATTTTTGCAGGAAGGTGGGTGGGAGGAGGTGTAATCTAGGTAGCTGTGGGAGTTGGTGGTCTTGAAATGGATGTCGGTTTCTAGGTGGTTTCCGGAGATGGAGACAGAGAGGTCCAGGATGGAGAGAGAGGTATTAGAGATGGTCCACATGAACTTAAGGTTGGGGTGGAAGGTGTTGGTGAAGTAGACGAACTGTTCGAGCTCCTTGTGGGAGCACGAGGCAGCGCCGATACAGTCATCAATGTAACAGAGGAAGAGGTGGGGTTTAGGGCCAGTGTAGGTACGGAAGAGGGATTGTTCCACATAACCTACAAAGAGGCAGGCATAGCTTGGGCCCATGCGGGTACCCATGGCCACCCCCTTTGTCTGTAGGAAGTGGGAGGAATTGAAAGAGAAGTTGTTGAGGGTGAGGACGAGTTTGGTTAAGTGGATGGGGGTGTCAGTGGAGGGGGACTGGTCGGACAGGAAGAAGCGGAGGGCCTTTAGGCCATCTGTATGGGGAATGCAGGTGTATAGGGACTGGACGTCCATGGTAAAGATGAGGTGTTGGGGACCGGGGAATTGGAAGTTCTGGAGGAGGTGGAGGGCATGGGTGGTATCACGGACGTAGGTAGGGAGTTGCTGGACCACGGGTGAGAAAATGGAGTCCAGATAGGTGGAGATAAGTTCGGTGGGGCAGGAGCAGGCGGAGACAATGGGTCGACCAGGGAAGTCAGGTTTGTGGATTTTGGGAATGGGTTGGGGAACAATGAGGTTGGAGGCTGTGGGTGGGAGGTCACCTGAAGTGATGAGGTTGTGGATGGTTTGGTGGTCGGGGGTGGGGTCATGATCAAGGGGGCGGTAGGAGGTGGTGTCGGAGAGTTGACGCCTGGCCTTGGCGATGTAGAGGTCAGTGCGCCATACTACAACAGCGCCTCCCTTGTCCGTGGGATTTATGGTGAGGTTGGGATTGGAGCGGAGGGAGTGGAGGGCTGCATGTCCTGCGGGGGCGAGGTTGGAGTGGGTGAAAGGGGTGGAGAGGTTGAGGCGATTGATGTCACGATGGCAGTTGGAGATAAAGAGGTTGAGGGAGGGTAGAAGGCCTTGGGGTGGTGTCCAGGAGGAGGGGGTGTGTTGGAGGCGGGAGAAGGGGTCAGTAGAGGGACGGTTAGGCTTACGGTTGAAGAAGTAAGCACGGAGGTGGAGGCGGCGGAAAAACTGCTCAATGTCCAAACGTGAGCGGTATTCGTTGATGTGTGGGTGGAGGGGGACCAAGGTGAGCCCTTTAGTGAGGACTGACCGTTCGTCATCAATAAGGGGGAGGACACCACCCATGCCCTCCACCTCCTCCAGAACTTCCAATTCCCCGGTCCCCAACACCTCATCTTTACCATGGATGTCCAGTCCCTATACACCTGCATTCCCCATACAGATGGCCTAAAGGCCCTCTGTTTCTTCCTGTCCTGCAGTCCCGACCAGTCCCCCTCCACTGACACCCTCATCCGCTTCGCCGAACTCGTCCTCACCCTCAACAACTTCTCTTTCAATTCCTCCCACTTCCTACAGACAAAGGGGGTGGCCATGGGTACCCGCATGGGCCCAAGCTATGCCTGCCTCTTTGTAGGTTATGTGGAACAATCCCTCTTCCGTACCTACACTGGCCCTAAACCCCACCTCTTCCTCCGTTACATTGATGACTGTATCGGCGCCGCCTCGTACACTCATGAGGAGCTCGAACAGTTCATCCACTTCACCAACACCTTCCACCCCAACCTTAAGTTCACGTGGACCATCTCTAATACCTCTCTCTCCTTCCTGGACCTCTCTGTCTCCATCTCCGGAAACCACCTAGAAACCGATATCCATTTCAAGACCACCGACTCCCACATCTACCTAGAATACACCTCCTCCCACCCACCTTCCTGCAAAAATGCCATCCCCTATTCCCAATTCCTTCGCCTCCGCCGCATCTGCTCCCAGGATGAGGCATTCCACTCCCGTACATCTCAGATGTCCGTGTTTTTCGAGGACCGCAACTTCCCCCCCCTCAGTGGTCGAGAACGCCCTCGACTGTGTCTCCTGCATTTCCCGCAACTTATCCCTCACACCCCCTCCCCGCAATAACAACCAAAACAGAATCCCCCTCGTCCTCACGTAGCACCCCACCAACCTTCGGATCCAACGCATCCTCCTCTGACACTTCCGCCATCTGCAATCCGACCCCACCACCAAAGACATTTTTCCCTCCCCACCCTTATCTGCTTTCCGGAGGGACCACTCTCTCTGTGACTCCCTTGTCCGCTCCACACTCCCCTCCAGCCCCACCACCCCCGGCACTTTTCCCTGCAACCGCAGGAACTGCTACACCCTGCCCCTACACCTCCCCCCTTACCCCCATCCAAGGCCCCAAGAAGACTTTCCACATCAAGCAGATGTTCACCAGCACATCTGCTAATGTGGTATACTGCATCCGCTGTTCCCGTTGTGGCCTCCTCTACATCGGGGAAACCAAGCGGAGGCTTGGGGACCACTTTGCAGAACACTTGCGCTCGGTTCGCACTAAACAACTGCACCTTCCAGTCCCGAACCATTTCAACTCCCCCTCCCATTCCACAGACGACATGTCCATCCTGGGCCTCCTACAGTGCCACAATGATGCCATCCGAAGGTTGCAGAAACAGCAACTCATATTCCGCTTCGGAACCCCGCAGCCCAATGGTATCAATGTGGACTTCACAAGCTTCAAAATCTCCCCTCCCCCTACCGCATCCCAAAACCAGCCCAGCTCGTCCCCGCCTCCCTAACCTGTCCTTCCTCCCACGTATCCCCTCCTCCCACCTCAAGCCCCACCCCCATCTCCTACCTACTAACCTCATCCCGCCCCCTTGACCTGTCCGTCCTCCCTGGACTGACCTATCCCCTCACATACACTCACTTTTACTGGCTCCATCCCCGCCTCTTTGACTGGTCTGTCTCCTCTCCACCTACCTTCACCTCTCTCCATCTTCTATCTGCCTCCCCCTCTCTCCCTATTTATTTCAGATCCCCCTTCCCCTCCCCCATTTCTGAAGAAGGGTCCAGACCCGAAACGTCAGCTTTCCTGCTCCTCTGATGCTGCTTGGCCTGCTGTGTTCATCCAGCTCTACACCTTGTTATCTCAGATTCTCCAGCATCTGCAGTTCCTACTATCTCTGAGTTAAAGACAGTTGTCTTTCCCTAGGATGGGGGATTTCAAGACCAGGGGACACATTTTTAGGGTGAGAGGAGGAAGATTTTAAAAAGACATTAGGTTCAAAATTTTCATATAAAGGCTGGTTTGTGTGTGGAATGAACTTCCTGAGGAAGTGGTGGATATGGTTACATTTACAACGTTTAAAAGACATTTGGATAATTACAAAAAGGAAAGATTTGAAGGGATATGGCCCAGGAGCAAGTAGGCGGGATTGGTTTAGTTTGGGATTATGTTCGACATGGACTGGTTGGATCGAGGAGTTTGTTTCCGTGCTGTACTATTCAATGATTATGACTCTGACAACGTGTAACTGTTACACATTGCTTCAGCTTCACCCATATACCAAACATTTTGTGCGTCAGTTATTCTAGATTCATGTGCACATTGAGAGTGTATGGATACAGAATCTTTATTACCAAGTAATTGTAAATAGGAAAAATGGATGTACGCTATTTTCTTTAATTGCTATTAAAAAGCAAATTATGTTTGCACATAAATAGTACTGCCAATGAATATTTCACAGACAGCTTCTCTAATCTAGTCTTATTGGATATGGATGGATGGTTTGTGGAAAGAAAGTCATCATAATCTTGCCAGACCATAGGTTTGCTCTCTCATTAAAAAGAGAGAAATGACTGGCAGTGGTTTAACCTGAGGGTCACCACACCCCAGATGAGGGGAGAGGTGAAAGAAGGACAGTTCTTCATGACCACTTCAGTGGATGCAGGAGTTAAACCTATGTTGTTGGTTTCACTCTCCATTGCAAACTCAACATCCAGGCAACTGAGCTAACCAGCTCCATCTTGATGATTATCATACACATGTGAGAGGGAGCCAAAAAGAGAGACTATAACTAAATTTAAAGGAAAAGTCAAACTTTAAAATCTTGGTGAAAGGAAAACATTCTGTTCTTTTTGACAAGATAAGCTTAGAAGGAGAGGCAATGTGAACAAATTGCAGCCAGTCTTGATGCGTTGCATTCATGCTTATCCTTTTTGAGGAACAGCCTAACTGTAGGTGGTGGAGTGTTTAATATCTTTACTTTTCCTTTCTGGTTCACCTCAGCTGAGGCTTGCAAGCCACAATTTTCTCATGCCAATAATTTGAGAGCAGTTGATCTATTTCTGGGTTGCACTGATTATCTAACAATAAGGACAGTGGATCAATAGCTCTAAGAGCAATGTATTTAAGATGCCCTCATTAATGACTACACCAGCTCATTGGCTACTGAGCAGCTTTAAAATCATACAGCACTAGGATACCTCACTGGAAAAAGCCTTAAAAACTATAGCTTCATATCATAATCATCAATATAACTGCTTCGAGCCTTCCTTAGATTTATTATAATCCTCATAGAACATAACCTAAGGGATTTTATTTGTTTCTTTTCATTTAAAATAATGAAAATAAATTCACAAGTGTAAGTCAGAGAGCTTAGAAAGACTGGTTAGCCATATTGATTGAGGAAAGACCTTTGTTAAAGCATTACATCAGAAACTTGTTGTGATAGTTTTAACATCAGTACAATGGTTGCAGCAGACAGGAGACATTTTAGTCATTAGAAAAGATGTTACTAATTGAATTAGTGAATCTGAAAAGCATACCATATAAATAAATGGGTACCATAATTAGAACCTATGCAGAAATATAGCTAGCTAAATATAATCAAAGTAAGAATAAATTTTAGAGCACCTTTTCCATAGTATAGCATCTAAAGTCATTTCACATAATCCAAGAGAAATTGACACCAAGACAAAGAGGAGATATTGAGGCATCTTTGTTAAAGAGAGATTTTCAAAGCCCTCTTAAACAAGCAGAAAGAGTGCTGGAAAGGCTATAAAGTTTAGGGACGGTCAGCATTTACTGCCTAGAAGCATAAATGCAAGTCTTCAAATCATAGGCCAAATGAAATGGGAAGGCCAGAAGACATTAGAGTTGAAGGAATGCAGAGTATACAGAGAATACAGAGAAATGGAAAGGCAAAGGAAAAATTTAGACATATGGTTGAGAATTATAAAAAAACACAACAATCTATAAAGGTGGAAGTTGAAAAGTCATTGAGCATAGAATTCAAGTAAGTAGAGGAAACAAAAAAAAAGGAAGGTAGCTCACCTCCTGACATCCCCACAGCATGTTGATCATCTACAAGGTCCAAGTTAGGGGTATGATGGAGTTTATTTGCATGAATTATGGAGCTCCAACAATACTCAAGAACTTCAACACCATCTGAGATTTTAAAAAAAGCCTGCATGATTGGCATTCTGTCCGTCACCTTCAAAATTCTCTCCCTTCATCACTGATGCACAGTGATACAGTGTGTAGCACGTACAAGATGTACTTTAGCAATTCATCATGACTTTAATAGCCCCTTCCAAACCAGTGACATCATCCATCTGGAAGAACCAAGGCAGCAGATGCATGATAGTGTCTATCACCTGCAAGTTTGCCCACAAGCCACACACCATCCGGACTTTGAGTTATTTCACTGTTCATTCCCTGCTGTTCAGTCAAAATCTTGGACTCCCCACCTTAAACACTACTGATGTGCCTACACCACTTGGATTGTACCCGTTCAGAAGTCAACTCACCCTCACCTTCTCAAGGGCAAGTAGGGATGTGCAATAAATGCTGGCCTACCCAGTGATGCAGACATTCTGGGAATGAATTAAAAAAGTTGATGTGTTAATCAGGGCTAAAATGCTCTGTTTTCACTCACCAAATGATTGAGATTTATCCCAGTGTCTTATTAGTTTTCTTGATATCAGCTAGCAGTGATAGAATACTCTCCGTGAATGATCAATAAACAAAATGAAGTATTTTCCTTTTCCATTTTTGCTAATGGACACACATTAATATATATTTTCCATTCCATGTTCCATTGTTTCCATCCAGCTGTCTATATCAAAAAGATTCTCAAGTCCCTACTTCACTTAAGAGAACCAGATGACCAACTGAAACTCTTGCATAGGTGGATAGGGTAAATAATATTTTTTGATCTTTCTACATCTGAGGTGGACTGTGCTAAACATGCTCAAAGTTCAGCATTTGATCTCTGGCACTCTGTAAAGAAGCCCAGAGGAACCTCTGTTCTGATATAAAATAATAATGCTTGTGCAGCATTCGTAATTGTATTCTAATAAATCTTTTTATAGTTCCATTGTTCAACTGTGTGTGACTTAAAACAGCTCAAATTACATAGTAGTTTAAAAATGATTTAAATTCATCAAAACAAGAGCAAGTAGCAGCAAGAGTAGGAAATGCTTCTTTTTAAGTGGCAATGTGGGTTATCTGTTTTTAAAAATAAAAGTCCAAACACTTGTATTTACTATATGTGGGTATGTAATGTAACTGTTGTCACCATTCTGCTTACACCAGGGGTATCCATTGCCGAGGTCCAGGAAGAGTTTTCCTTCCTCTGAGCTCAAATTCTCCTCTATCAGCTCGCCAAGGTCTATAGAAATATCGAATAATCTTAAATCAGACTTGCAATGTGATGCATTTGTGCAAGCTAGAAATTAACACACAACACCCTGTTTATTAAGGCAAAAGAAATTTGTACATACTTTGCACCTTTTTCATTGGGAAACGGTTCAAGGAAACTGCCATTTTCTACTGCATTCCCCATGGCAATGCCCTGACCAATTTGGGAACTAAGATTGGCAGTTATCTTCATGCATAACCAATTAACATCCTCTTCTCATTCTGTACAAATTTGGTGTTCCTTTTCCTTGTGTCCTAGTTCTAATGATTATAAGGTTTTCTGTTTCCTTTTAGCAACATTTTTAAGGAAAATAGAGTGCATTTATGGTCATAAATTTAGAGCCAGCATTTATTACCGAATCCTGAATTCACTCGAAAGGGTGTTAGGGGTTATGTTTCTGAAACACTGCAGCCCATCATAATAGTTTTTACTATCACCTAAGTGGCTAGATAGATTATTTCAGACAACAATTGCTCTGGATCTGGATTCACGTTCAGCCAGAATGTATAAGGACTGCAGATTTCTTCTCACAAAGGACATTGGTGAACTAAATTAATTTTTACAGTAACCCAGTTAGTTACTTCATGGTCACTATTACTGAACTTGTCTCCAATCCAGATTCATTTAATTAACTAAAATTAAACTCCCCAACTGTCAGGTTAGGATTTGAACCCATCTATGCTGGATTATTAGTCCAAGCCTTTGGATCAACACTGTGGTAAAATATATTACCGTACTGACAAGTTATTCCTCTAAGCTGTTATACTACTAAAATTAGTAAATGCAGATTAAAAAGGTGTGTTAATTAGTCACTGCTCAGTTTCCTTCTCATGGGATTTGTGGAGAATTTAACACTATCATCTTACCCATTGCAATTTGTTTAAAACAATCAGTTTTACAAGACTGAACCAAAAAGTTTTTGTTAGCAATGTAACAGACATAAGCTTAACTTGTTCTTCATCATAGTGACACTGCTGATGGCAACTGCTGCAAAAAGAATTGTTATTGCAATCAAACAAAATGAAATATGGAGTTAATAAGTTTGGAAGTCCTCAGAGTTGATTGACTAGCCTGGGGGATTTAATAAATCCAAAATCAATCCATCTTGACAATGGAACATTAATTTCTGTGCCAATTTCATGTTTGCAGTCTGTTATCAATGCCTTTGATGGTAAAATTGTCTATAAATGTATATACTTTTGTGAGCTGCAGCTTATGCCTCTATGAATGGGCACAGCTCCTGAGCATTGAGAGGAAAGTTGAGGTTCCATAGTCATGTAGTTCACAGCAATAGACGCCTTCACTGACTTTTTATTTCTTATCAGACTGTTTTGAGGTTTTGAAAGAGGCTGCCACTTTAAAACAGAAGGAGGCAATATTAGTGATTGATGAGATGAAGGAATTGGGTTGGGGTCAATTACACAAATTGAATGCATTCTTATGCAAGAAGAGAAAGTTGAAAGGTGATAGGTTTGATGCAGAAGGATTCTAAAAGAACTAACTAACATAGTCCAGAAAAGTTGAGCCAGAGAGAAGAACATGCATTTTAACAGGCTTAAAATCAAAATGAATCTGTTGGCCAATATATGGAGAAGGTGCTGGAGGGAGATTGTGAAAGCAGAAAATAAGGATTCATTCAATACACTTTAGGTAGGTTTATTCAAATAAATAATATTTTGAAATACAATAGGTGAATCATTTGAGACATGAATTAGGCAGATGTAGCCTGTTTAAAAGGAACAGATGACTTTGAACATTTTGTTCCTAAACCTTTCCAAAAGTGGAACTTTCCACACCTCATGTCTGAATATATTGTTGATTACTTAATATAGATTAGTAGTATGATTGGTCAACAACTCCATTATTATATCATGCATGGAAGAGATGATGATATAGTAGTAATGTCACTGTACTCAAAATGCAGAGGCCCAGGCTAATGTCTCGAGAAAAGAGTTCAAGTCCCACCATAGTGGATGGTGTAACTTAAATTCAATTAATAAAAGTCTGAGTGATGGTGATCATCACAACTCAGAGTCATAGCGATATACAGCTTGGAAACAGCTTTTCAGTCCAACTCGTTGATGCCAACCAGATATCCTAAATAACTCACAGCTCATTTGGCCCATATTCCTCTAAACCCTTCCTATTCATATACCCATCCAGACGCCTTTCAAATATTGTCATTGTACCAGACTCTGCCCCTTCCTCTGGCAGCTCATTACATTTGTGCACCACCCTCTGCATGAAAAAGGTACCCCTTAGGTTCCTTTTAAATCTTTCCCTTTCACCTTAAATTTATGCCCTCTAATTTTGGACTCCCCCCATCCCTGTGAGAAAATCTTGGTTATTTACTCTCTTCACCCTATTCATGCCCATCATGATCTTATAAACCTGTATAAGGTCACCCCGTATCCCCCAACACTCCAGGGAAAATAGCTTCAGCCTATTCAGCCTCTCCCTATCACGCAAACCCTCCAACCCTGGCAACATCCCTGTAAATCTTTTTCTGAACTCTCTTTCGAGTCTCTCAATATCTTTCCAATAGCTAGGAGAGCAGAATTGAATGTAGTATTCCAAAAGTGGCCTAACCAATGTCCTGTACAGCTCCCAACATGGCCTCCCAACTCCTATACTCAATGCACTGACCAATAAAGGCAAGTGTACCAAATGCCTTCTTCACCATCCTGTCTACCTGTGACTCTACTTTGAATGAACTATTAACCCACACCCCAAGGTCTCTTTGCTCAGCAACACTCCCCAGGGCCCTAGCATTAAGTGTATAAGTCCCACTTTTATTTGCCTTACCAAAATACAGCACCTCACATTTATCTAAATTAAACTCCATCTGTCACTCCTCAGCCCATTTACCCACCTGATCAAGTTCACATCGCCTCTGACTTAATCTCCTTCACTGTCCACTACACCTCCAATTCTGGTGTCATCTGCAACCTTACTACTAATATCTCCTATATTCACATCCACATCACCTAAATGACAAACAGCATTGATTGTTGCAGAAACCCATCAAGTTCACTCAACCCATTTGTGAAACAAAACTGCTGTCATTACCTGATGTGGCCAACATGTAACTTCAGGCACACAGTAATGTGCTTGACTCTGAAATAGCCTATCAAACCACTCAGTTCAAAGGCAATTAGACATGAGCAACAATTGCTAACTTTGACAACAATACCCACATCCACTGAAAGTATAAAGAAACAATGCAAATGACTGGATGGTACATGGTATACTAGATTGCCATGGGTCTTTTGGGTCATTGCCTACCCTTCAATGTTCTTGGAAGTAGATAATGAGCAATTAGCTAAACAACCATATCATGAACAACTTCATTTTATTGATTAGTAGCACACCTGAACCAGTGTTCAACAATGACAGGGTAGTAAGGCATGTTTTCTCTATGAAGACCTATCCAGTTATTTGTAGTTTTCTTTATCCTTTGTCTCGTAACCTTTCTCCGGACTGCTTTCAATGCATTTGTGTCCTTCCTTAAATAAGGAGACCAATACTGTGCGCTACTTCAGCTGTGGTCTCATCAGTGCCCTGTATAACTGAAGTATAACCTTCATACTTCTGTCTTTGGTTCCCTCATCATAACTGCCAATATTGTATTAGCTTTCTTTTTGCTGCATCTTTATACGAACCTTTTGCATTCAAGCACCCAAATTCTTCTGCATCTCAGAGCTCTGCAATCTCTCACCATTGATAATATGCTTCTTTTTTTTAATAATTACTACCAAAGTGGACAATTTCACATTTCCCACATTATACTCATTTGCCTGATTTTTTCCTACTCATGTAATCTATCTGCATACTTTTGTAGCCTCCTTATTCACAACTTGCTATCATACCTGTCTCACCAGCAAGTTTAACAACCATACTTTCACTCCCTTCATCCATAATATTTATGTAAATTATAAAAAGCGGAGGCCATAGCTCCTGATAATTTTCCCATGACTGAGGCTAGACCCACTGGCCTGCTGTTTCCTGGTTTATCTTTTTTTTCCCGCTGTTGCTGCACAGATTGCTTTGACAGGGAGTCTAACCCACCCTCTACCGACCCCTTTTCCCACCTTCAACAAATCTCATCCTCTTGGACACCACCCCACGGCCTCCTACCCTCTCTCGACCTCTTCATATCCAACTGCTGTCGCGATATCAATTGCTCTCTCGTCAACAAAATACCACATTTAGTGTTATGGAGTCAAACCTCTCAGCAAAACACAAGCACATGACTGCTGTAGTCACAATGGTTATATCACAGTCTCATCTGTAGAGTTATTAGACTCTATCTCTACATTTCCCCTCTCCCTCAGTACTTTTCCAGTTTCCAAATTAAAAGTGCTGTAACATTTAACCAAAGATATCCACCTTTAGACTGAAGAAATTTTTAACTCCACCATCTCCAACCAGTCTGTTGATTGCATGTTCATCCATTGTGGATTCCTGTGTAGCTGGTCAATTGAAATGTGATAGGAGGATAATAGCTTGGAAGTTGACCTGAAACTGTACTTCCTGCAGCTGAAAATGAACAAAAAGTAACTAGTCAGTCAGGAGGAAGCCAGGTTGGTGCTCATTAATAGAGAATCATATATGCTGATTTATTTGATCCCTTTATTGGAAGATAGCATGAAAGAGAAGATCTGCCAGTAAAAGGCTGCTGAATGGGAGATAGCAAGAACTGCAGATGCTGGAGTCAGAGTCGATAAAGTGGGGAGCTGGAGGAACACAGCAGGTCAGGCAGCATCAGAGGAGCAGGAAAGTCGATGTTTCAGGTTTTCAACCCTTCATTGGGACTGAGGAGGGGGAAGGGAGCTGGGAAATAAATAGGGGGGGGGGGGGGGGGCGGGGGAAAGACAAGTGGTCTGGTGATAGGTGGATGCAGGTAGGGGTAGTGGGGATTGGTCATTGGGAAGGGTGGGGCAGAGAGGTGAGGAAGGAGATGAATAGCGTTGTGTCAGGTCAAGGAGGTGGGGATGAGAGGAAGGGTTGGACATGCGAATAGGCCGCCGTGGTGGGGGGAAGATTTTGAAACTGGTGAATTCTATGCTTAGGCCATCAGGCTATAGAGTCCCAAGGCAGAATGTGAGGCGTTGTTCCTCACGTTTGTGTGTGGCATCATTGTGGTGCTGGAGGAGGCCCAGGATGGATGCATCACCCAGGGAGTGAGAGGGGAAGTTAAAATAGCTAGCAACAGGAAGGTGGTATTAATTATATTGTACAGAGTGCAAATGCTCTGCAAATCTGTCACTGAGTCTACATTTGGCCTCACCGATATAGAAGAGGCCACATTATGAGCAACGGATGTAGTAGACCAGGTTGGACAATATACAGATGAACCCCTGTCGGATATGGAAAATTTGTTTTGGGCCTCGGATGGAGGTGCAGGGGAGATGTAGGGACAGGTGTAGCACCTCCTGTGGTTGCAGGGAAAGGTGGTGGGGTTGATGGGGAATGTAATGCAGACCTGGGAGTTGCGGAATGAGTGGTCCCTACTAAAGGCTCATAGGGGTGGGGAGGAAAATATCTCTTTGGTCGTGGGGGTCGTATTCTAGGTGGCAGAAGTGGCAGAGGATGATACTGGATATGAAGGTTGGTGGGATGATATGTGAGGACAAGGGGGATTCTGTCTTTATTTTTGGGTGGGTGATGGGGTTTGATGGCAGATGTGTGGGAAACATGAGATGCAGTTTAAGGCATTTTCGATTAATGGAGGGGGGAATTTGCAGTCCTTGAAGTAGGAGAACATCTGGGATGTTTGAGAGTAGAACGTTCCATCTTGGGAACAGATGCGGTGGAAGCAAGAGGAATTGTTTTTAGGGGATGGCATTCTTGCAGGATGGTGGGTGAGAGGAGGTGTAGTCCAGGTAGCTGTGGGAGTCGGTGGGTTCGAAATAAATGTCAGTGCTGAGACTGTTACTGGAGATGGAGACGGAGAGGTCCAGGAAGGGGAGGGAGGTTTCGGAGATGGTCCAGGTGAATTTGAGGTTGGGGTGAAAGGTGTTGGTAAAGTAATGAGACAGTGCCAATACAGTCATCAGTGTAGTGGAGGAAGAGGTGAGGGATGGTGCCAGTGTAACAGCAAAAGAGGGACTCTTCCACGTATCCTACGAAGAGGCAGGCATAGCTTAGACCCATACGGGTGCCCATAGCCACCCCTTTGGTTTGTAGGAAGTGGGAGAAGTTGAAGGAAAAGTTGCTGAGGGTAAGAACAAGTTCCATCAAGCAGATGAGGGTGTCGGTGGAGGGGGACTGGTTGGGTCTGCAGGACAGGAAGAAGCGGAAGGTTTATAGGCCATCCACATGGGGGATACAGGTGTACAGGGGCTGGATGTCCATGATGAAGATGAGTTTTTGGGGGCCCGGAATTGAAAGTCCTGGAAGAGGTGGAGGGCGTGGATAATGTCACGAAAGTAGGCGGGGAGTTCCTGGACCTGGGGAAAAGGACAGAGTCAAGGTATGCAGAGATGGGTTTGGTGGGGCAGGAGCAGGAAGAGACAATGGGTTGACTGGGGCAGTCAGATTTGTGGATTTTGGGAAGGAGATAGAACCAGGTTGTGCAGGGTTGGGGAACGATGAGCTTGCAGGCTGTGGGAGGGAGTGCTCCTGAGGTGACAAGGTTATGGATGGTCTGAGGGACGATGGTCTGGTGATCAGGAGTGGGGCCATACTCGAGGGAGCGGAAGGAGGAAGTGTGAGAGAATTGGTGCCTGACCTCGGCGATGTAAAGGTCAGTGCCCCATACCACTGCTGTGTCCCCCCTTATCTGCAGGTTTGATGGTGAGGTTAGGGTTGGAGCGGACGGAGCAGAGGGTTGCATGTTCCTTTGGGGAGATGTTAGAGTGAGTGAGAGGGGTGGAGATGTTGAGGTAATTGATATCGCGACAGCAGTTGGATATGAAGAGGTCGAGAGAGGGTAGGAGGCCGTGGGGTGGTGTCCAAGAGGTTGAGATTTGTTGAAGGTGGGAAAAGGGGTCGGTAGAGGGTGGGTTAGACTCCCTGTCAAAGCAATCTGTGCAGCGACAGCGGGAAAAAAAAAAGAGTTCAACATCCAGACATGAACAGAAGTCATTGATGTGTGGGCGCAGGGGAATGAAGGTGAGTCCTTTTGCTGATGCCACCGACAATCAGACCCCACCACCAAAGAGATCTTGTCCTCCCCACCCCTTTTGCCTTTTGTAGGGACTGCTCACTCTGAGACTCCCTCATCTGCTCCACACTCCCCACCAATCCCACCACCCCCAGCACCTTTCCCTGCAACTGCAGGAAGTGCTACAGATGCCCCCACACCTCCCCCATCACCTCCATCCAAGGCCCAAGACAATCTTTCCAAATCCAACAGAGTTTCACCTGTCCATGGTCCAACCTGGTCTATTGTATCCGTTGTTCCCAATGTGGTCTCTTCTACATCGGTGAGACCAAGCACAGATTCCGTGACAGATTTGTGGAGCACTTATGTTATAATCAACAACATCTTCTGGTTGCTAACCATTTTAACTCCGCCCTCCCACGTCCTTGGTGACATGTCCATTCTGGGCCTCCTCCAGTGCCACAATGACGCCACACGCAAAATAGAGCAACATCACCTCATATTCCACCTTGGAAGCTTACAGCCCGATGGCCTCAACATAGAAATTACCAGTTTTAAAATCTCCCCACCCCTGGTCTCATCCCATGCCCAACCTTCCCTCTCATCCCCACCTCCTTGACCTGACACAACCTGTCCATCTCCTTCCTCAACTATCCACCCCTCCCACCTCACTGACCAATCCCCACTACCGCTACCTGCATCTACCTATCACCATCCCACCTACCTTCCCCCAGCCCCACCCCTCTTCCCTCAGTTTATTTCTCAGCTCCCATCCCCCTCTCCAGTCCTGAAGAAGGGTCGAGGCCTGAAACGTCGACTCTCCTGCTCCTCTGATGCTGCCTGACCTGCTGTGTTCCTCTAGCTCCTCACTGTAAAGGCTGCTGAATGGTGACATTGCAGTGTGGAAGACAAGCTGAGGAGTGTCCTGCTACTGCAGTTGAATGGTGATAACAACATCTAGAGGTTCTTGATCCATGTCCTCAAACTTAGGGTGAAGATGAGAGTCAGTCAAGAAGACTGCAGAGCAAAAGTTTACTTCTTCAAAACACTTGCTCAAGAATCAACAAGAACCTCTTCAGAAATCATTGCTTTCACTGGAAATTTGGTGGTCAGGACTGCTGAGACTGCAACTGACGTTACAGCAGAACAATCTGGACAGAAAGATGAAAAGGTGAGAGGAACTTTAAGATTGCCTACTGACGCATCTGACAGTATCTCTGGAATACTGAAATGAACAGTAATTAATACACATTACATGAAACACTATCTGTTTGGTCTTTGTTTAGAAGACGCAACAATGATAATCTCAACATAGCATTGCAAGATGAAAATGTATATACATTGTATTTGGTATAATCTGGATAACTTGCCATTGCTATCTATCAGGTCCCTGTTACTCTTCACTCCAATCAAACTATGCTGATTTGGTAAAATGGATACCCAGACAGAGATAATTGAGTAATACAACAGTTTAATTTTGAGCATATCAGAAACACAAGGCTTGGATCATTTTTTATACTCTTGTTTGATTCATCTGAATAATCATTTATATTTACAAGTTGTCCTCTAAGCCACTAAAATAATTGATGGAAATACAAATAACTGACCAAACCAACTTCAAGTATTGTCTGTTCTTCTGTAAAATTAAAAAAAAAAATTATTGATGTTATTTACAAAGAGAAACAGTGAGATTAGGACATTCCAGAGAATAGAGAATAGACTTCTATAGGGATAGATGATGAAAGGAGACTCTGTTAAGAATAACAATAACTATGAGAGCAGAGATTGCATAGAATACCATAGAAACATAGAAAATCAAAGCAGCTGTAGGCCATTCAGCCCTTTGAACCTTCTCCACTATTCAATATGATCATCCAACTCAGCACCCTGTTCCCACTTTCTCCCCTTTGATCCCTTTAGTCCTATGAACTATGTTTAATTTCTTCTTGAAAACATTCAATGCTTTGGTCTCAACTGCTTTTTTTTGGGCACTGAATTTCAGTCTCACCATTCTCTGGGTGAAGAAATTTCCCCTCATCACAGTGTTAAATGACCCATCATGTATCCTTAGACCTTAACTCCTGGTTTTGGACTGTCTTGTCATCAGGAACATCCTTCCTATGTTTCCCAAATCTAGTCCTGTTGGAATTTCATAGCTTTCTATGAGATTCCCCTCTCATTCTTCTAAACCCAGTGGATGTGGTCCTAACTGATCCAAGCTCTCTTCATGCATCAATCCTGCCCCAGCAAGAATCAGTCTGGTACACCACTGTTGCACTCCCTTTATAGCCAGATCATCTTTCATCAGAGAAGGTGGCCAAAACCCTTCAAAATATTTCAGGTGTGGTGTCACCAAGGCTCAATACAATTGCAACAAGGCATCCCGGCTCCTGTACTCAAATAATCTCGCTATGAAGCCCAACGTATCATCTCCCTTCTTCACCACCTGCATGCTCACTTTCAACAACTGGTGTACAGTGACATCCAGATCTCGTTGCTTTTTCCCAATCTATCGCAATTCAGATAATAATCTGACATCTGGTTTTAGTTGATAACTTCACACTTATTCACATCATACTTCATCTGCATTTGTCTGCTCACTCAGTCTGTCCAAATCTCTCTGAGGCATCTCTGCATCATGTTCACAGCTCACCCTTCCAACCATCTTTGTATTGTCTGCAAACGTGGAAATATGACATGTAGTTTCCTCATCTAAATCAGCCCCAAATGAAGTGTGATGAGACTTCTGACTTTAATCTGTACAGCTCAGTAACTATGTTCCTGCAGCTCCCTGGACAGGTTGCACTGGACCTACTCTGGGTTGACAATGGTCCACGCCCTAGATTGCAGAGGTACGGACTCACTGACCATAACTGAGCCCCTGGGCTTTTATCACATTCCCAGACTTACAGTGCTGGGACCCCTTGACTGAAGGGTGTCTCTCTAGACTTGACTGAGGATTACACCCCATAACTTTGAGACATGGCCCTTTGAGGATGGCACATGCAGTGTCTTTGGCACGTATGTGGTGCGCACATGGTGCTGGGGTAACACCAACATTTCACAGTGCCATCCAGCAACGTGTCCACTCCATTGACTGATGACTGCTGGTAACCATGATAAGCTGCCTGGCATAGTGTTTGTGGTAAACAGCAATAGAAATCAAAAGTACTGTGATCCTTTAAGGGTCTAGCTAAGGATCCAACCTGCAAAAGGCAAGGTGAGGCAAGAAAAGGCAAAGCAAGCCAAGGCAGGGATGCTTTGAGCAATCCTCCAATTAGGTGCAAAGTGAGTGATGGTGAGACTGTGAGTGCTGAGCCCTGATATACAGGCTGCTTATGCCCACAAGCTGGGTACCTGTCCTGGGTCCATACAGTGTCCTTGCAGCTGCATTCCAATGAGAGGTGCTGGTGCACTCCAAAGTCCAGTATTGCAATGCAGAAGTGTACTGTAAGTAGTTTGGAGGTGTGCCATCTTGTTGCAAACAGGCTGGCACATGTCGGATGGCAACATCATGGATATGAGGTGAATGCGATCATTGCCAGGGTCACATGCCCTGACGTCCTGCTGGCTGGTGTCTGAGATGGGGTCTGGTGGAGCAAGCAGTTTCTATCCATGGGGATGGGAGTTTGGGAGCCTGCATATGGTAATGATGGTGATAAGGAGTATCAAATAATAGGCCACTTGCTGCTCTCTAGTGAGAATCTTGTCTAGATGTCTGGCACTTGGGTGGAAAATGTGACTCTTTGGCTTCAGTGCTGAGAAGGGCCTCGTGCAACATCTCACCCCATTTTCCCAAATTTCTCACAGTAGCCAACGTCTTTGAGTGGCTGGGAAGATTCCACCCATGGTATTTAGGCTCAGTTTCCAGCATAGATCAATGACCCTCTTTGTCATACATTATGTTCTGCTGGTGTGAAGGGTGATGACAGATAAAGTAAATAAAGGCAAACTCTATTCAGTAAGTCACCTCCATTCAAATGATTTTCTGTAAATATGACAATATTATGAAGCAAAATTACAGAAATCCTTCTAGTCCTAGAATGCTCCAAGATTCTGTATATTTTTGCAATTTTGCCTTGGTCTCTTAAAACGACTTGTTTTATTCAACTGTTAATTTTATTTCGGTCTCCGAGTCCTCTGAGGATTAAAGCACACTATGATTATATCTTCATCTTTGCCAAACAAATCCAATTTCTTCATCTGCAATTTCATTTCTGTGTTTATTCTGTGAGTTGTGTTTGTATGGGTCAGGGGTTATTGTTCCAATAATGAAATATTCCTGCTGCTCCTGAAAGTGGAATTAAGGACTTGGAAAATCCAGGACTCATCTACCATAAAAGCCAAGTGTCAGGATCTGGATACCTTGAAACTGAACAAACCTATTTATCAGAGCAGTAGATATTTGGGAGGTGGGGGTGGGGTGTGGAAGTATTGAAGCAAGGCAGATATTTTAATCAGTTTGCCTGTTTGATTTCAATCTATGGCAAGTCTTGTGAGGCCTGCCACGTAAAAGCAACTCAATGCAACACGGAACCTGTTTTCCAGGACAAAAGCAGCACACAGCAGTTTGGCAGATGATGCTGAGGCAGGGCCATGGATCACTATAATACATTCAAAGGAAATGTGTTCACTTATTTCCAAACATTATAATGGAAGATAACCACAATTTTTTCTAAGCAGTCTCAACTGAAAAATTCCCCGTCATTCTATCCCCAGCACTCGATACTAATATTAAACTTTAACGCAGCTCGCTAGCAAAGCCACTATAGAAACTGTTTGATGTATCAATCCATTGCATGGACCAATTCATTTCTTGATAAAGGCATGAGGCATCGTATCCATTGTTCCATCCATATTAATTGTAACTAGTGCAAGTCATGCTAGTGAAAAATCTAGGGCTTAGGAAAGCCACAAGGATTAGAACACTCGAATACACGATTAGAAAAGGGATCGCTATATGTGCTTTTATTAACTTTGACCTTGTAATTTACATGGAACAAAGGAAAAATTAAACTAGTTAAGGAGAATGGATTTTAAAATCAGGAATGAACTGGCAAAGGTTTATTGGTGAATCAAAGTGAGAAGAACACTGTTCAGTATGGAACATTCATCCCACTGTACCAGAATGAAGTACATTCAAGAAGCACGAATCAAGCAAATAAAATACAAGGGGAAAAAGTTAAGACAAAAATCAACGCCACAGAGGTTAAAGTCAGACTCAGGTAAAATGAAATACTTTGATTGATTTAAGGAAATGAGGGGATGAGAAAAATTGGAAATATGTAGAATCATAGAATCCCTACAGTATGGAAGCAGGCCATTTGGCCCATATTACCCCTCTGAAGAGCATCCCACCCAATCCCTGTCATCCTGCATATCCCTGGACACTACAGGCAATTTGACACAGCCAATCCACCTAACCCACACATCTTTGGAATGTGGGGGGAAATCCATGCAAACACAGAGAAAATGTGCAAATTCCACAGGGACAGTTGCCTGATGCTGGAATTGAACCTGGGTGCTTGGTGCTATGAAGCAGCAGTGCTAACCACTGAGCCACTGTATTGCCCAACAGTACAGGAAAAGAAATCAAGACAGTAGTCAGGGGGACAAAGGAAAATCTAGAAAAGGAACTGACATTGACCGTGCTAGGCACAGTGGAGATTGATTGGATGTGTTCACAATCAGTGACAGTGAACAAGTAAATCCCTGAGGGATAAACAGGTGAAATGAGGAGGCCACAGGAGGCTATGCATTTTAAATTATTTTGTGCAACATTCTTCATGGTATTAGAAGTCAGGGATTCCTGAGCAGCTCAGGCAAACTGATGGAAGTTGTAACTTACTCACTACTGGGTTTAGACTGCACAAATTCATAATAAGATCATTACAGTCAGCTGAAAAAAGGAAACTTATTGCATCTCCTGGGTTGGATTTAACCTAGTTTAATCCAGCATAGCTTCAACAACTCCATTCCAAACCCTATCCATTTATCACCTCTAACCTTCTCAATGTCCATGGGCTCACTTTCCTTCCCAAACCTTGCCTGTACATTGATTTTAAAGTCCAGATCATTGTTAAGAACATGTCATGACCTTAGTCATCTTACTTATACAACCACCTCTAATTCAACGTCAAAGTGTCTGTACCTGAAGCATTAACTCGTCCTTTTACTGCATGGACGATCACTGATATGTCGTGTTTACAGCCATTCTAACCAGGTTTCAGATTCCTGAAATCTGCAATAAAATAGAGAAATAAGGGACAGGAGTAGACCATTCACCCCATCAAGCCTAGATACTATTCAACATGATCATAGCTGATCCTCTATCTCACTGTCATACTGTTGCACTGTCCCCACACCCCTTGACACCTTTTAACTTTAGAAATCTATTTCCCTATTAAATATATTCAGTAATTTCATCTCCACAGCCTTCTGTGCAAAAGAATTCCACAGGTCCAACACCCTCTGAGTGAAGACATTTCTCCTGAACTCAGTCCAAAATGGTCGACCACGTATCCTGAGACTGTCTCTTTGTTCTGGATGCTGCTGGGCCCAGTCTGTCGATCCCTGTCAGAATTTTTACCCATTTTAATAGAATCACTTCTAATTCTTCCAAACTGCAGTGGATACAGGCCCAGTTGAACCATCTTTGCTCATAATACAATCCTGCCATCCCAGTAATCAGTTTCCTGAATTTTTGCTGAACTCCCAAATGGTAACTATATCTTTTCTTCAGTAGGGAGACCAAAACAACACACCATACACCAGGTGTGGTCTCACCAAGATCTGGAAAGCTGTGGGAAGACTTCCCTGCATTTGTACTAAGATCTCTTGCATTGAGGCCAAGACAAAATTTGCCCTCCTAATTGCTTGCTGCACCTGCATGCTTGCTTTTAATGACTGTACAAGCACAACGTTTGAACATTAAGCATTTCCCAATCTGTCACCATGTGAATAACGCACTGCCATTCTGATTTTCCACCAAAATGGACAACTTCACATTGACACAAATTATACTGCATCTGCCATGTTTTTGCCCACTTACTCCACTAAATTGCCCTAATGTCTCTTTAAATCCTCCTCGACACTCCCCCCTCCTGTCTAGTTTTGTGTCATCAGCAAACATGGAAACGTTGCACACAATTCCCATGTCCAAATGTTTGGTATATTGTGATTAACTGGACCTCAAGTGCTCCTACTTGTGGTATCCCACTTGTCATCACCTTCCATTCCAAAAATGATCCCTCACCTTTCCTGGCCCCATCCCCGCCTCTTCGACCTGTTTGTTTCCTCTCCACCTATCCTCTCCTCTATCCCTCTTCTATCCGCCTCCCACTCTCTCCCTATTTATTTCAAAACCCCCTTCCCCTCCCCCTTTTCTGATGAAGGGTCTAGGCCCGAAACGTCAGCCTCTCTGCTCCTATGATGCTGCTTGGCCTGCTGTGTTCATCCAGCCCTGCACCTTGTTGTCTCGGATTCTCCAGCATCTGCAGTTCCTACTATCTCTCATTTATTCCTACTGTTTGTTTCCTGTCAGCTAACTAATTCCTGTTCCATATTAATATATGACCACCAATTCCAGCAGCTTAGATTTATCAATTTGATTTTCTTTGAAAATCCCTCATCTACCTACTAGTAAAGTCCTCAAACATCTACAGTAGGATTGTCAAATATAATTACTGTTTTTCATATCGACCTTGCGTAATCCTGTTGGTATTTTTAAAGTTTCTTTTATATTCCTTGCAAGTTTACCTTCCTACTTTAGTTTTCCACTTTTACGCAACCTCTTGGTCCTCTGCTAAATTCTAAAGTGTACACAGTCCTCAGGCTTGCTATTTTCTTCTAGCAACTTTATAATACTCCCATTTGGAAATAGTACTTATCTTTAATTTTCTTTGTTAACCATAATTGGGCCATTTTTCCAATGCTGTAGTCTACTTACACGGTCTATTCAATATTCAATACCAGTGCCTGCAGGGTTTTTCTATATGAACTGTGTAATTAAATCCTACCAGTGTGTTACAACTTTCTCCAACATTAAGTTCTTTTCTGTAGTAATCCCTTTTCATCATGGATTCATTGCATACTTTTCCTCAACTCCTGTTTGGTGGTTGTGGAAGAAATAACTTGGAATTTTCTATAAATTCCATCTCAGTGCTTCCCAAATGTTTTCCCTCTGTCACCTCATTTTGAGACTTGAAAGTTGTTGTGAATCCCTCAGTGAAAACTATTAGAGCAGGAGTATAGCTGTAATGGTTGGTTAGACCCCCATGGTGACTATTGTTTGAAACTGTGTCCCCACTCCCTCACACTGAGGTTCCTGACCCACACTTTGGGAAGCACTGTTTAATCTCATCAGGACTAATTTGATATAGAATTACATAGGCTTATCATCATCTCTGCATCCTCTCTGACAAGGGTTAAAGGGAAGCAATTTTGAAACCAGTGAGCACAAATGATATCTCACCATCCTGATTAGATTTTTGTTTCCCCTGCCAGGTGAGCATAGGCCTCATTTTCCATTCATCAACTCTATATGGTTTGATGGAATGAACCTTATTCATATTCACATTTGTCATGGCTTGTTGTCAAGGCCTTTGACGGTACAATGTACAATAATTCACGACCTAGATATAAGGAAAGTGGTCCGCTTGGTCCGCACTCTTACTGTGGCCTCTTTTCCAATGGTGATGTCAAAAACATGGCCACTGGCAGTTGGCTCCTGTGATCTGCCTGGTATGCTGGTGGGCAGAAAGCTGAATCATGTGACATATGTCATTGGCAAAGGCTCAAAAGAATCCAGTCAAGTAAAAGTTCAATAATGTAGGGACTTTCACAGAGGTCTCCAGCTCCATTGGATCTTCTTGCGTAAGTTACTAGACACGAAAGGAATAATTGATGAGTTAAGTTGAAGCTGTGCCCACTCTGATATCCAACAATGAGTGGAACATCAGGCAGGTTAGAGAAGTTGGGGCTGATAGGAACATAGTGAAGTCTCCAAATAGAAGCACATGTCTTGCCTGACTCTTGTTGGTCATAATTAATATGCCTAAGAGTTAGTGTAACCTGTATGCAACTAATGGTACGTAATAAACTACATTTTGTTCTCTAACACAAGAGCTTTTAGTGCCAAGGCTTATTCATGATCCATCCTCTACCACAGACTACTGAATAGCCTCTGAGACTAGCATAGGAAGGAGGATTGGAGTGAACACTCTCCCCCAACCTCAAGTGGTTAGTACCTGCCCATTTATTATTACAAGGTGAAAAGAGTGGCCTTCTCATCACTCGTATAATGACCTTACCCACAGCTCTGATTTCAGCAGCAAGCATGACACAGGCTCCATCATAAATCAGAGCTCATGGCAGCAATCTTCCCAGCCCCTGAAAGATGTGGGCATTGGTGAGAAATTTGGGAGAATCGGGTGTGATGGCCAGCAAGGAGCTTTGTGAAAGGAAAGGATTGCATTTTCCTAAAAAGTGTTGAACAGCGAAACTAGTAAGTGGCACGAGACCAATTGGCATTCATGAGCAATCATTAACATCTCATCAATGAGGTGAGGTGACTTCATGAAATGCAGTCTCCTATTCTCCCACCTGCCACATAGAGACTAGATGGTGATAATTCCTGACCTGACTGTCAGAGCAGTAATCTGGGGTGACTCCAGCCTGACACTCGTTCCTTCAGACCTTTATCGGTCACCAACATCTCAGGGCATACTCTATATCCAGCGACTGCATGCACCCCAACCCCCATTCATCATGACCTTCAGAGGCCCATTGGCCAAGCAGGATGCCAATTACCCTCTATCCGAAACGTACAGGGCAAATAAAACAAGCAGGATAGAGATAATACAGGATAGTTGTTGGTCACTAGCCTTGGCGCAGGCTGGTTTTAAGATGATGGCAACACTAGGAAACCCAGGAGACTCTGGCAGTGGACAATACATCTGCCTGTGACGAGAGGGAGACTATGACAAGCAGGACATCACAGGGGCATGGTTCATAGGTAACGAAGCAAGTTTGGGAAGATACTGTGAGAGAACCCGTTAGGGCTCATGGAGAGAAACTCTCTGTGAAATTCACCAAAATTGATATTTAGCCAAATTTTGGTCAAATTTAGCCAGATGTCTCCCCAGGTAAGGGCAAGTTGGACTGAATGTGGTATCAGACATTGCTTATGGTTGGAAGGAAATGGCAGGAATGGTGCCGTGCCTGGAGATCCATGTGAAAGGAGTCCTGTACCACAAAAAAGCCAGAAGTGAACAACAGAAGAAATAATGGCAAAAACAGACATGTGGCGACAGTGGAGTGTCACGTCAAAAATAGCAGCAAAAGCCATCCAGTTGTTGCTTTGATCACAAATGTTGCCCAGCACCCATTCCAAGAGTCCAGAAACACAAAAAAGCTGCATTCTAGGGGCACATTCAAATAAATTTCAGGATTATGAGAGATCTGCACATCCTCACAACCATAGAAAAACAATCATAAAAAAAAGATATAAAGTACAAGCCACAGAGTTAAAGTACATGACCTGAAGCTGCTACAACCCAAACCTGCTACTACTCGAACCTGCTTCTCTGTACCATCTGCAAAGGATTGGTCCTGTTTGCAACATTAGAGAATCAGTCATATTATTTCAATGTCATTGAGTGTTTTTTAAAAGGGGATTTTTAAAAATCAATGATTAAAGTAAATAAATGGCATGTGAAAGGAATTAGATAATTCCCAATTGACTGCACACAATTTTACAATATTTCTGCTGGTACAGAACACCAAATGGTTTCAAAGTCCACTGAGTCCCAGAGCTGCAGGCATAGTTAATATAAGTGGGGCAAAGATGTGAGAGTTACCACAGGCAATTGTTTTTTTCTATAATACTCATATAATTGTTTTCTTTCACTGCCTGACTTGATTTTACACTTAAAATGTATTATTATTCCTTGGAGGGTGGAGGGAACATAATCACCTCTATTTCTGTAACAGCATTTATCAGATTTATTATTTAGTTTGTCAAAATGATTTGTAAATCATTTTCATGGGTGTTCCTATCAGGATTGAAGTCTATTCAAGTCACTTTGTACTGGTGACCAGATTGTCTGAATATTTATTCAAACAGGTTACTCCTCTAACTACTGGGTACAAGACATGAATTACAAGACATAAATTATCATCCCACTTCTGTTTCACCAAACTGAGCTGCTTCTTTGCATTTTACAGCTGCATTGAAGAATATCTCTAACTTTGTCTATATAATAGAGGCTGCTTTGTTGCTTCTAGTGCATTGACATATTTCCACCTTATTCAAATAAACTCTGACAAATGTTGAAGTGTGACAGTCTCAGTCAAATGTTTGGTTTCTGGTTTAACTGATTCTGAGGCCTATTTATTTACCTGTAAGAGTTCACAGTTTGAGTTATAATCCTTGGACGGAGCGCAGATGGTTATTTTTCATTGTGTCATAATTCTGACATTGATTAGCCACACTGTCACAGAGCAGGTCACAGCCTTGTCTCCTGCCTCACTTCACAATACTCATTGTACAAACACATTTTAAATGTAGATTACATTTTATTCTATTCTCAAAATATAGATTTTAATTTTCCAATTATAATAAAGATTCTAACATTACTGCTGAACCTCATGTATCAAAAATGTTGTGCTTCTAAATTTTAGTAGTGATGAACTTCCAATCTCAGGAATGTAAGACTCCAAGCTTCAAAAAGGTTGGAATTTCCTCTTTAAGTAGGTATCCCGTTTTCACCAGACCTCTACATTTTCCCACTTAAAGTCAACAGAGTTGTGATCCACGCTTCCCTTTTTTTAAAATTTGTTTTACTTATTCATTTTGCAGGACGTGGGGTTCACTGGCTGGCCAGCATTTTTTTTATTGCCTGTCCCTAGTTGCTGTTGAGAAGGTGGTGGTGAGCTGCCTTCTTGAACCGCTGCAGTCCACCTGCTGTGGGTTGACCCACAATGCTATTAGGGAGGGAATTCCAGGATCTTGACCTGGCGACAGTGAAGGAATGCCGATATATTTCCAAGTCAAGATGGTGAGTGGCTTGGAAGGGAACTTAAAAGTAGTGGTGTCCCAATATATTTGCTGCCCTTGTCCTTCTAGATAGAAGTGGTTGTGGGTTTGGAAGGCACTGTCTGAGGATCTTTGGCGAATTCCTGCAGTGCATCCTGTAGATGGTACACACTGCTGCTACTGAGTGTCGGTGGTGGAGGGAGTGGATGCTTCTGGAAGCAGTGCCAATCATGCGAGCTACTTTGTCCTGGATGGTGTCAAGCTTCTTGAGTGTTGTTGGGGCTGCACTCGTCCAGGCAAGTGAGTATATTCCATCCCGCTTTGTAGATGGTGGACAGACTTTGGGGAGTCAGGAGATGAGTTACTTGCCACAGTATTCCTAGACTCTGACCTGCTCTTCTAGCCACTATGTTTATGCGGTGAGTCCAGTTGAGTTTCTGGTCAATGATAACTCCCAGGATGTTGATAATGGAAGATTCGCTGATGGTAGCACCATTGAATATCAAGGGGCAGTGGTCATTTAGTTTCTTGTTGGTGATGTCATAGCCTGGCATTTGTGTGGCGTGAATATTACTTGCCACTTGTCAGCCCAAGACTGGATATTGTCCTGATCTTGTTGCAGTTGGAAATGGACTGCTTCAGTGTCTGAGGAGACATGATTGGTGCTGAACATTGTGCAATCATCAGTAAACATCCCCACTTCTGACCTTATGTTGGAGGGAAGCAGCTGAAGATGGTTAGGCCTAGGACACAATCCTGAAGAACTCCTAGAGAGATGTCCTGGAGCTGAGATGACCGACCTCCAACAACTGCGACCATCTTCCAATGTGTCAGGTATGACTCTAACCAGCGGAGAGTTTGTCCCCTGATACCCATAGATTCCAGTTTTGCTAGGGGTCCATGATGTAACACTCGGTCAAATGCAGCCTTGATATCAAGGGCTGTCACTCTCACCTCACCTCTGGAATTCAGCTCTTTTCTCCATGTTTGAACCAAGGCTGTAATGAGGTCAATGCTGAGCGGCCCTGGCGGAACCCAAACTGGGCATCACTGAGCAGGTTATTGCTGAGTAGGTGCTGCTTAATAGCACTGTTGATGGCATCATCCATCACTTTACTGATGATCGATGTAGTCTGATGGGGTGGTAATTGACTGGGTTGGATTTGCCCTGTGTTTTGTGGGTAGATGCCAGTGTTTTAACTGTACTGGAAGAGCTTGGCTAGGGGAGTTTCCAAAACTGCCAGGCATTTAATGTGGCTCTGAAACCACTTCCAAGAACCATCCACATCCCTTCTAATGCAAATATATCCACATACACAATCACAACACCATTCCACAAGCACACATTACAAGCTCCATTTCTTAACGATAGACTTTCACATTTGGTTAGTTGATCAGCAAAAAAGTCAGGGAATCCCTGGCTCACCATCTCTCAGTATTTTTCTTTGCTAGTAATTTATCATATATACATATCTATCCCACGCACTATTAAAATAAAACCTTCTCCAGTGATCAAACTGATTAATGCAAAGAACAACAACATCTTTTCCGAAACTTAGGGATGATAAATGATAGTGGCATTACTCACACACAGAGAATAAAGAAGAAAATATAACTCTGCTTATTTTTAGAAACTAACACAAGGGGCCAGAGTTTGGTTAAATAAGCAGTTACCTCGAGATGGGAAATTTGTAGACCCACTGGGACCCCACCTCAGTAAAACAAAATGCCCTGATGCAGACTTATTTTTACTGTAGGGATTAGATGATGAGGGGACTGGGATGTTTTTGTTTGGGATGGAGCTTTTGTGATGCTGGAAAAACAACATTAGAAGTACTGGCATATAGATTTGATTGATTTTTTATTGCCACATGTGCCTACGTACAGTGGAAAGTTTTGTTTTGCATGCAATACAGGCAGATCATACTGTACAAAGTGCATTTGGGTAATAGAACAGAGCAAAGAATACAATGTTACGGCTGCAGAGAAGGTGCAGAAAGAGCGATTTTTAGAGGGTGCATTCACTGCCCAATTTGCAGCTTAATCCTGATGGTTGACAATCTGTTGAAACTACGCACAATGGAATGGCACTGGGGTAGAAGATTTTACTGATGTCTCATCTTTGCCCATTCAATGGCAACATGAAGGACTGTACTGTGATCGTCAGGGAACTGTGCATTGTTCCCATATTTGATCTGAAAGCTCAAGCACAGAAGTGAGAAAGATATAGCATAAATTCTGGTTTTCAGTAAGCCCTGACCTTCACTGCCCTCTGCAGATTTAGAGGTCTTCTTAATTCATCATCAGCAGCGAGTGAATAAAGCCTATGATACGTGTGTGAAGTCAATCTACTGCAGCTGGAAGCAGAGAGTCTGAGGCACGTCTGATGCAAAATTAAAGGGGAAATATTGATTAGGCCTTACTGAACCAAAGTCTCTAGTTTAATATCCAGATGTGTTCACACACTGTACAGTTGGGTTAATCTGTTACAGAGGAACAGGGTTTAATTTGTTCTGCCTTATGCAGTCCTGTCACTGGGGACAGCAGTGAGTGCAGTAATTACCTGGTGGAAATGTGTTTCTGTTTTAAATGAAATGGATATTCTTCCTGCACTGCTTCCTCGTTAAAATGACTAATGAATAATTAAGGCAAGACATGATGAAGAGGTAGGAGCAGGAATCAGAAAGTATGCGTTTGATCAGTGGCTACCTCCAAATGTATGATATAAATAATTATGAATCTTGCTAATGATTCTGCTGCACGTGCCATTGCATTATTGATCAGATGAAAGTTATTATTAGCTATCCGCATAAAAATCAATGAAGAATATTGTTATGGTATCATGAGGATGGCAGACTGCAAACCGGATTTCCCCATAGTGACTGGATAATGGGTTAGAGAGGGATTATTGGGTTCATCTTCCAGCTCTCTCTCCTTTTCTATGAGATAACAACAGAGGCAATCTTTAGTCTTCAAAAACTGGTGGGTTCAGTGATGGTGAGAGGTACGACTTTTAAAAATTTCAAATACGATCCCAACCTGACCTGAATCTGTTCATCTCCAGTTTTAACAGAGATGGGACGATGGACTATGTGACCAGCCACACTCAGGTGGTAGGTCAGCCATTGAAAGCTTTTAAAAGGGGATCAAAGTCATGACAGCCATGAATTTTACAGGGATAAGCACACACACACACCCCACCTAGGGACTGAAAGCAGAAAGTGATGTCTCTGTGGCTTACAGCAGAACCTATAAAGGCACATTACCAGTGATAGTGAATTAAGGACACAGTTCACTCCAAGAGCAGCCACCTCAGTCAGAGATCTGGCAGCTCAGTAGCACCTCCTCTGGTAGTGACCATTGCTGATGCTGTGGCTGCAAAGAGGGAAAACACCAATGGCTGGGTATTGTTAAACAAGTGTGAGGCGGGTTGAGGGATACCAAGACTACACAAGCCTAGGCAGGCGAATTTGGAAGTGGGGTTTGCAGGTGTGTTCATTAAGTACCCATAACAATGGCATCATGGATATCATCATGGCCAACAGGGGGCCAAAAGTGATAGAATGCACAGAATAGAGACCCCACCCTGATACACACATGCACACACAGACACAGACACACACACCATATTCTAGAGGCTGCTAAAAAGCTTCCATATCACACTGAGTGGTGGTCTCCCCACAAGACAGAATCCTCTGACTCCATCTATCCCTCCTCATAAATGTGAGGAAAGTCCTCACAGAAACCCTTAGTTGGATCATTTGATCATGCAGTCTGTGGCCCATTTACTGATTTTCTCACCATACAAAATGGGATGGCGTCAGGAAGATATTTTGCAACACCTTGACACCTCTCCATACTATTTTACCATCCTTCCCTTCCCTTCCCTTCCCTCCCCTCCCCACCACACCACACCCCTCAAGCCACTTCCTAAAGGATCCGGAAAGATATAACCTGATTGAAGACATAGAAAATGTCTATGATATTTATAGTCCTGATCATGAGAAAATAATTCGTTCTGTGTGCTGGGTGTTTTGGTAGCCCTCATGGTCTGTAAAAATAATTCTTGTATTCAATTATCCATGTGTATTTTTTTCTGCTACAGGCATTGATGTCAAGTTGAAAACAAGTGCAGTCTTACTGTAAGTTTCAGAATAAAGTAGTGGGTTGAGGCAGCACAAACCCACCACCTATGGAAGGGACCATGGTTCTGTTATAAGCTTATGATGTGTGAAACCAGTTAGAATACAGACTCATGCCAGGTCATAGAGAATAATTGACTAATGCAACACAGATGGAGGCCATTCATCCCATCTTGCCTGTGGCAGCTGTTTGGTACAGCTATCCAATTACTCTTTACCCAGAGCTTTGCAAATATTTTCCCTCGTAAGAATTGATCCAATCCATTTTTAAGCTACTACTGAGTTTGCTTCTACCAGATAATTGAACAGTAAGGAGCATTCAGGAGAATCTTGACTGTCTGCCTGGTTTTTCTTGCCATACCCTCAATTTGTGGGGTACCTACATCCAAAAAACATACTATTCACACAGTCCTCAACCTTGTAAATGCACTGCAGTGACCATAGCTGCCACTCAATCTCTGAAAGCCTGAGCTCAAGCTCCTCCAGCTGATAACATTTCTCACAAATATGGTTGTTCAGATCTAAAGTAGTGTACTGGAGTTCTCACATGCTACAGGATGTGAACTCTACAGAACTATGGAACCATGCCATGCCTTTGCTTAGTAGAAGAATCATGGTTAGCAAAAATAAAAATGTTTACAGAAACTCTAATGTCTGGGATCAGACCCCATATCCAAAGTACAGGATAAAAAAGCATCAGGACTCTTCACAGTTTTACAAGTGTGGTCTAATCAATGTTCAATATAATTTTACTATAGCCTCTGTTTTTCAATTCTATCCATCCAGCTAAATGTATCAGAATGCTTTGTTTTTGTTTTAATGGCTCCCTACTAGTCTTTATCACAAATATTAGTGACCCCTCTGATCTTCTACACCATATTACTGCTACATTTTTATGGGGTCGAGAAGCCTCTGCAAACTTTTAGAAATTGGAATAACACCCAGATGCAGAATTGCCAGCCATACTTCTTATAGATTCCATTTGGCAGTAAAGGGTACAGGGCATGAATCAGAGCAAAGCTCAAGCTCTACAGAACATTGAAGTCAGTGCTGAGTTTAAAATTTTGTCTGTTGTACGTTGTAACTGCAGTGTTGGAGTCACAAATTTATTGACTCGATGTAAATGCTCTCAAAGGGCAGCTAAGATCTATTTAACTATCAAGATGAGTTTAGCAAGGCCTTCGACAAGATTCTGCATGGTAGACCGATTCGTAAGTTTAGATCACATGGGATCCAGAGAGAACTAGCCAATTAGATACTTAATTGGCTTGATGGCCGGAAACGGGGGTGGTGGTAGAGAGTTGTTGTCCAGACTGGAGGCCTGTGATTATCAGTGTGCTGCAAGGATCGTGCTGGGTCTACTGTTGATTGTCATTTATATAAATGACTTGGATGAAAATATAGGAGGTATGGTTAGGAGGTTTGCGAATGACACCAGAATTGTTGGTATAGTGCACAGTTAGGAAGATTATTTAAGAGTATAACAGGATCTTGATTAACTGGGCCAGTGGGTCAAGGAATAGCAGGTGGAGTTTAATTCAGAAAAATACAAGGTGTTGCATTTTGTTAAGACAAACCAGGGCAGGACTTACATAGTTAATGGTAGGGCCTTGCAGAGTATCGTCAAACAGAGAGATCTAGTGATGCAGGTCCCTAGTTCCTTGAAATAGGTAGACAGGGCAGTGAAGAAGGCATTTGGCATGCCTGCCTTCACCAGTCAGACCATTGAGTACAAGAGTTGGGACATCATGTTACGCCTGTACAGAACATTGGTAAGGCCATATTAGGAGTACTGAGCACAATTCTGGTCGGCTTTCTATAGGAAGGATGTTAATAAACTGGAAAGGATGCTACCAAGGTTTCAGTTATGAGGAGACGCTGCATAGGCTGTGGCATTTTTCACTGGACCATAGGAGGTTGAGGGATGACTCTATAGAGTTTTACAAAATCACAAGGGGCAGGGATAAGATGAACAGCCAAGGTCTTTCCCCCAGGATAGGGGAGTCCAAACGTAGAGGCTTATGGTGAGAGTGGAGAGATTTAAAGGGACCTGAGGGGTAATTTTTTCACACAGAGGGTGGTGTGTGTATTTGGAATGAGGAAGTAGTAGAGGCAGGTGCAATTACAACATTTAAAAGACATTTGGACAGGTATATGGATGGGAAAGATTTAGAAAGAGGGATATGAGCTAAACACAGGCAAACAGGACTGGTTTAGGTTAGGAAGCCTGGTCAGTATTGGAGGGTTAGACCGAGGCGCCTGTTTCCATGTTGTATAGCTCTATGACTCTATGATTCTATATACAGGTTATTCGGTTCCTGCATTCCCTTTTAAAGTGTACAGTTTAGTTTATCATATGTCAAAATGCATAACTTCAAATTACTTTGTGTTCAGTTTCATTCACCTTATGTCTTCCATTTCCCTGGTTTGTCTAAGGCCTCCTTAAGTTTCCTACATATGTTACTAATTCTTTACTGTTGGAGTTTCAATTGTTCTTTGCTTAATTGTGTGATTTTCGTAGTTTTGATATTCACTATACTTGAATCATTAAATCTAGGTGTAGTCTCAGCAGAAAGTAAACACGTTTAAAAAGAGCTGGAAGTCGGAACTGTAAAACATGTAGGAGATGTTTCAAAGCACTGTAAATAAAACCTGTTACACACAAAACTATGGCACCCTTGCACTAGTGCCAACTAGGGTCATCTCTGCATTGATCTAAGATTTTTTAAACTACTTTTCTAAGGTTCATATCATCTACAACTTGAAGTTATGTTCCATGTACTCAGTCTACCTCAGTACTATAAATATCAAAAACAGTAATGACCCTTCTGCAAATACCTGGGAAACAACACTATATGCTTTCTCTGTTCAGGAAAATGTATCTATTCTCTGCTCCTGTCCCTTAGCCAATTTTATATTCACAGTCCCACAGTCCCTTTAATCCTATGGATTTAGTTTTGCTGACAAGTCTGCTTTGTGACACTTTTTTGTCCAATGCCTTTTGAAAGTCCACACATGCAACATTGGTATTGCAGGCATTGATACTGATAAAGATGAGAGAAATGTAAAAGAGGAGCCAGCTGAGCATGGGGAGAGGGCAGAATCACCTCCTACACAATGACTTACAACTGATCATCACACCACAGAGAAGGTGGCACTAATTAACCCCCAAAACCTAACAGTATCATCAGAAGTAGGAACTCACAGAGGCCAAAACTTGAGAAGCTGAGAAGTAGTAGTATTCTTGGACCATACATAGTTAAATGCGTGTTGAGTCTTTCTTAAGTAAAACAGCATGTTCTGATTGCATTGGAGTATCCTAGAATGCAACTGATAAATAGTTTAACAGAAAAGATCGGAATATCGGTAGCAGGAGCTGAAGTGGAAATTGTAGAAATTTATGATGGAAAATACAGTGTGTCTTTGATACTCTTTTGGAAGAGTTCCCGAAAAAAACAACTGGGAATAAATAAGCATATAATAACATAACATAATGGAATAACCTGTGTAAATCAAGGAGAAATTTGCTCTTAGCTCCAACACAGGAACTGGATATGGATTTCCAAACAGAAAATACCAAAGTGAGTGAGAAATTAGAACATGAAACAAAGCTCTCATAATGTTTAACTAAAATCAAAATGGTATTAAACACAACAAGTCTGTGATCAGACAGCTTGGCTGCTATCCAAAAGACCCAGGCAGGTAGACTTGGCTGTGTTGGTGAGTGGACAGTTGGATAGTTGAGAATAACTCCCCCATTGTTCCACTTCATCATTTTGCGAGGTGAAGCCAGAGAACAATGGCTCCTGAGACAGAGCTAGCAGAGTGGCAGAGGGTCAGGAGAAGGGCCTTCCAGCACAGTTAGACAAGAAGTCACACCCGACACAAGTCTGTTTCCCCTCGTGACCTCAAACAAGGCCCAATTTAAATAAGGTATTGCTGGCAAACATCAGTCTTCATGATTGATTTGAGAAAGGAGTTCCAAAGTTTGGAACAGGTGTGAATTTTACTTTTTGATTTTTAATTTAGAAACAAGCTTTCCATGCTGTAAGAAGCTTGAATTGTTCCCAGCCATACAGGTAAGCTGGAGTTTGGCAGACAACCAGTTTTAACTCAGAATTTAGAAACTGGATAAGAGAAACAAGTTGAAAAAAGAGGTATGTTCAGTACGCTTATGTTGTTCTTTAAAGTTAGTCATACAAAAATACTGAAAAGATTTTGAGACAATTTGGAATGTTTTAACAAAGTAAAGGAATTAAAAGATTTGAAAGACATTTTCAAGTGGAAATTATCAGACGTTTCATGATTTTGTTTAAAAAATATATAAAATTGCAACATAATGTCACTTGTTCACTTGGGCCATGCTCCTCCTCAGATCAGTAAACATGGAGAATTAATTCTTTCTGTTGATTTTGTTTTGTTAATTTCACTGTTCATCTTTTCTATTGCTAAATGTATGGTTATGGAAATTTACATGCATCAAATTTGGATTAATGGCTTTGTCTTTCAAAAACTTGGCCTTGCCTGGTCAGGCCATGTGCTATTTTCTTAGACAAAGTGCTTGAGAATGGGAGAACTTCAACTGACTCCAATCAGTTACGTCTCCAATCTAAAAGCACTGTTTAAAGTTGCCAAGCTTGGACATAACCATTTCTGAAATTGGCATTCATATATGGTCCAGAATAGGCTATTGAGAGACTGCTGAGGCCTGTGGAAGGTGCGATATAGGTCATGCTTAATTATTGTAGGACCTTTGTGGAGGGTTTAACAGAATAACAGAATCCCTACAGTGTGGGAACAGGCCATTCAACCCATTTGTTCGCATCGATCCTCTGAAGAACATCGCACCCAGACCCACCCTATAACTCTACATTTCCCATGGCTGATCCATGTAGCCAGCACATCTTGGACTGTGGGAGGAAACCAGAGCAAACCCACAGCGGCTGTGCAAACTCTGCACAGGTAGTCGCCCAAGGCTGGAATTGAACCCAGGTCCCTACCACTGTGAAGCAGCAGTAATAACCACAACCACCATACCATCTCATTTCATTAAAATACTTGTGCCCCTACAAGAATTGAGATAAGTGGGGAGCTAAAGTGGGGTTCAAACAGTTGTAGTTAGTTAAGGAATAAATGTTCAGTCAAGAGCAAAGATGAACACACAGAAGTAGTTTCAAAGGAAAGGAAAAAATCATTAAAAATTAAAGGAACCTATTAATTTGAATCTAGAATATTTTTGAGCTGTGAAATGTCTAACTGAATTTTATCAAGTTACTTATGGAGACCTGAGATACCTAAGTGTAATAAAATGAACATAGAAGAAATGAATGGTTTCTGTTTCAAGGACATTTTAAGAATAATTTAATTGGACAGTAAAAATTCTCTACAACTCATGAATCAAATTGAATGCTAGTTAACGTGCAAGCCCACTTAGGTGCCCTGACCATATCTACAGTGTCCTGAGAAGAGACTTGTAGGAAGTGTATATCTGGTTGGGCATCTTCTAGCATCGTACTCTCTCCTTATGAGGACGCGTACCTGGAGTGTGTGCCAGATTCCCGATTGCCCCTCTGGCCATACCTTCATCCTAAGGACAAATGGCTGGGGCACTTCCTGCCTCTTCAGCAGACTTTGAGGGTATTGGACCTGGCTCTCTGTGGTAGTGCCAACCTGTCCATGGAGGCAGCCAGATTCAGTGCACAGTTGCAGCTTCTGGGCAATGAGGGCCACTGCATCCCACATATCTGTCCACCTGATCTACCCTGGGCATGTGGATAAAGCCCCTTATTGCTGATACCTCAGGGGCCTATCCTGCCTGAGGCTGAGCAGGTACCTGGGCTACTACTTACTCAGCCAGCTGCTGGACCACTGCAGTGAAATTCTCAGCAGATTGTTCTTCTAAACATTCTAAGTGTGACTTTCCCACTGAGATGTCAGTACTTGAGCTGCTGGAAGCTGCCATGCCAATGCTTTCTCTAAAGCATTGGAACTGTCTTCCTCAGAGGTCATAGAGTTCCCTTCTAGTGGAGCAACCCATTTCTCCACTGAGATCTTGGAATTCCCATTGGTATCTGCAAGAAACAACGGGGACAAGGCATTGCGGCTACTTGTTAGAAGTGTTGTGCAATGAATGACACTGACTGTGGAGTTACTGTGAGAGTTGGAATGGAATGAATAGTGGATTGCGGGGCATGGATATTTCAGTATCCCTGTAGGGGCAGTGCTGGTCTGCTCCTGTGAGGGATAGGATTCCCTGTTCGTTGTGGGTGATGATTCTAATGCTTTGAACCATTCTACATCCTTCCCACCCTCTTGTCGGCTCTTCTCCTGGAATGAGAAAAAAGGAAGAGTTGAATGGGATGAGCCTTGGTGGGAGACAGGTGCAGTAGCACAGAGAGAATGGTTGTGAGGCAGCAGAGAGAAGAGTGTGATGCTTATCATGGTGTAGTTAAAGGTCATTGACCTTCTTGCAAGAGTGCTGGCTATTACTCCGAACTGTTGTGATGGCAGTGACCCAGGGGCTGACCTCAGACCGGGCTGGCAGAGTTGCTGTTGTGGCCCCTTTTGCTGGTCCTGTGATAAGAGAATGTCCGTTCTCTGCACCATCGCTGTGCCAGGACCTCCAAGTCCCTGTCAGCGAATCAGTAGTCATTTTCCACATCTCCAACACCTTCTGACTGAATGTCCACCACTGAGGAGGGCAGTTTCAGAATGCCAGTGATTGTCTGAGTGCACAATGGCCCTTTAAATATACTGCAAGCACAAAAGATTCTGTTCTTTTTTCAGCAGCTATCCAGTGAATGGTGAGTTGGTCTGGGAATGTCGTGTGGTACGACTGCAAGAGGGACTCCATAGAGGTGGGGATCAGCAGGTAAAGAGCCAAGTTTGATAAAATACATTGTGAGATCTCACTAGGCCTTGAGGCAAGAAATTCTCCAAAATACTTGCTGAAACTGGTGCTTAGCCAAATAACGTAAGACTCAGGTCATAATTGTTGATGGAATAGATGCATATTGGAGGGTTTAGCTTTGATATTTTTACTATGTAACTAAGGGAAACAAAATACTGTTGATTTGCAGTGAGATGGTGCTGCGAAAACAGAGATGATTTGGCAGAATAGGTTTCTTTTTAAATCTTGTTGAGCAATTGGAATTGGCTTTTGAATCTTAGTGCTCTATTTTTAAATATTATATAAATTCACAGCTTTAAGTGATGAGATCATTGTTGCTGGAAACCTGGAGATCCCCTTGACCTAGCACCATATTCAAATCTCCATTAGGAAAGGTGAAATCATGCCACAGAGATCACTAGATTTGCAAATCCAGACCCTGGGTCCTATTTGTGGCCACATTTAAATGTGACAGCAGTGAAGGTGCTGCATTCTGCTCTAATACTGCCAAGGTGAGTCAGCTAAGCTTCGAGTTCTCGATTGCCATCCAATGACTCTTGCTGGAATACATTTATGTGTGGTGTCCGGATGAGAATAGGAAACGGCTTGAATATAAATCCCTGTGTGGTCAATTTTCCTGCTGATATTAATTAACAACATTTGCATTCAAAGATTGACCATTAGCATAAACTGCCAGCATAACACAGCATCTTTGAGCTGAAGAGAGATGAGAAAACCCTGCTGCTGATCCACAATCTTATTGACTGTTTGAGAATGCATGAAAGTTGAATGACCAACTTCTTCTCCTATTTCTTATGTTCTTTGTAATCAGAGCACAACAATTTAAGGCAATTGACAAAGAAGCAATGTTGGCAAAAGGAATTGCAACACAATGTGACATGGGATGCATTGACTGTAAGCATGATGGAAGCAAATTCAGCAACAACTTTCAGTAGCAGCTGGGTAAATATTTGAAAAGGGGGAAAGTGTACGGTGTAGGGTTGAAAGCATGCGGGGTTGTGATAATTGTTAAATTCTCCCATACAGCCTGCACTGGCCCGGTGCGCCAAATGGCCTCTGAGTGTACTGTATCATTCTTGAGTTGCAGCAATATTCAGGGATAATCATTAAGACGAAAGATGCGTGGATCTAAAATTTTAACAGAAAACTTCGAATAACAGGACAGTGACTCAGCACCAGACATCTCAAAACCTATCACCATAACTTCCAAGCTTGAGTCACGAGGCTGACGATGTATTCACCACGCATGTTTTGGCTAAGTGTAACAACACTTGAACCTGAACACAATCCAGGAGAAAGGAGATTGGCTTCCATGCCACTGAGCATAATAATATTCATTAATATCCATTCTCTGCACTACTGCCGCAGTACTACAACTCCAAAAGCTTCCTGCTAGCTTTTCCCACTCCTATGATTTTAATTCCTATGAAGGGCAGAAGTATCCAGATCTTATAAACACCATCACTTCAAATTATCATTTTCATTTGGACATATACTTATACTCCTTTATTATCACTGAGTATAAATCCTGGAATTTCCACCTGACATACTTTCAACACTGGAACTGATGTGCTTGAAGCAGCAGCTCCCTCCCAGATTTCCTTGGAACGATAAGAGCATCTTTACTTCAATTTTAAGGCAAATCTTAAATAAAGGTAAGTTTGGATAATATTTCTTACTAGTTAATATATCAGAAATGGAAATAGAAATAGAAATTATGCACAGAAATGGACACACTTGTTTTCAGTATTCACCATATTTTGGTTTTGTATCTGCTATGATCCGAAACCAGACTACCAAATTTACCTTATGATCTGATTAGGAAACAACAACTTTTCTTTGAAGGAAGACAAAGTTTGAGATCCCACATCATGATAACATAAAGGCAAAAAGTGGGGCATATCATATCGCAAAATTTAGTGGCACTCTGGAGGATTGCGAGAACTTTAAATGTCAGGAAAGAGTCACTAAAAACTAAATCAAAATACCTAAGATCCTTACAGGATTTCTCCTGAGCCCTAACTATACAACGCTATCAAACCATTCCTGGGACCTCTTCCTGAGCCCCAATTAATAGAAACAGTAGCCTCCAGCGACATTTACAGCTGCACAGTTACTAGCACCCTCCTGAATGAAGTCTGCTTAGCTTAGATCTCTCTGTTTCCCTCTAACTAACTCTAACCATTGAACTCCTCTTCAGTAACCCTTGAACTGTTCTGAGTGACCTACTGAAAACCCTACATCAAGTCCCATCCTATTACTAGGTAGAACCAAACATAGCAATAATTGGATCATCCTGTTCCTTGAATGTTCAAATATTCACAGATTCCTGGCTTACACAGTAGGTATCTGATGCAGAAATTGCCATTAGAAATGGTGTTTAGAACTGTATACCATAAATGTGCTGAGTGTTCAGATCGGGCTGTTCTGTTGAGTGAATTATTTTCAAACAGCGGAAGAATTAGGATGTGACTGTTTAAAAGTTGAATAAAGAATACAATATGCCAAATTAAATTTTGATTAAATGATCTACACTTAAGTTGAGGTATTTTCTGATCATTTTACAAAACGCATCATTTAGGATTTTATCAAATCTAACTATAGATAAATCTGTCAGAACTGAGCATGTCAGGTTCAAATATATGTTCACTCAGTTGGAGATTGATGCATTAGCCATGTTTATGTTAGACATCTACATCTAAACCTTATTCTACTGCTGACAAAGCTGTCAATTTTCTGGTCCAGGTCATATTTAACCATAAAAATCATCTGTAAGTTTTATGGGAAACAACACAGTTCTCATGAATCACAAGCGATTTCATCAGCTTGAGTCCCACTTTAAAGATTGGAACTGAATGGCAGCTGATGGAGTTGTAACTCACAGATTTATGGACGTGATTTGTCAAAGTTGATTTCCATAAATTGGCCAAAGTTTCATGCCAACTGGTGGCACAATTTAGTATGAAGGGAAATCAGAAGGCATTTTTTTCACCCAAGTAGTGAAATAACAGGAAATATTGCCAAATCAAGGCATTTCAGTAGACATATAAATTGGTTCATGAGGTCATCCTTTAAGTTTCTGTATAGAAGGGATTATTGGATGCTGTTTGAAAATGGGCAAGTGGGCTAAGTGTATGACAAAAGCATGAGGAACATGATGGCAAAACTGAGGGTGCTTTAGAACCTTTGTGTAGTTAAAAGTACTGTGGATGCCTGAGCTGTCAAGGATAGATGGTCTCAGCTGGATCAGTGGTTAAGATATAACAATTCACCTTTGTGCTTCGGAACTAAGGGGTAGAAATCAGGTAGTGTTCCTGACCCTTGAATGCTCTCCTGCTGAAAAGCACATATGCAAAAATATTTGATAAAGACAGAGCTGAGCTTGACTGTGATGTTTCATAACGATTAAGCAGCTTGAAGACACTTGACACCTCAGCATGTACATGAAGTACTGGAGGCTGTCTTCTGGAAAGGCAAGAAATCTAAGCTGAGAAAAATGGATGTTACCTTTTTTTTAAATAATGTTTCTGAAAGTTTTTTTTTCTGTGACGGTGATGTCAGTATTACTATGATATTATCGCATGCAGGTAACAATACACAACTAAAGAACATTGAACCTCTCAAATGCTGGTCTTAACATAATAAAATGTCCCAATGTGCTTCACAGGAGCATTATAACACAGATGTGACACTGAACTACAAAAAGATGTTGAGTTATAAAGAAGAGTCAAAAAGAGTCAAACTAGACTTGAAACATTAACTCTGTTTCTCATCCCACAGATTCTACCTGACCAACTGAGTTTCTGTAGAATTCTCCAGTTTGCTTTTATTTTACATAAGGAGGTGTCAGAGCAGATAGCCAAGTGTTTGGAGAGGTAGGTTTTACAGATGAATTTTAAGGGAAGAAACACAGAGAAGTGATGAGATTCTGGAGAGCATTTGAGATCTTAAATCCTGGATGACCTTAGGTCCTAGACAACTGGTGACACATTCACATCGGTGGAACAATTAAAATTGAGAATGATCAAGATGCTAAAATTGGCTGAGCGCAGATATCTCAAAGCGTTGCAGGGCAGGAGGTGATTCTGAAGATTGTGCAATGTCATGGAGGAATTTGAAAACAAGTATAACATAAGAAGAATTGCAAGATATTTTCTGTTTTGTTGCTGGGAGATTATATAAATACACATGCATAAACCTACATCTCCAGAAAGGAAAACTAGTACGTACTTTATCTTTTGTAAAGCTGTAGTATCATTCAGAAAGTTGTGAATAATTGGGAGAAGAATTAACTAAATTAATTGCCAGGAATTGTACATTGGGTTACTATTTTGTTACTAAACCAACATTTACATACAGGGAAGGTGCAGAGCTGGATGAACACAGCAGGCCAAGCAGCATCATAGGAGCAGAAATGCTGACG
>NC_063355.1:28228054-28256601 GCF_021869965.1 Rhincodon typus
GATCCTCAGAGCATCCCACCCAGACCCATTCCCCTATAACCCATCTAATCTACACATGCCTGAGCACTCTGGGCAATTTGGCATGGCCAATCCACCTAGCCTGCACATCTTTGGAGTGTGGGAGGAAACTGGAGCACTCTGAGGAAACCCACACAGACACAGGGAGAATGTGCAAACTCCACACACACAGTTGCCCGAGGATGAAATTAAACCTGGGTTCTTGGCGCTGTGAGGCAGCAGTGCTAACCAATGAGCCACAGTGCCGCCATTTGAATAAATGAGTAGCCTGTTCAGACAGTGTGTTGGAACAGTTTAATGTTTGAATTTAATTCTGTGTTCCTTTTTTAAAGGTGAATTTGCATGTTGTGGACAAAAGTCTTCAATTGAGTATATATACATATATTTCAATAATGCATAATGCAGTGCATATAATACATATTGCAGCCATGGTATATCATTACGGATCTGATGAATACTGAGTCCTGCAGCAAAGAAGCTGATCAAGCTGATTAGGACCTTTCTCATTCAAATTTAACAGGATAACAGCAATTAAACAAGAACACTGATCTACTGGATGCCTAGGAAACCCACGTGAACCCCCAAAGCATTTGAAATATGGATTAGTTCCCTGTCCCTTTTATAATGAGGTGAACAGACAGAGTTAGAACAAAAGAAATGTAACACAGGTAGAATATGACAAAGATTCCCCAGAGGAGGAAAGTCTGAAACGAGAGGTTGTACTTAAAACAAAAATGTTTGGAAAATTTCCTTTTTGTTCAGTGGAATTGAGGAGATGGTTCAGGTGGAGGTTTTTGGAAATGATAAGTTTTAAGATATTTTCTAATCACACCCCTGGAACAAGTGGGACTTGAACCAGGTCTCCTGACTCAGAAGTAGGGGCACTAACACTGTGTAAATAGAAGGGAAATCTCACTTCCTCAGTTGGCAAATCTGTAACACGGGATCGGTTCAAAAAGGAGGCGTCATATGTATGTCATGTGATATCGTGTGTAATTTGGTGAACTTGACACTCTCAGATCAACTTTTAAAGTAGACTTTGCTGTTAATTTGCATTCTAGTTCTAAGCTGCTCTTGGTGCCTTGAATCACAAATTATTCATCAATGACACAGTGGTGCTGAAACATGCTGCCCTCCTCACCAGCCCCTCACTCCTCCCACCAATGCCTTCCTCCCCCTCCCCTGCAACCTCCAATTCCCTGGCTCCTCCCAGCTTTTCCAAAATACCGAAGATCCATGATATCCCACCTGGAGAAACCAATCCTTAAGAAATTTCAGAGAAAAAGGATAAAGTTCTAAGGCTGTTTGACCAGAATGCCTGGGACTAAAGTCCATAAGTTACTCAGGTGTAGGAATTTAGCACCATTGCATTTATGTGTCAACTTTCACATGCTCCGAATGTTCCAAGACACTTTACGATGAGGGAAAAGAGAGACTTGCATTTATATAGTGCTTGCAATGAAATGTTTTTGAAGCTTGGTCACTGCTGTATGGCAGGAAACTCTGCAGATAAGTTGTGCACAGCACGCTTCCAAAACCAGTAACAGGATAATGAACATTTTGCTGAAGTTGATTAAGGGATAAATGTTTGCCAAGATGAATATTTTAGATAAGGTCACAGGATCTTTTGCATTCACCTGAGAGAAGGCAGTCTTAGCTTCAGTTTGTCATCCCATCTGAAGGTACTGGACTGGAGTACAGTAGAAAGCAGAGTTAGAGAGATTTCTGAAGTAAAGGGGAGTCTGGGGCTATCGGGGATAGGGGGGTGGGGGGTGCAGAGAGGAAAGTGGAGTTGAGACCACAGCCGTATCAGCGCTGATCTTATTGAAGGGCAAAGCAGACCTGAAGGGTTGAATGACCTAACCCCAAGCCAAAGTCCTATGTTCTTGTGAATGGCAGTTGAGATTTCTATGCTCAGGACTCTAGGATGGGTCTGTCACACAGTGTTGTGGCATGAATGTGAAGGTGACACCTGCTGAGTTGTATTTGAAAGATGATGATAGAATTCAGAACTGATTTCACACCAGCTGTTCAAACATTAAATATTATTTCACAGCAAGCAGTGCTTGAAATGGGGTAACAGGCATTCAGGCTCTGGTAAAAGGTATGGGGCTTTATTCCAGGGTGAAGGGGTCAATTACAAGGGGACACAGGTTCAAGGTGTGAGTGGGAAAGTTTAAAAGAGGTGTGCGAGTCATGTTTTTCCCACAAAGGGTGGTGAGTACCTGGAGTGCGTTGCTAGAGGAGGTGGTGGAAGCAGACACAATAGCAACATTCAGGAAGTACCTAGACAAATACATGAATAAGAAGGGAATACAGGGTTATGGATCCTGTAAGTGAAGACAGTTTTAATAATGGAATGGCAAAATGTGTCAGCGCAGGCTTGGAGGGCCAAAGGGCCTGTTCCTGTGTTGTATTATTCTTTGTTCTTTGTTCCACTTCTGGATTTAGGGAACACATCCCTTAGGTCAACGAACGTCTGTCTCAATTTTGTCCTTTCCACTCAAGCAGCCCTCAAGATCTTCATGTCAACCCTTCCTGGTTTTGTGCTCAAAATTAGCAGAATGTGTAGCCCAGCTAGCTTGATCATCAAATCTTAGCAGTGATGAAGAGCAAAATTATGACAGCTTCTGTTGAATTTCTTTGTAAATTTAAAACTGTAAATGCAATTCACTTGGTGTTCTTTCTTCTCTCTACATTGAAGGTTGAATTTTTTGAAAATGTCATCAGCCTTCTGTAACATTTTACGAGCCATAGTTGTCAAGATTCGAATCAGCACATCTGGATTATCGAATCATTCTGTTCTTATGGGGTCAAGGGAGTCGAATTCTGCTTGTTGCTTTGATTATGATGGCACTGCACTGGATGGTTTAATTCACTGAACAGGCTATTACTAGGTCACTCATGAGAAACAACTGTGTTCATTTGACTTATTTTCACAAAAAAAAAGCTCTATTAAAAGCTCTGATGAATGACACTCAAACTTGTTGCAAAATGTCTATTGAAAGTAAGCCTGGTTTACGTTGAGTTTAAATTTTTGTAACCTGTTTTATGAATAGCATTACCAGTAAACCATAAAAAATTCTATGGTCAATTGATGGAAATCATTGTGGAGCTCTGTTTGTTCGGGGTAGGCCTTCAACAAGATTTGGTATGATTAAATCTTTTCAAATTGTCATGATAATATCATGGCCATTCATTATCTAGACTTTGAAACTGTAACTCAGCCATATCCCCTGAAGAGCACCTTCCAAACTGGTGACTTCTACTATCTAGAAGGACAAGGGCAGGAAATTAATGAGAACACCACTATCTGCATGTTTCCTTCAAGTCCCATACAGTCCTGCAGTCATACAGAATGTCCTTTTTAAATTTTTCTCCTCTCACCTTAAAACTATGCCCCCTAGTTTTGAAATCCCCCATTCTAGTGAAAAGACCATTGTCATCCGCTTTATCTATGCCCCTCATGATTGTATAAACGTCAATAAGGTCACCCGTCAACCTCCTACGCTCCAGTGTTCCAGCTTTCCACCATTCCTTTGCTGTTGCCTGGATGAAAGTTCTGGATCTCCCTCCTTAACAGCAATGTGTTGCCCCTACATCATGTGGATTACAACAACAGTTCAAGAAGACAGCTCACCATAATCTTCTCCAGGCAACTGGGGATCAACAATAAATTCTGGCTTAGCCAACTATGCCACAGTTCCTGAATTAATATTTTTAAAGAAACATTGGGATGGATCCCTCCTTGGCACCAAGAACATGTTTGACAATATTTCAATTCTGGTTCCATTGACCACACTAGGCTTCATAAAAGACAGACATGATGCCTGTATTAACTGAGTCAATTTTGATTACAGTAGAATATTGTGATCTTAAAAAATGCATTTTATGGCTATTTTCAGTTGTAAAAGAGTCACATAACAGACCAATGAAAAAATAAAAACAGGATACATAAAAGAATAAATGTTTTATCTGCTGAGGATTTTCACTGAGTTATGAGGCAGAAGAATTGGATTCAACATAATTTGGTGGGATGGGGATTTGTGGTTGCCCTTAATATGAGACAATAAACATTGCATGCAGTTGCTAGCTTCATGATACCTGGTCAGCTCTCTGCAAAGAACTTACCAAACCTAACAACCTTATTGTAACTGGCAATCAGGCAGGCAATGGTTGGTGGTCATAAATGTAGAATCGTACAGCAGGAAGACAGACTGTTCAGTCCACTCAGTCTATGCCAACCATGTTCCTAAACTGCCTGTGCATGGCCCGTATCCCTCCAAACCTTTCCTATTCATGAACTTATCCAAATATCTTTTAAACATTGTAACTGTACCTGCATACTTCACTTTCTCTGGCAGTTCATTCCACACTCGAATCACTCTCTGTGTAAAGAAGCTACTCCTCATGTCCTTTTTAAATTTTTCTCCCCTCACCTTAAAACTATGCCCCCTTGTCTTGAACTCCCCCATCCTAGGGAAAAGACCCTTGTCATCCAGCTTATCTATGCCCCTCGTGATTTTATAAACCTCAATAAGGTCACTCATCAACCTCCCACGCTCCAGTGTTCCAGCTTTCTAGTCTCTTTTTATATCTCAAATGCTCCATTCTTGGCAACATCCTGGTAAATCTTTTCTGAACCCTCTCTAGTTTATTAATATCCTTCCTGTAACAGGGTGACCAGAGCTGCACACAGTATTCCAGAAGAGGCCTCACTAACATCTAGTACAACCCTCAACATGACATTCCCAACTCCTATACTTAACTGTCTGAGAAATGAAGGCAAGTGTACTAAATGCCTTCTTAATCACTCTGTCTACCTGTGATACAAATTTCAAAAAATTATGCACCTGAACCTATAGATCTCCCTGTTCTGCAACACTACGCAGGACCCTACTATTAATTGTTAAAGACCTGTCCTTGTTTTTATTATCAAAATGCAATACTTTGCATTTATCCAAATTAAACTCCATCTGCCCTTTGACCCAATTGTTCAAGATATCTTTGTAATCTTAAATAACCTTCTTCATTGTCCGCTATACCACCAATTTTGGTCTCATCTGCAAACTAACTAACCATGCCCTCTATATTCTCATCCAAATCATTTATATAAATGACAAACAAAAGTGGACCCAGTAATGATCACTATGGAACACTGTTGGTGACAGGCTCCAGTCTGAAAAACAACCCTCTACCACTCCCACTCTCTGTCTCCTGCCATAAAGCCAATTTTGTATCCAAGTGGCAAGCTCACCCTGAATCCCATGTGATCTGATTTTATTCACTACGCTGCCATGCAGAACCTTGTCAAAGGCTCTACCAAAGTCCATGTAAACAACGTGTACCACTCTGCCCTCATCAATCTTTTTCGCTACTTCATTAAAAAAAACTCAATCAAGTGTGTGAGACATGATTTTCCTCGTGCAAATCCATGTTGACTATCCCTAATCAATCCTTTTCTCTCCAAATGCATATACATCCTGTCTTTCAGAATCACCTCCAACAATATAACTACCACCGATATCAGACTCTCAGGTCTATAGTTTCCAGGCTTCTCCTTACAGCCTTTCTTAAACAATGATACAACATTAGTCACCCTCCAGTCCTCCAGTACTTCACCTGTGTTTATAGATGATACAAATATTTCAAGCAAGATACCAAACTCCAGTGACCTTTTCAATCAGAAATGACAAGTTAAACACCATACTTCATCTACACGCGAGCAATTTGCTGGCTGCTGATAAAAATAGGATCCTGAAACCACAAGAAATATAAAAATAAAAACATGAGTTTGAGTTTCATCTGGCTTGGAACCTTTTCTCACTGGTGGATAAACCTTTCTGAGACAACAGTTAATAGTTTAGGAGACCCAATGTTATAATCAGACTCCGATCTGCATATTTAAAGATGGCTTCCACCTGCCTCAATTAATAGGAGAGGGATCTTGTGGTGTCTCTGCCTCTGAGCCAGGAGGCCTGTGTTCAAGTCCCACCTGCTCCTGAGGCATGTCATGACATCTCTGAACAGGTTGATTAGAAAATATTTATAAAGTAATGACATGAGCCAATAAGTTGCCTAGTTGATGTTAACTGCCAACCTACCTGGTTTCCATTGGATAGTTAAAATTTCCGCTCACTTCTTTTTAAATGGAAACTGGAAGTATCTGCCAACAGGATATCTGCTATACTGTTCACTAACATAAACACAGAAAATACTGAAGATGCTTGACAGGTTATGGATGTAACTTTGACGAGAAATAGAGTTAATGTTCCTGCATCTGTGACCTTTTATCAGAAGTGGGAAAAGTTTGAGAGATAATAAGTTTTGAGGAGCCGTTGGAGCAGGGACAAAGGGAAGGATGAGGAGAGGCAGAACAGCTAGTCTTACGGGGTTAAATGGAATGGTGATGGGACAAGCCAAGAAATAAAAGATGTAGCTATAGCAGTTGCACTGCTAACTGGAGGGGGTAAAGAGCCCTGAAACAAACAGAGAAAATGAAGATCTGTTCATTATCTGTTTGCTCTGAAATGAAACTCTATTATTTTGCTAATTTTAATTTACCTCTATATTTAGGTCATCTGCATACTTAGTGCAACAAACTGAAGTATATTGATGACTTCAGGCAAGGTGTCTGATCTTTAGTTCCATCAAACTGAGGGAAATCTAGGGACACATCTGTGCTGGACTTCATCCCTCTGCAGTGACCTTGGAGGAGAATCTTACATTCTAATCCTCTGCACTGATTTTGCAATGACTCTGCTTATTAACTCTTTGAACTAAATCTCAACATACACCCTGTGCACAATCTGGAAGGCACAGGACATCATGGAGCATGTGTTCAGGTGATCCCCCCACACCCTAGAGGTCCAATTAAATACCGTAAGGAGCCACAGGCACTTCAGCATGTCGTGAGCCTTGACCTTTTTGGAAAATTTTGAAAATGCATCATGCTGCCATTACCTACTGCAGCTACTGTGCATTGGATTTACAGCATCTGTCTAACAGGTTTGATACTTCCCATGATTTATGATTTTTCATTGAACATTTCACAACACAACCACCCTCTGCTCATCCTGCAATTGTCATCTTTCCACCTAAGTAATTTCAACACATTATTTTCACATTTTGATGAAAAAAGAATAGGAAATTGCTAAGTTTTAAATCATGCTTTATTTGTTTATAGAAGATCATTAGTCTGAGACATGCAGCAGCCTCTCCCTGACTATACCTGAATGAAGTTGTTTAGCAATGCAAATGCCATTTATTAGCATTTTCATCAGTAACAGCAATTCTACTAGGATATGAAGGCAAAACATCTTTTTAGCTGAGCTACGGCCCAAAGAGCACTCCTGCTTCAATAATGATGAGGCAGACAAATATTTTAGGCAACAAATCGGAAGATAACATCAAACAGATTGGTCTTTGCAGCAAACATTTCTCGGCTTTCATGGATCTTTGGTCATAGAGATCATTTACTGTTTGCACCCCACTTCCAGAGAGATTGTGTGGATAAAATACCTGTGGGTAATACGCCAATCACATAAATCTGGGCACTTTGTGTCCCTTCATAGACATATATAACCCTCCACTGGATCATGTCCATGTCATCCAGAATGTTTTTGATAGCCAGCAAATAAAAACAAAGCAATGGCAGAATGAACCACAAAGTAAAAGTAGGAAACTCAGGCCAGAAAGTCCACTCATTTCCTCATTGCAGCCACAAACCACAAAACGATCAACACCAACTCCAATTCTGTCCAACTCCAATTCCGTCCTAAGTGATGCATTCCCAAGTACATGCATCTTTGCCATCACTTTCAAAACACATTTATAAGATAACAAAGTATTATGTGACTGTACATTGTTAGTACTATCCATTTACCAAGTTGTAATGATAAGTTGACAAAAGCTATTGACTGAATTTTGAGTTTTTTTTAAAATTAATCTTGAATTATTAATGGATTTACTCAAAATCCTTGTGTAATCCATGTACAGGACCTGAGGAAAAACACAATGCAGTATCCTCCCATGTTCAGTATACCTCACCATTAACAAGCAGAAGCAGTAACTCAGAATCTGGGCAGAAAATGAATTCATGATCTGGCTGAGCTATCATGGATTATTGCATCTGTAGTGTCCTGGAGAAAGTGGTCATGTAAAAGTGCACTGATATGGAACCAACTTCAAAGCCATTTTTTCTTTTGCCTATATTCAAACCACCTTCTCCCATTTTAATCCTTTTCACTCTAAACCATCCCAACATATTTTAAATTGTTCTGTTATTTCATATCATTCCATCCCATTCCAAAAATTCTATCTCAACCCATTTATTTGTAGCGCCATTCTAACTCATTACAAACCATCTGATTCCAATCCAGTATCTTGATTGCTGTTAATATGAATGGAAAGCAAAAGAGGCCCTGGTACATATTCTTGGATATCATGATCTCTTTATTGAGAACTCTGAATTAAGATCCTTTAGCTGAATCCCTCTATTAAGTTCACTGTGTTAATTCACTTGTATAGCAATCCTTCCTGATCTCTGTATTATCCTTCTCCTAAAAAAAAATAAACTGAGATCTTTATGCTGGGATGCTTCTATAAAGACCTCGATATTCAGAGTCATAAAGTCATAGAGTCATACAGCACAAAAACAGGCCCTTCGGTCCAACTCATCTGCACTGACCAGATATCCTAAACTGATCTAGTCCCATTTGTCAGTCCTTATTAAGGTCCCACTATTACAATAATTTGGTTAGGAAGCCTGCATTAGAATGTTTAGACTAAAATCCCTCAATCAGTGTTCATGTACTAAACCATGAGTATTAACATCACCACATCATAGTCTCTTTATTCGGTTTCCTAATACACCTCTGTTAGAATCCACCCAGTAGGATTCCTCTGTATCCATTAGGATCCATGTCTTTCAATCCCTGTGTAAAAAATTGTGTTTCTGAATTCCAGTTTGGGCATTCTCTGGGTCATTAAGTCTTGATTTGTGTTGTAGGCTGACTGTATTGAGATTTCAGTTTGAGAGATAATTCTGGCATTGTATTTCTGGCCTCTTTCATTCTGTGGTTGTTGAAATAGTGATTTTTCTGTTTGAAACGTAGGTCACTTTTATGTGCCTTTGGAATATTCAGTGACAGCATCTTAAAAATGCTGCAGTAACTGTGCTGAGCCACACAAAAACAAAGAACACAAGTAAAGGAACCACCCACCCCTCTCCGTGTTTTTTCTGCATTTTGAGGTCTAACAACAATACTCCTGTAAGCTTCTTAGAATATCGATTTTAAGGCCCACTCAAGCTTTAGACTGATTTTCAAAGGGCCTGTTCCTATGCCGTCAGCAATTACAACTACCTTGACAGATGATTTAATAGAGCTCTCCAATCAGAGACTAACCTGAATACAAGGGCACTAATGAAACCCCTGAGAAATCTCCTTTGAATTTAATAGCAGAGAATTGTAGCCTTATCATTGAGAATCAAATTGTTAAGAGATTGACTTCATCTGTCCAATTTGGGTGAGCTACCTACTTGATCTGCAGCAGTCCAGTTGGTGTAAGTATCCCCATGATACTGTTAGAGAGAGAATTCCAGGACTTTGACCCAGCAACACTGAATGAACCCCTGTATGTTTCCAAGTCAGGATGATGAGTGACTTGGAGGGGCGCTTGCACTTCCATGTGTTTGCTGCCCTTGCCCTTCTAAATGGTGGTGGTCTTAAGTTTGAAAGGTGTGGATTTCTGCAGCGCACCTTGTAGATGGTACATCCTGACGCTACTGAGTTTGTAGCAGGAATGAATGCTTGTAGATATCATGTCAATCAAGTGGGCTGCTTTGTCCTAGATGGGGTCAAGCTTCTTGAGTGTTGTTGGAGCTCTAAGTGGGGAGTATTCTATCACACTTCTGACTTGTACGTTGTAGATGGTGAACAGGCTTTGGGGAGTCAGGCGGTGAATTATATGTTACAGAATTGTGAGCTTCTTTGGAGTGGTCAGTACTCCTGATATTATCATGGACAGATGCATCAGGATGATGTGAAGTATGTTTTTCCCTCTCATTGGTTTCTTCATCCTTCTGTGGCAGACCCATTCTAGCAGCTCTAGGACTTTACCAGCTCAATCAGCAGTGGTAATGCCAAGCCACTCTTGGTGTTAGTTATTGAAGTCCCCCACCAAAAATGCATTCTGCCACTTTCAAGTGGTGTCCAACAGGAGGAGAACTCATTTATAAACTGAATAGGGATTATATTGTAAAAAGCAAGCAAGGGATTTAGTTCTGCTATGCTTTAATTATTTTTACAAAATATAAGGCGTGAAGAAGATCAATGCTTGCTATTTCATTCTGTCTATTATATCTGAAACTTCATAAGGCTAAGACTTGTGCTGTATAACTAATCTTGCAATAAAACATTATCACTGGTTGCTGTTCCCCTTCAGTGAACATTAGTTCCAAGTGGTTGTGGTATAGAAATGCTGATATTCATTAGAAATTAATTGCTCAACTAAAATATTTGATTTCATAAGAGAATATTTGAAAGAGTTCTATTTTTTAAATGAATCTGTATTTTAAGTCGTGACAACATCAATAGACACATTATTTATATCAGCATGGTTCCTGAAGTCTGCTCATGGAGGACACGAGATAAGTTAACAGTAACAGGGTAAGGGCAAAGGATGGTGAGTGGGGGGATTTGTTTTTTACAAATTCAGAATCATCAGTTCTGAAGAAGGGTCACTGGACCTGGAATGTTAACTCTGATTTCTCTCCACAGATGCTGCCAGACCTGCTGAGACGTTCCCGCAATTTCTGTTTTTGTTTCTGATTTCCAGGATCTGCATTTCTTTCAGGTTTGTTTTGTTTTTTTTTATGAGTTGACACTGAGTGAGTAAGAGCAATGAATGGCATAGGAGGAATGTGGTAAGGCATGGTTGGCATAATGGTATGAGTTATCATGGGGCTGAGTGGAGGGCATAGGATGTATGAGGGATTATGGAGGTTGGTGCAGGAGCATAAAGTGAAATGCATAGGACATGGGTAGAGTGTGAGGGAGGGGGTATAAGGGATGTGGGCTGGAAGGATGGTTTTTGTTTTGTAAGTAACCTTCCACAGAGCTCATCTCCACAACCAGCACCCTCTGCTCACGTTCTGGTGTCACCGGGCCCAACTCCTGGCTGGTCCTGATCGAAAGACCAACATTCCAGGGCACTTTTTCCCAGCTCAGGTTTATGGAGCTGGGCGTTTCGCTGACTCTACTTTCCCAACCCAGGAACGAAAATCCAGACCTTGGTGTTAGAAGGGAGGACAGAGAAGAGGAACAGGGGTAAGACAGAAAGGAAATGGTCACTGTGAATGAAAAGATAAATATTTGGAGTGTTATGTCATCCTCTAGGACCATCCCTGGAATAATAGCAATGCTTGTTCACAATGGAGAAAGCTGTTTTCTTCACAGTGATCCAGGGAGATAGGATTGAGGACTTGTTTTATAACTTCAATGTTTTCTTACAACTGTCAGATGCAATCATGTGAAATATGCTAACTGAATTTCAGCACAGAACAATACCCTGCCTGAGATATCATTTCAACAATGAGGCAGAGACATGCAATTGGGGTGCATCAGTATTTTATGAAATATTATTCAGTAGAGTCAAGGGTGGTACTCTTAAGATTATGCAATATGTGTGAAAGGAGCAGTATAAATTTCCAAAATTGCATTTTAGAAGCTTATACAGTCAATGTGTCTAAAATCTAGTTTTAGCTCAAAAGCTGAAACAAAAGCTTAGCTGTTGAAGTAAATGATCACTTAAAGCTTTATGGCCAATAATACTTCACAGCTTGTCCCACAAATCACCAATGCTTTTGGTCATGGAATCTTATTCTGATAGGTTGACTGTAAACTCTTCTAAACTAAAGGTGATAAATCATAAGGTGAAATTGCCATTGCCCCAGAGGAGAGACAACTAGTGGTCTACTTAAGGTGGGAGCAAATTTCTGCAGACTTTAGAACCTGAACCGAAATAACGTGCTGGAAGTCGCAGCGGGTCAGGCAACATCCATGGATGCTGCTGACCTGCTGTGATCTCCAGCATTTTTTTTTGTTTTCAGTAGTGGTGAGTTTAATCTGAGGCTCATCATGTTTCAGGTGAGGTTGAGAAGGTAGGACCTTCATGGTAACTTTAGCCAGTGCACGAAAATCTAGTGACAGCTATGGCTCACAGACAGCATACTTGCCTTAAAATGAATAGGTTTTTGTTTTAAATTCCATCTGAAGTGATGTAAGCAGCATCACTTAGGTTGATGTTGCAGCCACGTGTTGAACCTATTGGAGGTGCAGTCTTTGCAATGCTGAGCTAAGTTGAAGCCTTGTTCGCCTGAATGTAAGGGATCCAAAGTAAAGCAGAAGGTGCTAAAAGTACTCAGGCTGCAACCATGGAGAGAAACAGAATAAATGACTACTCAGATTTCCATCTTCTGCAGTATTTTGTTTTTGTGTCACATCTACTGTTTCAATGCTACACCTCCCTGGTGTAACATCCTGTGAATTCAGCCCTGCTACTCCCAGACTCATTACAAAAGTTTAAAATTTAATAAAGGTATGCAAAATTGCCCAATTTATCTGATTTTTTTCCGACCCAGGTTGATGAAAAGCAGGGCCAGGTTTTTGTACTTAACAAGAATTACTATTTATTACAAATAGATATATTCTAGCCACAGAAAACAATTGTGAATCATTGATATATAACTCTTTCAGTTAAAATCCTAACCCCTTATAAAACTCTTGCGCACACATACAGTTCAATGCAAAAACAAATGGTGTTATTAGCAGAGGGAAAGACTGGGAAGGCAGTTCAACGTTCCCTGTCCAAGTGGTTCACTGATTCTTTGGACATGTCAGGACCTGATACTCCATGATCTTCCTTCCACTAGGTCAAAATCTTGGAACTCACAATCTACAAAAGCTATGGGAGTACCATCACTTCACAGGCTACATCAGTTCAAGAAGATGGCTTGGCACTACCTTCTCTATGGTAATGAGGAATGGGCAAAAAATACTGAATGCTATCAATGCTCACGCCCATGCATGAATAATGAGAAGCTTGAGTGAGAAAAAAATGTTGAGAAATGTAAGATCCATAACCTGATTGTAAACAAGACCAAAACTGTTGAGAAAATATTGAGAAGGAAAATAGTGCTCTTTCCTGCATATTTACCACAGTAATTTCAGGTGCAGGTAGTTGTGTGATTTTGGTTGCAAATTTGAGTGTTGCTGCTAATAATGTTAACTTCATGAAAATGCATCTCACTGTGCAGTTGTTCATTCACCTGCATTGAGTGACATGGAGTTCTTGTTCTTACATGGTAGATACAAAGCAACAGTAAGTTATCACAAATTATTTAGCTTTGTATAATGTTTTATTGGCATGAGAGTGTTGACTATCTCCAGTCAAACTCTCTGGCATTGAAAATTATCTGTTGAAATAGATAATCCCTTTCCTTCACATCTTAAATGGTCCTGAAATGTTCTCTCTACTTCAAGTTACTCTGGAAGAGCATGGCATCTCAAACATATGAGCAATAGGTGAAGCTAACTTCTATGCGTTAGCAATAAGAGTGGCAATGCCACTAACAGGAATCTGCAGTCAAACTATAAAGATACTCTGCTCATCGCAAAAGTGAATAACATGACATATGAATTTCAGTGCCAGTGTGATGCTAGGTATCTAGGCCATACATCTCAAAGAGTGGTGGATCATTTCAAACAAGATACAACTTTGGCTGTTTCCAACAAGTAAGCTGCTGGCTGTATCCAATCATCCCATGCTTGCAAACTCAAAAGCTCAACATAACATCTAACTCCACAATTGAACAATAATTGCTCATTAATTCTGAATGTGAATATAAATATGCTGACAATGAATTTCAGATTATTAATTGGGCTTGCAGTGCGGCACATTTACGCATCCTGGGAGCTATGTATATTAATGTACAAGCCAACACTCTTTGCAGACAAAAAGAAAACATACACACTGTGTAACATTTTAGATTCAACAAAACAGAAGACAGCCATTCTCTGGTTCCTTTCTCAGGGCAATGCCTTGACCAATCAGAGTCAACTTGCCGATATTATATGTAATCAAAGCATGACAGTTAACTGCGTGTCATCATCAAACTAGTGCATTCACTGTGATAACACTTCTACCAATCAGAGTCCATTTGCAATCAATCGGCACTCTCTTGTTTTTCCTTAACTTATGGTATTTCTTGAGTTCAAGCCAAAAAGCTTTGAAAAAGTCTGTATTTTCTAGCAACAATCTAGTTCTGTACTAGCAAACAACTATTTTAATTGTTCTTTGAGGTTTTTTTTCATTATCACCAGATCCAATATTTTCTTTCTGACACTTTATTTATCTATCTGAACTGATTTGACCTTGAAATTACCAGTCCAACATATATTTTCACCTTCGGGCTTTGCTCTGTTAATTTCAGAATCCTCCAATCTGATTGGATTAGAGAATAGAAAGTGGCTTTCCCTCTCCACTCAGATCCTGGATCCACATAGAAGGTGCCGTGCTATTTCTCACTCCCAGCACAAACTATCATGGAAATGGGGTTGACAAGGGCAATTCAAATGGTGGCTGACACACAATGGCCTGGCACAGCAATATTTAGGTCATGATAAACATAAAGTGTGTCTTGCCAGTGAAAAAGCCATATCTCAGTGACATAACACCAGCATGGAACTCTAGTTTTATTACATTTGATTGGCAGTAGAAGTGAAACTTTCTGACACCAGTATCACCATAATAGTTTAAGTGAATCCATCCAGCATTGATCCTGCCATGCACAAGCTCGGTGTAAATACTGAGATTGTCACCTTTGGATTTTCAGTCTTAATGCGTGTTATGATGCTGCCCTGTATTATAATGTCTGTGCTTCTGTGAAGCAATCAGTAAATGAACAGCTTGAAAGTACTCGACCTTCTGCTGGAATAATGTTTGATTGTTCCAACTTTCAAGATTTATGTGCAACATTAAAAGCATATTTTGATGCCTGTAACAAGAGTTTGTGAGTATACTTATGTGTATAAAAATTGCAAGGACTATGTAAGATGAATGCTGTCTCAGCAACATTGCAGGTAGAGAAAAACCTTTTTGTTGATAGGTGGCGCAAATCCTACTAACTACTTACTCAGAGAAGAGAAAACCTGGTTTCTGCGACACATTTTAAGACTCTAGAAAATCCTTTCTCTATTTGCTCCATTAAGGGCGCGAGAGACTGAAGTCACTTGCTCAGTCACCATCACTCCTGTTTCCCCTGCCTTGCAACATCACCTTTGCCCCAGCCAAAGGTTATTCTGATTAAATGAGTGACTTTGACGCTGAGGAGGGAGACCCATCTTGCTACATTTTCTGCAGCCATACTGTTGGAGAGAGATTTTAGAGAGGGATCTTATGTTCAGCAGCACAAATTGATCTTCATTTGGAGCTTCTTACCACACAGCTTGAAAGAGGTCACTGGAGACAGACTCCAAGGCACTGCTCCCCCCTCCCCACCTCCCCATGCAGTACAGGACATTTATACATTCTGCGTTACAACAATTACATACAACATTGACATCAGTGCTTTCGACATCCCCTCTGATCATTATGCCCCTCCCCAGACATTTGGTAGCTGCATCATGTTAAGTAGGTGCTGTTTGTTACCTTATGAAGCTGTGGTTGTTTATTTTCCTGAGGGCATAATGACAAAGTAATGTTTTGCAAATGCCTCCTTATAATACTGTCTGTTTTCCGGTGCCTTTTCATGAGGTTATCTGTTTATACCTTTCGTTGTACATAATTCAGTGTTTACACCGTTCATCCTTCAGTCCACCTTGCTGACGGATATCTACAGCCATTTGTCTAAATTCCTTAACGTTAATTCGTTAGTTGCAGTAGAAAAAGACGCAGGTAGAGGTCTCAAATTTAAGTTTGCCTTTGATCACATTTCACATGGCATCAGTCACTCCCACACATTCCCTGAGCATTTTGTTTTAATGAAGCTTACATAATTCCCTTTTTCATTCTTTCAGACCATATAGTAGCTATTGGTAAGGCCAGTGTTTGTTGATCTTGAAGATGGCGCTGAACTGTCTTTTTAAATTGGTCCTGCTGAGGCAGAAATACTCCTAGTGCTATCAGGAAGGGATTTCCAGGGTTTTGATCCCAAGAGAGTCAAGGAACAACTTCATATTTTCAAGTCAGAATGGTGCATGCCTTGGAGGAAACTTGAAAGTGATATTGGTTGCTAGTGTTCACTGCCCTTGGTCCTTCTAAAAGGTAGAGATCACAGATCTGGAAAGTGCTGAATATAAAAACCATGATGATTTGTTGGAGTGCATTTTGCTGATTGTGCACTCTGCCAACACTGGGCAGCATTGATGGGAGTACTGAAATTTAAATTGGTTGATTTTGTGCCAATAAAGCTGTCTGCTTTGTACTGGATGCCTTTGAACTTCGCAAGTGTTGAGTGAGCTGCACTCAACCAGACAAATGGAAGACTATTCCATCACACTCCTGACTTGAGGCTTGTAAGAGTGGATAATTTTTGAGAATTCAGGAGGTGAGCTACCTGTCTCAGGCATTCCAATCTCTGGCCTGTTTTTGTACCCACAATGTTGATATAGCTGGTCCAGTACAGTTTCTCGTCAACAGTAACCTTGCAGGACATTGATCATGGAGAATTTGTCAATGATAATGCCATTGAATGTCAAGGGGAGTTTAAAGTCATAGAGTCATATACTTGTACAGCACGAAAACAGACCCTTCTGTCCAACTCGTCCACGCCGACCAGATACCCTAAATCAATCTAGTCCCATTTGCCAGCATTTGGCCCATTATCCCTCTAAAACCTTCTTATTCACGTATCCATCCAGCTGCCATTTATAGTTTGCAACTTTACCAGCCTTCACCACTTCCTCTGGAAGCTCATTCCATACATGCACCACCGCTGTGTGAAAAGTTGCCCCTTAGATCCCTTTTACATCTTTCCCCTCTTACCTTAAACCTCTGACTCCTAGTTTTGGACTCTCCTACCCTGGGGAAAAAAGACCTTAGCTATTCACCCTATCCATGCCCCTCATGATTTTATGAACCTCTACACCTCTCGGCCTCCGTGGCTCCAGGGAAAATATCTCCAGCCTATTCAGCCTCTCCCTAAAGCTCAAATCCTCCAATCCTGGCAACATCCTTGAAAATCTTTGCTGAACCTTTTCAAATTTCACAACATCTTTCCTATAGCAGGGAGACCAGAGTTGAATGCAGTATTCCAAAAGTGGCCTAATCAATGCCCTGTACAGCTGCAACATGACATCCCAATTTCTATACTCAATGCACTGACCAGTAAAGGCAAGTGTACCAAATGCCTTCCTCACCATCCTGTCTACCTGTCACTCCACTTTCAAGGAACTATGAACTGTAGTCCAAATTCTTTGTTAGGCAACACTCCCCAGGACCCTACTATTAAGTGTATAAGTCCTGCCCTGATTTGCCTTACTAAAATGCAACACCTCACATTTATTTAAATTAAACTGCATCTGCCACTCCTCGGCCCATTGGCCCATCTGATCAAGGTCCTGTCGTACTCTATTTGTTAAATTCTCTCTTGTTTGCGATGCTTATTACTTTGCATTTATGATGCACAAATGTTATTTATACCAAGCCTGGGAGTTGTCCAGGTCTTAATGCACATGGGCTGCTATCTGAGGAATCACAATTGGTGCAGAATATTGTATAATCATCAACAAACTTTCCCACCACTGAGCTTATGATGTGAGGGAAGGTCATTCATGAAGCAACTGAAGATGTTTTGGCCTAGGTCATTAACTACCTTGAGGAATCCATACAGTGAAGTCCAGGAGATGAGATCGTTGGCCTCCAACTGCAACCATCTTCCTTTGTGCTTGGAATGATCCAATCAGTAAAGGGATGCCCCAGCTCACATTGACTTTAGTCTTGCTATGACTCCTTGATGCTACACTTGGTTGAATGCTGCTTTGATGTCAAAGGAAGTCACTGTCACATCACCTCTGTAACTCAGCTCCTTCATCCATGTTTGGACGAAGCCAATAAGACCATAAGACATCAGAGCAGAGGTTAGGCCATTCAGCCCATCAAGATAATAGTTCAATGGCCCTGGCAGAACACAAACTGAGTAACAGTGAGCAGGTTCTTGCTGAGTAATGTACCTATGTGCACTCCAAAGCCTAACACCTAACAACAGAATGCCCTGAAGTGCATGATATAAGCTACCTAAACTTAACAGAATCTCTTCTCGGTAAATATTTGGTGAACTGAAGAATAATGCCAATCAATACATTGATTTATTCCACAGCAAGAAAAATATACAGAGCAGCAATTAAAATGTGTCCATTTAATTTACACTTTTTAAACTATCTTCACACTATAACATAAAATAAAAAAAGTCACTACATGTCCCACACTAGCGGAACAGCTTATTTGAATTAAACTGGACAATTTTGGGCAACACTATGCTCCACAAAATCTTTCAAAAATGCTTTAATCACTTGATTGCTTTGCAATACTCTAATTATCTGTGACTCTGTCATTGCCTTATCTTCCTGTGCTCACAGTTCAAGGCCCACAGATTTTCCAACACAATAAATGTCAAAGGTTTTCCAATAGTTTAGACAATCTAATGAGTTATACTCAATGGGAAAACATCATCAATGCTAACTCTATAACATCTTAACCACTTATCAGTGCTTTTGTTTAAAAAAATAGGATGTTTTCTGGATCCTTTCCATCAAGTATGTTGTTTCTTTTGCCTGATAGCAAGATTATAACAATAAGGTGCAATTTTAATATAAGCACAATTAAAGAGAAGAGCTTAGAAATTAAAATACACAGTGGGCAGTTGAAATTTGGAATTTTTGCCAAAAATATTTTTTTAACACAGTGCTAACAAATGATTTAAAAATTTGTAGTTGCCTGAAGAAGAGGATTATTTATAGTCAAATATAGTAGGCAGATGTAATGGTCCGTCTCCTCACTTGCAGTACTCTGTGATCCTATGATACAAAATATAGAACAGGACTTTTAGGCTCTATTTGGGGCAAGTGCAGCTGAGGCCAATCTGTCCATCCCCAGGTAGTGTCCCAGCTGCTAAAGACATTTTTACATGTAAAGGTTTGAAAGGCTGAAGAGAAGGCACCTCAAAATGGAGGGAGCGTCTTTCTCTCTCTTACCCTAACTGCAGCCTGCCACTTCTTCAGATTTGGATGGCCACCACTGATAAGGACATTGAAAATGAGCCCACTGTCTGGTTACTAATCGGCCAATTCAGAGAAACCCAATGCTGAGTGACTGTGCCCCACACAGTGCAGCTTTAGGATCCCTGTTTGACCTCCCAGCCTAAGGGAAAAAGTAACACCCTGAAGTTCTGGAAAAGGAGGTGAAGGTGTACTGAAGGGAAAATTATTGGTTATAAATCCACCAAAGGATTTGATGATAAATTTGCAACGCTTAGATGTTGAGGCCCTGCCAACAGACAATTTCAGTACTTGGATTAATTTTTTTTTAAGACCGGGTTTTACAAACTTTTTAAACTGGATAATTTTGGATCATTGTCTGCTGGACAGCAGGCTTCCAGAATGGCCTTCAGATATAGATCAGCCATGTTGATTTGTTTAAAATTCATTGATGGGATGAGGGCATCGTTGGCTGGACTAGCATTTCTTGCCCATCCCTAATTGCCCAGAGGGCAGTTAAGAGTCAACTACATTGCTGTGGGCCTGGAGTCACATGTAGGCCAGACCAGGGAAGGATGGCAGTTTCCTTCCCTAAAGGACATTAGTGACAATTAAATGGCAGAGCTGATATGAAGTGCTGAATGGTGACCTTGTTCCTCTGATCCTAATGGTTCAGATCAGAGTTCACAAACAGAATAATCTAAGGGTAGAAGAGTAGCTACCATGAATGAAATTTAACATCCTTACCTAGTGTGAGTGTTCATTTAATTAAGTGGGATGGTGATAGGTGGGGACCAGGTCGACTTCCCATGTTTGCCCAGATTAAGAGCGGGAAGATGCACGGGTGTCCTTTCTGCACCACTGCCAATTGAAACCTTTAGGCGGGCAATCGATGGCTCAGTGGATGGGGCCTCATTACTTGAGAAACTGGAGAAGCAAACTATGTTCCTCAATGTCAGGCACTCAGTGCCCTGTTGAGAAATCTGGCATCAGGTGGAGGAGTACCCTTGACAGTCTGGTGCTTGCTTTTGTTGCTGACTCTCATTGCCTCTCACAACTCCAACCCCATATTTTTCCAGTCCTGATTTATGCCACGTAATTAGTTGTTAGCTTGCAAGAGCCAACTCCAGTTGGATACTTGATTCTCTGTTCAGGACAGTTCAGATGCCAGTGAAGTGAAGCTGAGAATTCTGAATCATCTTCAGTCTACACTTAATGTATTTCTTCCTATTCATTATCTAAATACGTACAGTTGTAATTTCCTGTTGCATTACAGTAAATGATATTCCCTGGACTCCATGGCTTACCCTCTTTCACTTGTAATGAGATCTGTGCACAGTCTGCATTATCTTTTCCATAAGTGATTCATTAAGTGACTTTTCAAACTCATCGGCTGAAATTTTGTTGTGAAAAGCAGGAAATAACACCATTTACCCTTGCTATCCTGCATACTCACCATCAGATAAAAGCATCAACAAGCTGAGAATTAAACTCTCTTGAGATAAGTGGCACTCATTCATTCATTCCTCTCACAGCAGCAGGGAAGTCAGAAACGAACCTGAAGAAAAGGATTTGAGAATGGTACTGGGAGGCTCTACAGAAGTCTGCCCATGGTTCTGCAGCCTTTGGATGCAGATCCCTGGGTGTTATGCTCTGAAACAATGAATAACAAGTGAGAGTAAGAATAAATGGGTCTTTTTCCTAGGCAGTGGCTGGTGGGGTACCACAGGAATAGTGCTTGGACCCCAGCTAATCACAATAGATATTAATGACTTAAATGACCAAACCACATGTCATATTTTCAAGTTTGCAGATGATACAAGCTGAGTGGGAGGGTATGCTGTGAGGAAGATATGGAGAAGCTTCGGTGTGATTTGGACAAGTTGAATGAGTGGGTAAACACATGGCCAATTCAGAATAATAGGGATAAACGTGATGTTATCCACTTTGGTAGCAAAAGATTGAGGAAGAAGCTGATGCCACAGACCTAAGTATCCTCTTACCAGTCACTAAAATTAAGCTTGTGGGTGCAGTAGGCAGTAAAGAAGGCAAATGTTATCTTGGCCTTCATAGTTAGAGGATTCTAGTAAAGGAGCAGGGTTGTCTTGCTGCAATTATATGTTGGTAACAGTAAAGCTGGAGTATTGTGTGCAGTTTGGTCTCCTTATCTCAGAAGGATGTTCTGGCTATAGAGGGAAGCTTTACCGGATCGATTCCTGGAATGGTGGGACTGACATACAAGGAGAGAAGTCACCAATTGGGATGTTGTTTATTCGTGTTTAGAAAAATGAGGGGGAATCTCATAGAAACCTATAAAATTCTAACAGGATTGGTCAGGGTAGACGCAAGATGGATGTTGTCAATCACCAGAGAGTCCATAACCAGGGTTCGTGGTCTAAGGATAAGGGGTAGGCCACTAAGGGCCGAGATGAGGAGAAAGTTCTTCACCTGAAAAGTTGTAAGCCTGTTGAATTCTCTGCCACAAAAAGTGGTTGAGGTCAAAACATTGAAGATTTTTAATAAAAATGTAGATATAGTTCTTAGGACTAAAGGGATCAAAGAACATGGGGAGAAAGCAGGAATAAAATACTTTGTTGGATGATTAGCCATGATCATATTGAATGGCAGAGCAGGCTCAAAGGGCTGAATGGCCTACTCTTGTTCCTAATTCTATGTTTCGATATTTCTATGCGTCACACACTCAGAAAGGCTCTGAGAACAGGTATCAGGGCCATCTCCAATTTTTGTGCATCCAAGAAGTATTCAGTACAATGTAAAACTACTTGAAGTTAACATTGTTTTGGAATATTTGCAACTATCCTCCTCACAAAGAGATGGAAATACTTATCAATACATCCCACAAGGTTGCCTTAACAACTGGCTTTATGGAGTTTGAGACCCCTTTGCCAATAAAATTGCAAGTAGTTTTTGAAAGCTTTGATGACACATCTCTCAGAGGCTGCAGGATCTGACTGATTCCTTCCTGTTGTCAAGTGGGCACACTCAGATCCAAAGCCAAATGAAAGTGATGTGGTTAAATGTCTGCCTTTGTGATGTGCTGCTATCTCCTAAAGAGATCTTTCTAGCCACCACTCTCAAATGTTTGTTCATGCTGGATTGTTGATACATGAGCATGCTCTCAAACATCAATACAGTTTGCTTGAAATCCATTCCAGGTCTCAGATGCTCTGAGACAAGAGTCACTTCAATTCCAAGCAGCAGTGCTTTAAGAACCTAATTGTTTGTCACCAGGCTTGGATACTTGTAAAGTGAAACAGCTGTTGTAAAGAAGCATGTGCATGTAAAACCACTTTGTAATAGAAAGCAAGAGTTTTGATGTATATCTCTTTATTAATTTTTAAGATCTGTGACAGCTGGGGAGGTAACAGCCTAGTGTTATTGTTGCTGGACTGTTAATCCAGAGACCCAAGTAATATTCTGGGGACACAGGTTCAATTTCTGCCATGGCAGATGGGCAAAAAATGTTGGCTTAGTCACAATACCCTCATCCTGTGAATGAATAAAAAAAAAGTATAACTATTGAGGCTGTAAGAATTCTGTGGTGCAAAACCCAGCTCCTGACTTTCCAAAGTCTGTCTACTATCTACAATGCACAAGTCAGGAGTGAGTATGATGGAATGCTCTCCATTTGGAATGCTGGAGGGGTGCAGCTCCACTAACACTCAAGAAGCTTAGTTGACACCATCAAGGACAAAGCAGTCCACTTGGTCAGCAATTCATTCACCAACACTCATTCCTTCTCCTCCCAGTACACAGGGGCTACAGTGTATACCATCTACAAAATGTACTGCATTAACTTGCCAAAACTTCTTCACCAGCGATTTCAAAACTCATGACCTATATAATATAGATAAACAAGGATAGCAAACACATGAATATGTTCCTAGCTGCAAATCCAGCTCTAAGTCACTCACCAACCTTAGGTATGACTTATATTGCTGTCCTTTACTGCCACAGGCAATAAACCTAGATGTCCTTCCCTCCAGAAATGTGAGTGCACCTACATCTCAAGGACTGCAGTGGTACAAGAAGAAAGCAAAGGATGTATTAGGGTAGATTTCCCTGACCCCAAGTTATTGTGAAAAATCAATTCCAAGTAGCAGGGTTGGGTTATCCTCTATCTGTGAGTATACAGCAATAACATGGAAGAGGACTAACTGAGGGAGTAAGAAAGGAAGAGATATGAAGAGAGATGTAATGGAATATAAGCAGCACATCTTCTAATTGTGTGGCTTCATTGCTTTCTACATTACTGCACTGATGCCAATTCTGGGAAACGTCTTTCTAAAGTAAGGGCATGCAGATTAGAATTTTCATGTTGGGAAATAACTGGTGCAGGACTATTGTGTTAAAAGTTATGATGTTAAGCTGTAAGTGTATTTGTTTTTCTGAGATACAACACAGAGGAATGGATAGCATTAATTGAACTGTTCTTGAGCTTCTTATGAAGTTCCAGTATTGAACAGGGATCTGTAGCCTTAATATTAGAGGTACATCTTTGATTCATGAGGTTAGGCTTTCACTGACACACCAGCTGATGGCATTTACTATGAGTCATGACTCCTGGCTGCCCAGAGAGTGGCATCTTGAAGAAATCCAATTCTGCCTCTTAGTGCCACTCACTCCCTTGCTGCTTTTGACATCTTTCTGTGTTGACAACAAAAGCATTCTATTTTTGGCATGCCAATGGATTACATCATTTCTGTCACAGTCGCAAGATTGGCAAATTTTTAATTCCAATCTACTGGAATTCATAGCAGAGTCACGACACCATGGGTGTAATGTAGGAGGAACCTTGGCAGTATGACCCTGTGTGCAGTCAGAATGTAGATGAGTTTACACAGAGATGAGCTTATAAATTATTACACATACTGCTGAAGCTCTGGAAATGCATGGAATGATTCTGGGCCCTCTCCAGGTATAATTACATGGTTGTTGTTTGAAGAGTACATGAAGATGGAGGGTGCAAAGCAATTTCAATGTTTGTGTAATAATGTATAGCATGTATGAGTACGGGATGTCTGAATCTTAATTACTTCATTTATGAATTGAAGACATCTCCAGCTAATTTGAAGGGATTTGTCCTTTCATGAGTGTCAAAAGGTTTTGAAGGTATTGGGTCATAAATATGAATCAGGTAGCTACAATGTTAAGTTGCCATTTGAAAATCAAATGAAATTTATGTTCCAAAGCTGGAAATGCAAATGACTGTGTCTATGTCTAGTATTATTATAGCAAACTGTAACTGACCTGTAGGCAGAATACTTTATGAAATGTTTCAGGTCCCCTTCAGGATCAGTGAGGTACACCCAGGACAGACTACACTAAACACGGAAGGACTGGTAACTGAGCCCTTGCGTCTGGTGTATAGGAAATCCCAGATATTGCCAAATGGAATTTATGTCAATTCAGCACATCTCAAATTGTTGTTATGATCAAATGGACTAAGTCATATGCAGCATATAAGCTAAGTGAAGTAGAACTAACAAAGAGAAAATCCGAGTGAGGAAATGCTTCTATGTGTTGTATTTAATCCACAAGCAAAGTTAATGCTAACACAACTACGAATAGAAAGTGCTGGGGAAACTCAGCAGTTCAGGCAGCATTTCTGGAGAGAGATACAAGAGTTAATGCAACATGATGCATCTTCAGAACTCAGAAAAGTTAATGTGTATGTCTGCTTTTGGCTCCCAAATAGACTAGGAATTCAAATACTTTGGAATTCATTCAGATGGTCATTGGAAGAATATCTTACAAACCAACTAGGAATTTACTGTTCTATGCACAGTGTTCAATATGTGCAGGTTAACTCCACAAATTAAAATTCTCAGCAATGAACCTTATCTACTGGGAGAGTATAGTGGCAAATTGTGGCATACATATCGCAATTTAATGTGCATTAAAGTTAATGGATAGAAAATTGTGAGATGTGTGATTGCATTTCCGCAATGTACACTCCCAGCAGGTGAGGTGCCATGTTACCAGCATTATTTATGAATCAGCCCTAATATTTAACTTTGAGGATCAAACAGTTCATATCAGGTTATCCCACATTAGTCTAACTCAAGTAACATAAAGATATTCTGCAGTGGACAGAGTTAGTTGGAAATAATTGGTTTATCAGAACTGTATAGTAAATGCTTGCCATCTTACACCCCTTGTGGTGTCAAAATTATAATATAATGAAATTCAGGGCTGTTCTTGGCCATGACATGGATAAACCTGGGTGAAAAATGAAAAGTGTTGGCCTTAACATCCATCGAACCTGAGAGGTCCCTCAAAGGATTGAAGAAGTGTTAGTTAGCTGGCAGACTGTTGCCATTACTGCCTATTACAGCAAAATAAAATGGAACATTAGAATGTATTGCTGAGCTAATCCAATACAAAATAAAATGTGTTATTTTGGAAGACTTTGATTAAGCACAATCAGGAACAAAAGCAGGTACTTATTTTTGTTTCTGAAATCTCATGGAATGGATCACTTGCCCTCTCAGAACCCTATTGATTTCTGTTCCATTGGAGGGGAAAAACAGGATTAGAGTTAGGGTTAGGACATAGGTTAGTGTTAGAGCTCAGTGGGAGAGATTGGCTCAGATTGAACTCCATTGAAGGAAAAAGCCTAGTTTGTTGTAATTGATAAACAGCTATGCTGCAATGCATAAGGAGTTGAAAAGTCTTAGAGATTAGAATAAACAGCCTCAAGGGTAGTTTATGTGCTAGAGCTACTCAAAGCTGGTATCATATGTTCAGAAAGCTGATTTGTCTCAAAATGCAGGATAAAGCATGGGGAAAATTGCTGGGGAAAGAAGCTCCTGAGGCAGCATCTGTTGTTAAAACAGAGTCAAAGGGTCACAGTTGAAAAGGAAAGATTGAAGGCAGGACAAATTCATGCTAATGATAATAGTCTCAGGAATAAATTAATTTTGTGGATTAGATTACAAATAACTTGTAATGTGTTTTACAGTTTATAAAATGGGCATTACAGCAAATCAACTGATTTTTCTATGTACAGCTTATGCACATTTGGACACTAACTGGCAGGCAACATTGCAATATTCTATGTTGGCCTTTCCTTGTTTGGTACACTGTGCATTTCCACCTGTGTTTGCAGGTCTGACATTTTCTCCAGCACTGGTTTTATTTCAAACTGACATTTCTGTAGCTGTTCATGTTGAGCCTGACATGTTTTACATGCAGGTTGCTTCAGATCTTCCCAATAATACTTTTTATTGTTTAAATGAGACAGACCATGCATCAAATCATGTTTTTCTTTCTCTTTCTTTCTCAGCTCTTTATTCATCTTTATGGCCTGAGCAGAAGTAATCCCGAAAAACTTCATCATCCCAGAGATGTTATTCACAAATTTTGATTTGTTCCAAGTAATTTTTTCAGCCTCTGCCTCTCGAATTTTCATTTTTTTCTCACAGTAGAGTGTTGAGATTTTAACTCTATCAATTCAGAAGAAATTGAAGCATTCCATTCTTCTTCTTTCATATTGAGTTCTGCAAGTTTATCTCTAATAGGCTGCTACAGATTCTATTGTATCTCTGATGCCTGACTGATTCCATGGATTCTCACTACTACAAAGTCATGGCATGCTGGTATACCTGCAGCTCCTGATTTGGCAGTGTCAATGTTGCAAAGCGTCTGTGAGTTCCTAGCAGATTGATTGTACCTGCATTCCAGCACTATGATAGTCCTATGTATGGAATTGGTGAATTGTGGTACGCTGAAAGTTACACATTCAAAGATTTTGTCATGTCTGTACCTTTCAATGTCTATTTTTTTGTTTTAGAATTTGCAGGGATAGTATATTATCACTATCTTGGCACTTTATCTATCTTGGCACTTAACAAATATCAATCTGTTTTCTGAGAGCAATCATTTGAATTTTTCCAAACACTTTGGCTGATGTGATGACATTATGTTTTCCATGGGATTAGCATTGTGAAACGTGTGTTCACCACTCTCTGTCTCCCTGTTTACAACGTCAGTTTCTGATCCATCATCTCTTCATATATACACATTGGCGGGATATCAATTGTCAGTATTACACCTTTCAAGACAACTCTGGAGCACAGTCAGTTTTGGTCTGATCACCCAGCACTCTGTCACACTTTTCTGCCACATGCCTTACAAAATTGATTGAAATCTATGCATTTCATTGGAGCATGCAAATCTGCCATCCTTATCAGTTCTGGCCTACATATGCCTCCAAGCTAATAGTAGTGTGGTTGATGATTAACTATTCTCGGAAGTCATTCTGTTCAAGGGCAATTTGGGATGAGTCAGAAATGCTGGCACTGGCAATAGTGCAGACGTCTCAAAGAAGGATAAAGCAAAAGAGGTCTTAGACTCTTTCACAGCCCTGTCCCCTCAAACACTCACTGCCTGTCTCCCTGACCCTCTCACTGCCCTGACTCCCTGACCCTATAATTTCCCTGTCTCCCTGACCCTCTCACTGCCCTGTCTCCCTGCCCTGACTCCCTGACCCTGTCATTTCCCTGTCTCCCTGACCCTCTCACTGCCCTGTCTCCCTGACCCTGTCATTTCACTGACTCCCTGGCCTGTCATTTCCCTGACTCCCTGACCCTCTCACTGCCCTGTCTCCCTGACCCTGTCATTTCACTGTCTCCCTGACCCTCTCACTGCCCTGTCTCCCTGACCCTGTCATTTCACTGTCTCCTGACTTGTCATTTCTCTGTCTCCCTGACCCTCTCACTGCCCTGACTCCCTGACCCTGTCATTTCACTGTCTCCTGACCTGTCATTTCTCTGTCTCCCTGACCCTCTCACTGCCCTGTCTCCCTGACCCTGTCATTTCTCTGTCTCCCTGACCCTCTCACTGCCCTGTCTCCTGACCTGTCATTTCTCTGTCTCCCTGACCCTCTCACTGCCCTGTCTCCCTGACCCTGTCATTTCACTGTCTCCTTGACCCTGTCATTTCTCTGTCTCCCTGACCCTCTCACTGCCCTGTCTCCCTGACCCTGTCATTTCACTGACTCCCTGGCCTGTCATTTCCCTGACTCCCTGACCCTCTCACTGCCCTGTCTCCCTGACCCTGTCATTTCACTGTCTCCCTGAACCTGTCATTTCTCTGTCTCCCTGACCCTCTCACTGCCCTGTCTCCCGGACCCTGTCATTTCCCTGCCTCCCTGACTCTCTCACTGCCCTGTCTCCCTGACCCTGTCATTTCACTGTCTCCTTGACCCTGTCATTTCTCTGTCTCCCTGACCCTCTCACTGCCCTGTCT
>NC_063355.1:28257001-28339439 GCF_021869965.1 Rhincodon typus
TCCCGGACCCTGTCATTTCCCTGCCTCCCTGACTCTCTCACTGCCCTGACCCTCTCACTGCCCTGTCACCTGATGTACACTGTACCTCATTTGCCACTTTGTTCATCAATTCGCTCATTGCTTCATCCCTTGCCCTACTCACCATCTCATCCCTCTGACCTGCCCAACAGATTTCCTGTCCTTCATAGTCATAACCCTCATCCCTGCCTCCAAAGACACACTCACCCCCACCTCTCCAGTGACCAGATCTCAGGCTTATTGAAGGTATGGACATCTCATAGCTCCCTGTTCCCCCAATGAGAGACCATTACTAATCTTCATTTACAGCTGATAAGCTCATTGCTAAACCTATCTGTCAGCTTGATAGAATGTCTTAGGGCAATTTATTGAACTAGTCTGTCTTTACCTGCTTAAGAGCTGTATTTGATAACATATATGCACCAATATAAATAGAGGTGCGTTACAGTCCACAAGGAGTTGAAGAATCTTACTTAGTGATAGTGTGCAGGCTCAGGGACAGTGTATGTGCAGACACCACAACTATGATACTCCAGACTAGTACTTCAAAGTGCGTGTAGCAGTATTAGCTTAAAACACAAGATAAAGTGCTATGGTTTTCCAGATTCCATTCTCCAGTTTTCATATCCCTTGAGTTACACAATTTCTGCACTGTTTTGTAACATAATTTATTGGCTGTAAAATTTTGAGAACTTCTGTTTGTTATAATTTGTCATAATGACCTGCTCTCTGCCTTGAACTGAGTTCTTTTAACTTCTTACTTTACTTGTATCAACTTTTGTTTCTCAAATGTTCTGCATGTCTTCCTGAGCATCCTTTTCGATTTTTCTTGTCTCATTTGCTTTTCTTCGATCTGTCTCCGTAGAGATACAAACATAAGCTGCTTCCTGAGTGGCAAAGAAAATCTCAGGGAGTCTGATCTGTAAATCATTTCTTTAACAAGGATGGAACACTTTCCTTTTAACCTATTCATAAAAATACACACCGTATTGATATGTCAAAGGGGCCAATTTAACAACCTCAGCTCCCAGGAACAGTAAAGCCATAGCCACAGTATTTATATAGCTAGTCCAATTCAATTTCTGGTCCTAAGGCAATTACCAGACTCTGAATACCTTGAATTTAAAAGTAGCGTTCAGGCATTTAAATGCTTTATTGGCCTCACTCCTCCTGACTTCTGAATCCTCTCTATCTCAACAAACTTCCTATCCCCAAATATTTTGATTCTCTTGTGCAGAACCTCTTTTCTTCTCTTCATCATTGAGTATCATGTCTTCACACTCTTCAGTCAGAAGGTCTGGAGTTCGTCATCCCTCTGCACCTCCAATTTTCCACCTTCCTTAAGACCCATCATAAACCTCACCTCCTTAACCAAGCACACACCCCTTCTCAAATCCCCACCCTTTTCCTTTTATCTTCTTTGATTTGGCATCCTTTGGACAATACTGTTTTGCCACAACCTAGGCTGTTTTGCAATGGTAAAGGCACTATGATTGTACAAGTTAACCCACTGTCTTGGAATTTTATTGCTAATGCCCAATTAATTGAGTTGCTTGACAGTTTGAACGTGACACAATAGTGCTTGCACTGTGTTTGGCTTGCAGTGGTGGCCTTTTCAAAGACATGAGTGGTGGCTGTTTGGTTTCAAAGATAGGCTTGTGCACTGCATTGGGGTCAGTGCATTCATATTTGTTTATGCTGAGGTGTGACGTTTTGCACCGCAAAACCTCTGTCTATAAATTAATTAACTTCAAGAATCCTGCTTCCAGCTGCGATGAAACGGTTGGTATTTAATTTGCAACAATCAGAAAAACCTGCTGGAAATTCCTTTAAGCTCCACAGTGCTTTTAAATTTGCAGGGGAAAGATCATTTCTTGTGGGCACAATCAGGCATGTGTAATTATAACCCCTATATTATGTACACACCTGTCCAATCTGACCTGCATTTACTGACTGAGACCATCCAACCTTGTTATAATGTTGGCAATTCCATTGTTTACAAAAGGACTATTACACGATTGTAGATCCTTTTGAAACCAACACATGGATAATATTTGCTGCAGGGACAACACTTCACACAGGCAGGCATTAAACTTTTATGCCATCAAATCCAAATATTAGTCAAAAAAAATAGGGACCTTGTTTGCAAACAGGCGAGAGCAGATTACTTTTGGAAAGAGAGCATTGGCTTCATAAGCATGAAGCGCTTCCCAAATGCAATGTTTCTGTGAATACAATGTGTTATAAATGACATGCAAGTAGTGGACAAACTCTTGAATCTGGCCAATTCCCCTTGACAAAGTGATTGCTATCCTCTGGGAAGGAGTTCCTGGTGTATCAAACATTGCTACCCTTCTTGTAACATCATCCATTTAGCTGGTCATAGAGAAGGCCTCAAATGTTGTGCCCTCCATCAGTTTCTATTTTGTCCCTCTAAATTGTTTCTCGTTTCACTTTGCCTGACATTTCTTCTCCCCAGCCTTCTAAAAGCACATGAGTTCACATGCCCGAACTTACAACAATCGCCAGCTGATATGGAGTGGACCCCTACTGTGGAGCTTGCAGCCAGAGGATCCCTCAGAAAGTGGTGATGATGCACAAGAGTAACACTCGCTTGTCTTTCATGGAATTCTGCACAGATGAGAGAGGTCCATTAGTTCTGTACTCTGTTCAGAGGCGCAGGTCAGAACTCCAACAGCCCTTCAATACAACAGCTTCTTCTGATGGGGCAAGTGAGGGCCATGAGATGGTTCCTCCACATCAGGTCTCCATGCAGGTCATACCTGTGACTGTGAACTGGTACCATCCAGACAAAGGACACCACTTGATCCTCAGACTCTCTGCTCTGAACAACTGGAGGACGCACTGAAGCTATTGTATATTTGTCCTTGACCAGCTACAAAGACATGTCAATGATGTGTTCATTAGCGTCTGCTCCTGACTGTATCCCAGCTAAAATAAACATCAAGGTGTCAGCATCTGACGGGGTGGGATGTGCAGGAGGCAGCTTTGCTGGTTCATCTTCTGAGGGTTCTATGGCTTCTTCATCAGAGGTGGTAGTGGAGACGATGTCTCCTGAAGTTGCTTTTTCAAAGACGGAGACTGATCGGATACTACTGGTACTTGCAGGAGACAAGAGAGAGAATATGTTGTGAAATGGGAGGGGGTGGGTGGTGATAGTAGGTCTTGCATGTTAAGAGTACATTTCCAGTAACAGGCAGTAATTAGAGAGCAGCACAGCAATGGGCAACAATTCTTACTTGGTTGGCATAGACATGAGGTGTTACAATCACTATTTGACCAGTCTTTATCCTCTCACTCTAAGGCATTGATCCTCTCCTTGGAGGGCTGAGGAGATGGATGCCAGACATCTCTCCACTCATCTTGGCTCTCTCTGCCCTATTTTGGGCCATTTTCTCCTGAGGCAAATGGAGCAACTGAGTGAGTGAGTGAGTAGGCAGCACAGGGACCATATAGGGCTAGTAGTATGGGAGTGTTAGGGTGGATGAGAGTGAGTGAGAGAAGATGTTGTATAAAGTAGTCATACTGATCAAGAATGAGCCCTGGCAGGAGGTGGGTGCAACAGCAGAGATAGAGTAAGTGTGAGGTATTGGAGAGAAGATGGCCGCTACAGAGAGCAGAAGGTCATGAACTTTCTTGTAGCATTGCTGAGCATTTTCTCTGGACTGTGAGCATGGTATTGACCCAGCTGGCAACTTGGTATCAGGCTGGTAGGTTCTGGTGCCATGGTCTCCTCTGTCAGTTCTGAGGAAAGAGGACAAATCCCTCCTCTGTATCACCCTATCCACCAAGACTTCCAGGTCCCTGTCAGCTGAGCGGGGAGCTAATATCCCTTTCTCAGCCATCTCTGTGAGAATTCTTCACACACAGAAACCGTGAAGGGCAGCTCCTGACTGAAAATGATTGACCTGGTATTCAGCTTTACTTTTAACATGGCACCAGCGCCCAGGGGAGGCAATGACTTAGTAGTATTATTGCTGGACTGTTAATTCAGACACCCAGTTAATGTTCTAGGGACCTGGGTTTGAATCCCGCCACAGCAGATGGTGGAATTTGAACTCAATAAAAGTCTGGAATTAAGAGTCTAATGATGACGATGAATCCATTGTCAATTGTTGGAAAAACCCATCTGATTCACTAATGTCCTTTAGGGAAAGAAACTACCATCCTTACCTTGTCTGGCCTACATGTGTGTCCAGACCCACAGCAATGTGGTTGACTCTTAACTGCCCTCTGGGCAATTAGGGATGGGCAATAAATGCTGACTAGCCAGTGACACCCTCAGCTTCTGAATGAATAAAGAAAAAAAAATCCCAGGAGCTCCTACCAGTGGCAAGTATCTTAAATGCTGATGAGTGGAACATAATGGGAGTATTACAGGTGATGCATAGCATGAGAAATCTCACTACAGCACAGAGAGAGAAACTTTTCAGTCCCTGAATTTCATTCTTAGCTGATTTCTAGTAAAATTCAACCCCACATGTAGGTCAGAAGCCATGCCGGGTATCTATCTTTCCTTTTGACTATTCATTGAATACCTTGTATGACAAACAGAAATATTTTTTATTGAAAATTTTTTTTGAGTTATGTCACTCTAATTCTGTAAATAATGGGTTAAGTCAAAATGAAGAAAATGTTGCAGTTCAAATTGTAGTTGTCGTAATCATTGTTGACTGGCATTTGACCAAGACGCCAAACTGTTCAATTCTGATACCAAGATCCTTGGAATTTGTTCTGTATTTTGTATTGGTGACAGGCAGCTCCTTTCAAGTTTAAAAGCCATTTATTAACGACCATCTGAAAAGCAGAGACAAGAAAACGTGTGATTAGCCTTACTCCATATAGACGTGATGCAACATGTGTACATCAAGCTACTGTGTTTGAAAAATGCACTCTTAATTTACTGCTAGCTTGCCATTGTTGTATGATCTCTAGCTCTGCTGTAAATGTCTTGTATGCAATTCGCAACAGCCATTAAATACCCATCACTTGGATCACGGTGTCAGAAAGTGAGCTGAAAATAAGTGGCATTTCAGAGCTGTAAGAGATCCAGCTATTGAAGGAAGCAGAAAGGAAGAACTTTGAATTACTGGGTAAGAAAAAAAATGGTCACTCAAGTTTTACTCCTTGTTCCTGTGAAATCAAAGGAGATATGAATCAGGAGGTGATGTTGCAGCTTTATGAAACTTTGGTTAGGCTGCACTTAAGAGTATTGAGATCAGTTCTGGTCGCCACATTACAGGAAGGATGTGGAGAGGGTGCAGAAGAGGTTTACCAGGATGCTGCCTGGAATGGAGGGTATGAGCTATAAGGAGAGGCTGGACAAACTAGGATTGTTTTCTCTGGTGTGGAGGAGGCTGAGGGGAGACCTGACAGAAGTTTATTAAAATTATGAGAGGCATAGATAGGGTTGACAGTCTGAATCTCTTTCCCAGAGTTGAAATGTCTAAAACTAGGGGACATGCATTTAAGGTAAGAGGGGGAAAGTTCAAAGGAGATGGGAGGGCATTTTTTTTTATACAGAGAGTGGTAGGAGTCTCGAACATGCTGCTAGGGTAGTGGTAGTGGCAGAAACGATAGGGGCATTTAAGGGGCTTTTAGATAAGCACATGAATAAGCAAGGAATGGAGGGATATGGACTGTGGGCAGGCAGAAGGGATTAGTTTAATTTGGCATCATGTTCAGCACAACATCATGGGCCAAAAAGCCTGTTCTTGTGCTAAACTGTTCTATGTTCTATTGGACTTTTTGCCCACTCTCAGTGGCAAAGCTATAAAACAGAAACTGAATTAATTAAAAAGCCCGAACATATAAGAATTGCAAACCTGCTAATCAGTGCTGGTGAAAGTCTTACAAGTTATATCACTGTCTAGATCTCACTGAGGCTCAGAAAAGCCACACAAGAGAGATTGTACAGGCTTTGAAGATACCTTTGAACTTCATGTTAATGATATTATGAATGGTATTTGTTTAACATCAGAACTCAATCAGACAGGGGAGCTATCGATCAGTAGGGGTTTCTATACTGGTAGATCCAACTGAATCTCACGAGTTTAGACAAGCGCTAGACAATCTCATTAGGGAGAGAATTGCCTTAGGCATTAGGGATCCTACCGAAAGAACACATCTGCTGAGAGAGGAGGAACTTACTCACAAGATGAGTAAGTTGATGAGGTTGTCAATACTCAGCCACAGCATGTTAGTGGGACAGCAGGTGAGGCTTTGCATTATGCTGAGAGACACTTCAGATCAAATGAGAACAATAGATTGGGGAAAAGGAAGAAATATTTGCAAAAATTCCAGCTGAAAAGTCAAGATCAGTGGGCAAGATGTGCATATTGTAGAAGATACCATGCAAAAGAAAGGGGAAAATGCTCATTGAGGGGAAAACAGTGCTTGAACTGCAAGAATCTGAATCACTTTGTGTGCAAGTGTTGGCTGGAAAGAAGTAAAACAATCAGACCACCTACCAAATCATTCTTATATATTACAAACAACAGAGGCCCCAGCACTGATGTTGTAGAACACCACAGGTCACAGACTTCCACTCAGAAAAACACCCATCCACAACTAACCTCTGTCTTCTATGACCAAGTCAATTTTGTATCCAATTTACCAACTCACTATGGATCCCATGTGACTAATCTTCTGGACCAGCCTGCTATGAGGGATCTTGTCAAATGCTTTAGTAAAATCCACATAGATAATATTGTTACATATTGTTATCAACCATCTCCGTCACTTCTGCAAAAAAATACGATCAAATTTGTGAGATCAAATCAAATTTCTCCCAACAAAGCCATGCTATAATTTCCTGGATTATCCCTGTTGCCCTTCTTAAACAAAGGAGGAACATTGGCTATTCTCCAGTCTTTTAAGGCCTCACCTGTAGCTACAGAGGATGCAAAGATATCTGTCAAGATCTCAGCAATATCCTCCCTTGCTTCCCTTAATATCCTGGGATTGATCCTGTCAGGCTCTGGGGATTTATTAACCTTAATGTTTTTCAAGACACCAGCACTTTCCCATTCTCAATATGACCTGTCCTAGTAAATCAACATATTCCTCCCTAATCTTGCCATCATCCATGTCCTTCTCCTTGGTGAATACTGTTGCAAAGTACGCATTAAGGATTTCAACCACTTCTTCAGGCTCCACGTATACATTCCTTACTTTGTCCTTAAATGGACCTACCCTTTCCCTTGTTACTCTCCTGCTCCTAATATACATATAAAATGCTTTGGAATTTTCCTAAATCCTACTTGGAAAGGACATTTGATGGCCCCTTTTAACCCTCCTAATTCCCTGTTGAAGTTTATTCCTGTTTTCTTTATATTCTTCAGGGGCCTTGTCTGATTTCGGTTTCCTAAACCTTACAAATGCTTCCTTTTTTCTTTTTGACTAATCTTTCAATATCTGTTGTCATCCAGGGTTCCTGAATTTTGTCATCCTTATCTTTCATCCTCACAGGAACATGCTGGTCCTGAACTCTGATCAACTGGCCCTTAAAAGACTCTCAAATATCGGATATAGATTTACCCTCAAACAGTCACTCCCAATCTAATTTCTCCAGTTCATGTTTAATACTATTGTAATTAGCCTTCTCCCAATCTAACACTTATGCCCAAGGACCAGTCTTATTCTTATCCATAACTATCTTAAAAGCTTAAGGAATTATGGTCACTATACCCAAAATGCTCCCCTACTTGAAACTGGCCAAGTTCATTCTCAATCTTAGGCCCCTTCCCTAGTTGGACTATCTACATTTGTTTCTAGGAACCCTCCTGGATGCACCTAATAAATTCTGCTCCATCTAAGCCGCTGGTACTAAGGGAGTCCCAGCAAGTGTTGGGAAAGTAAAATCACCCCTAAAAAGGTGACCTCCCACCCACAACCTCCAACCTCATCGATCCCCAACCCCGCACTGCCCGTTTCTATCTCCTTCCCAAAATTCACAAACCTGACTGCCCTGGTCGACCCATTGTCTCCGCCTGCTCTTGCCCCACTGAACTTACCTCGACTTATCTTGACTCCATTTTCTCCCCCCGGTCCAGGAACTCCCCACCTACATCCGTGACACCACCCAGGCCCTCCACCTCCTCCAAAACTTCTGATTTCCTGGTCCCCAACACCTCATCTTCACCATGGACGCTCTTTACCTATATACTTGCATTCCCCATGCAGATGGCCTAAAGGTCCTCCACTTCTTCCTGTCCCGCAGGCCCGACCAGTCCCCCTCCACTTACACCCTTATCGGCTTAGCTGAACTCATCCTCACCTTTAACAACTTCTCCTTCAATTCCTCCCACTTCCTGCCGACGAAGGGGGTGGCCATGGGTACCCACATGGGCCCAAGCTATGCCTGCCTCTTTGTAGGATACGTGGAACAGTCCCTCTTCCGTAGCTACACTGGCCCTATCCCCCACCTCTTCCTCCGTTATATCGATGACAGTATCGGTGCTGCCTCGTGCTCCCATGAGGAGCTCGAACAGTTCATCCAATTTACTAACACCTTCCACCCCAACCTTAAGTTTACCTGGACCATCTCCGATACCTCTCTCTCCTTCCTGGACCTCTCTGTTTCCATGTCTGGTAACGACCTGGAAGTCGATATCTATTTCAAGCCTACCAACTCCCACTGCTACCTAGAATACACCTCCTCTCACCCACCTTCCTGCAAGAATGCCATCCCCTATTCCCAATTCCTTCGCCTCTGCCGCGTCTGCTCCCGAGATGAGGCATTCCACTCCCGGACATCCCAGGTGTCCTTGTTTTTCAGGGATCACAACTTCCCCTCCACAGTGTTCGAAAACGCCCTTGACCGCATCTCTCGTGTTTCCCGAAACTCATCCCTCACAACCCCTCCCCGCAATAACAACAAAAACAGAATACCCCTTGTCCTCACGTACAACCCCACCAATCTCCGGATTCAACAAATCATCCTCCACTTCCACCACCTGCAATCTGACCCCACTACCAAGGACATTTTTCCCTTCCCACCCTTATCTGCCTTCAGGAGGGACCACTCTCTCCGTGACTCCCTTGTCTGCTCCACACTCCCCACTAGCCCCACCACCCCTGGCACTTTTCCCTGCAACTGCAGGAAATGCTACACTTGCCCCTACACCTTCCCCCTCACTCCCATCCTAGGCCTCAAGAAAACCTTCCACATTAAACAGATGTTCACCTGCACATTTGCTAATGTGGTATATTGCATCCGCTGTTCCCAATGTGGCCTCCTCTACATCGGGGAAACCAAGCGGAGGCTTGGAGACCGCTTTGTGGAACACCTATGCTCGGTTCGCGACAAACGACTGCACCTCCCAGTCGCTTACCACTTCAACTCCCCCTCCCACTCCTTGGACGACATGTCCATCCTGGGCCTCCTCCAGTGCCCCAATGATGCCACCCAAAGGTTGCAGGAACACCTCATATTTCGCTTGGGAGCCCTGCAGCCCAATGGTCTCAATGTGGACTTCACAAGCTTCAAAATATCCCCTCCCCCTACCGCATCCCAAAACCAGCTCAGCTCGTTCCTGCCTCCTTGACCTGTCCATCTTTACTCCCACCTATCCACTCCTCTCACCTCAACCCCCAACCCCACCTCCTACCTACCAGCCTCATCCCCGCCTCGTTGACCTGTCCGTCTTCCCTTGACTGACCAGCCCCATCCTAACTCCCCACCTACACTCACCTATACTGGCTCCATCCCCGCCTCCTTGACCGGTCTGTCTCCTCTCCACCTATCTGCTCCTTTATCCACCTTCCATCTGCCTCCCCCTCTCTCTCTATTTATTTCAGAATTCCCCTTCCCTTCCCCCATTTCTGAAGAAGAGTCCAGACCCGAAGCATCAGCTTTCCTGTTCCTCTGATGCTGCTTGGTCTGCTGTGTTCATCCAGCTCTACACCTTGTTATCTTAAAAAGGCACTGTTGTTTTTACATCTTTCCATGATCTGCCTACATATCTGTTCATCTATCTTCTGCTGGCTATTGGGAGACATATGGTATAACCCCATCATAGTGATTGCAGATTTTTTATTTCTGAGTTTTACCTATGGGTAGCCTCACTGAATCAACTCTCCAAGATGTCCTCTCTTAGTGCAGCTGTGACAGTCTCCTTTATCAGTAATGCAACTCCCCAGCCCTTTCACATCCCTTTCTTTCATGCCTGAAACATCAAAACCCTGGAACATTGAGCTGCCATTCCTGCTCTTCTGTCAACCAAGTTTCCATAATGGCTACAACATCATAGTTCTATGTATTAATCCAGGTCTAAGCTCATCTGCCTTATCTGTTATACTCCTTGCATTAAAATGTATATACTTCAGACCGCCAGTTCCATCGTGTTTATTAGCCTGTTCTTCTCATTAGAATTACTTGACTTAAACCTGGCCTTCTCCCCAATCACTCCACATGCTGACCCACTGCTCTGGTTCCCACCCCCTTGCCACACTAGTTTAAATCCTCCCGAGTGGCACTAGCAAACCTCCATCCAAGGATATTGGTGCCCTTCCAGTTTAGGTGAAACTCACCATTCTTGTAGAGGTCCTTCTTGCCCTGGAAGAGCTCCCAATGATCCAAATGTCTGAGGCCAAACCTCCTACACCAGCTCTTTGACTACTCATTCAAATGTACTACCTTCCTAATTCTGGCCTCACTGACACATAGCACAGGGAGTAATCCCAAGATTATGACCCAAGAGGCCTTTCTTTTCAATTTTCTACCAAACTCCTAAATTTCCTCTGCAGGACCTCATCATGCCTACTCCTTCTGAGTAGACCTCTTCACTTTCACAGGAACTGAAGTTCATGTCATTGTTGGTTACTGTTCTGTCTGCTGGGAGTGAAACTAGCTGATATTAATGACTACCAGTGAGATTATAAAATGCCTGAGGCACAATATAATTGGTATGGCATTGTGAAAAGTGACTAATTCATCCACTTCTTCAAGATTGGGAAATTCGGCAACATGGTTCATTTTCACACTGTTCCCAGTTAAATGAAAAGGCCAAGTTGTCTGTCAAAATGACAAGAAAAATCACACAGAAATTGATCAGATCCAACACAGGCCTGTACAACTCAACCCTCAAGGCATGGAAAGTAGTCTGGTTCATTCACTAATTTCAATCATTGTACTCAAACTATTCCTCCAAATGGTAGAAAAGCTACTGAAGGCAGAAGTAGTATTGAACATGAATGACAAAATCTAGGTGAAATGACAACAAGCCAAACTTTATTTTGGTAAAAGTACCAAGCTATTGCAAGAATTGAGCGTAGAGAGCCAGTAAGAGTGCAAACATTCAACATTATCAACAACCATCAGTCCATGTGGGAACAGTGTAGAATAGTTGTCATCTCTACCATACATAACAGCTATGATATGTAGATAGATCATTACAGCCACGGATACCCACAGACAACTGAAAAAAACACTGTGCCGGCATTGGATCAGGAAAATGTAATCTCACCACCTGCCTAGAGTACAGAATGACAATAATTCCCACTGCTCCCCAGCAACAGGAACAGGACATAAATAACAATTACCGTGGCAATGGCATGTGCCGTGGGAACAGCACTCCTTGGAGCACAAACATCAGGGTAAGAGTGAACACATAGCAGAGAAACAGCCAACAGCAACATGCACACATCATTGGGAGACCTGTATAATTTAAAGACTATGGATTCACTGCCTGCACAGAGACTGACAACAGTGAAACTGACTAGATTTAGTGATGTTTTTCTTAGTTACCTGTATATTGAGTAATTTGTGCAACTTCTAACTGCAAGTAATATTGCTTGCATTCTTTTTATTCTAATGAAACAGAGGATGTTTGGAGAAACATTGTTGTACCTTTAGTATACTGGCAGGCTTCCCAGGCAGCACATTCCACAGTAGAGCAACTTTGTTGAGATTGTTGATTTAATTGACCTCAGATTCAGCTGTAAGCACCTTTGTGTGCATGTGGTGGCAGCTACTTAACAGATGTCACTTAGAACATATTGCAATGCTGAATTGTGCTACTCCTTGGCAACATGAAAATAAAAAGCGCAAATGATATTAAGAACAAACTCTGGGCAGTTCCTCTCCTCACCCAACAGGAAATCAAGCAACCTTCAGAGGCTCTCTTAACTGATAATACAAATCACTTCCAACTTCAATTGCTTTATATAAAGTGAGAGTCAGGACCGTCTTTCATGATCTACTGAATATTACACAAGATCACAGAGGAGAATGATTGAGAATGCAGATCATAATTTCATTTTTCAACATGTGTTTCCTGCTATTCTTTTTTTCTTCATCAATGTATTTAAATGAGTCTGGGTCTCTGGTGGATAATCCCCTGACTCCTGTGTTCCTGCTACATCTCATGACTGTTTTGTGAAAGGTAGCACTGGGCCTTAATGGTGGCAATGGTTTTGAAATTCCTCAAGGAATTGCAAATGACTGACTGTCCTTAGTTATATTCATGAACCAGAGTGCACACTTCAGTCACAGTCTCCTTACGTAGCCTATGCTTCTTCATATGATATGTCTTTGTGTTACCGAGGTTGCTGTCTCTGTTGTAACAGACGTATAGTGTATGGGAGAGGACGGGGATTTTCCTCCATGATGTCTACTCAAATCAAGCAAAAATTGTGGGTAAAAGGGATAATGAGGCTCGCTGTACTAACTTCTATTTTCCTCCCCCATCTCCCATGACATTTAGATGTTGGGGCGTTCTTTCCCTCGATTCTGTCTTCTGTAATACCTATTGCAGGTTCCAGTCTCCACTGAGATCACCTGCGGGACTTTGTTTCTGCCTCTTTAATGTCCCTTCCTGGACCTTCAAATTCTGTAATACTTGAGGGTGTGAGCCCATGTACTTAATGAATAATGTGAGCCATAGGATGGGTCAGGGCTGGAGTCAATAAGGAGGTGGCAACAAGCCCTGCCCACCTGAACTCTGTCCTGAAAGAAGCATTCTGCCTTTCAGAATAGTATGGTATACACTGCAACATATATTTCTCCTTTGTCCCCTGTGCTTCTGGACTGCCTTCTCGTCTTTCATCTTTTAATGCACTATGTTGCAGCCACTGATGATCAGTGATCAATGAGAAATAATATTGAGGAAGAACTGTTGTGTCCTATTCACCTTTTCAGTGCTCTAAATGTTCCACTCATTTTGTTCGCTATTGGTATAAAAATAAGTACTCTTCATATTTCTTTTTATAATGTACACTTATTGTATGAAATATAAATGACTTCCAATAATATGGCTGCTTACTCTGCCTACCTTGGTTAAAATTATGAAATACAATTCTGGATGTGATTTTAGAGCGAAGTCATGTTAAGGGATACTTTGAAAAGATTGGCGAGTGACGGCAAGGTCAATAATTGAATTGAAATCAATTAAATCAACAATCTCAACAAAGTTGCTCTACTGTGGAATGTGCTGCCTGAAAGGCTTTTGGAAACAGATTCAGTAGTAGCTTTCTAAAGAGATTCAGAAACATGCCTGAAAATAAAACTATGGGTCAAAAGCAGAAGAATGTGATTAATTGAACAAGTCTTTCAAAGAGCTAACACAAGCATGGAAGGCTGATGTGCCACCTCATATGCTGCATTATTGATTGAAAATCTAAGCGGAAAAATGGAATTGTCCTTTTCTTAAACCTCTTATGTTCCTTAATAAGTCTGAGCTGATGTGTTGTCTCCACACACATTGCATAAAATTGTTTCCTTTATGTCAATAAAAAACATTGTTTTTTATCCAAAAGCAAATGAAGGCAAGGATAATAAAATCCACATTACAAAGTAGTACAAAATTTATCTCGTTTTATGGCTGATGTGTTCCCAACTCATGGCCTCTGGTGTTCAGCTTCCCACAATTTCTCACTTGTACTGAAGGCTGATCTGCCTGCTCTGTTTTTTTTTTGCAACATGACACAACTATATAGTTTCCAATTCTTTGTTCCATCCAATCATTTTTTTAATGGGTCCTAATTTTTTTTTCTTTATTCATTCACAGGATGAGGGCATCGCTGCTAGGCAGCATTTATTGTCCATCCCTAACTGCCCAGAGGGCAGTTAAGAGTCAAGCACATTGCTGTGGGTCTGGAGTCACATGTAGGCCAGACCAGGTAAGGATGACAGATTTCCTTCCCTAAACGACATTAGTGAATCAGATGGGTTTTTCCAACAATTGACAATGGATTCATGGTCATCATTAGATTCTTAATTCCAGATTTTTTTTATTGAATTCAAATTCCACCATCTGTCATGTGGGATTTGAACCCGGGTCCCCAGAACATTATCTGGGTCTCTGGATTAACAGTCCAGTGATAATACCACTAGGCCATCACCTCCCCATGGAGGTAATGTCCAGTGGAGATATTTTTGTGGTGCAGTGTTACCTCTAAACCGGTCACCTTAGTTCAAATTTCATTCAGGGATTGATGGCCAAGGAAGGTGCATTTATGACTCAGGTTAGGTATCAACTTGTAAATGTTTCCAGTACACATTAATGGCAGATGGTAAGAGCAGGAGAGATTCCTGGTCAACCATATGATTGGAAGCTAGAGAAATTAGAATCTCTACAATCATGATCTACAACTTCCAGCTCCAATATGCTTGCAAAATGTATGTTGCCAGAGCAATTCAGGCTTCTTGGAGAGTCAGTTGTCTTAGTAGCCTGAGCAGTTGGCATGGATCTGGTTGGTGCCAACAACATGGGGCTCAATCCCTTCTCTGGTTGCCATGCAGCAAAGACATCAAATAAAAGCAATTGATGGGGAGATAGATGGCACAGTGGCTCAGTGGTTAGTACTGCTGCCTCACAGCAACAGGGACCCAGGTTTGATTCCAGCTTCAGTCGACTGTCTCTGGGGAGTTTGCATGTTCTCCCCATGTCTGCATGGGTCTCCTCTAGGTGCTCTGGTTACCTCCCACAGCCCAAAGATGTGCAGGTTAAATGATCTCTTTCTGCACTGTAGGACTTCTATTCTATTCTATTCTTTGAGTCCATTAACAGTTTCAACAAGAAACTGGACAAACATCTAATTGGAACTGGGCTGGAAGATATCAAGAATGGTATCAATAGATGATCTAATAATTGACTGGAAACATGACCATGGTCATGGTTGAAAAACAGAGATGAGACTGTACATCAAAAAAAAAACCTCACTGGCTGTAATAGAGAGATAACACAGTGTGGAGCTGGAGGAACACAGCAGGCCAGGCAGCATCAGAGGAGCAGGAAAGTTGACCTTTCGAGTCGGGACCCTTCTTCAGAAATGTGGTGGGGGTGGAGGGTGGAGGGAGCTCAGAAATAAATAGAGAGAGGAGAGGTGGGGCTGGGGAAGGTAGGTGGAATGGTGATAGATGAGTGCAAGGAGGGAGTGGTGGGGATTGGTCAGTGAGGTGGGAGAAAAGATGGACAGGTTGCGTCAGATCAAGGAGGCGGGGATGAGACGGAATGTTGGTCATGGGATGAGGCACGGGTGGGGAGATTTTGAAACTGGTAAAATCCACGTTTAGGCCATCAGGCTGTAGGCTCCCAAGGGGGACTTTGAGGTGCCGTTCCTCCAGTTTGCAGGTGGCATCATTGTGACACTGGAGGAGGCCCAGAATGGACTTGTCACCCAGGGAGGGGGAGTTAAAATGTTTCACGACTGGAAAGTGATGTCATTTGTCGCGTACAGAGCGCAGATGCTCTACAAAACGGTCTCCGAGTCTCTGTTTGGTCTTCCCGATGTAGAAGAGGCCACATCAGGAGCAACAGATACAGTAGGCCAAGTTGACAGATATGCAGGTGAACCCATGTCTCATTGGCTATAAAATGCTTTTGGATGTCCTGTGATTACAAAATGTTTTATATCAATGAAAATTCTATCTTTCAGATGTGATATGTGATAAGAAGAACATATTTGGGGGGAGCAGGTAACTTCGATCGTTTGTTTTCCAAAATGTTAAACCAAATCATTTAATCTTAAATTCTATTGCAGATTAATTGACAGAGATTTATCGTCATTATTAATGAACAATTCCATGGTCAGGTCATGGAACTACTAGAATGGTAAATGGCAAACAAAACAGACCTTGGCCTTTCTTTGTCTCGTAATTCTTATGTGAGAGACCCTTGCTTGCTTATCTTTGGTAAACAGAGATCAGAAGAAAAGAAATAATTTTCTTTATTCTTACTTGAAGTATAATCACAACTTGTACATAGACAGAGGAGTAGCCAATTCACCCCAAGCAAAGTTCGACAAATAGTAAATTAATGACTTGTTAATCTATGGTGTTGACAGAAGGAGAAATCTTAGCCAGGACACCAGAAATACCTATGTTTCTTAAAAAAGTACTATGCACACTTATACCTCTACGCAAGAAGCCAGACATTAATTTGGATTAATATGGCATTCAAGAGTTTGCTCCTCCAAAACAGGACTTCTCAAGAAAACCAAAAGAACAGTTCTGTGGAAGGGTCACTGGACCTGAAACATTAACTCTGATTTCTTCTTCACAGATGCTGCCAGACCTGCTGAGCTTTTCCAGCAACTTCTGCTTTTGGGACTTCTCAAAGTTGTGAATGTAAATTATCAAGTACATAAACGTCAGTTCCTTCTTTTTTTCCTTCTTTTTCAGACCAGAGTGTTTGAAAAGCTTAATTCAAACACTCAGATGAAAAGGCCTAAAATGCCCTGGAAAAGGTGAAATATTTTGCCTGTTGTTCAAGCAATCTTACTTGGGAACAATTGGGCCCAAAGCAACTTGGTAACTGAATGTTCACAGATCTTTGACAGACACGCTTTAGTCAAAACTCTAGGTGCCTAAATGTTTTATGACAATTACAAATAATTTATTCTATTGATGTTGGCTGACGGATAAATATTGGTCAGGGCATGAGAGGGAATTCCTGTGTTCACTTTTGGTTAGTGCTATGAGATCTTTTTTATAATGGCTGTAGACCAGAAGAAGCACCAGTTTATTTGATTTCATTTCTGACTGTGCAACACTCATTACTGCATTGGACAAGCGATTGGTTTAACTTAATGTAGTTTAATTCAATCATTAGCCTGGGCTTCGTAGTCGTTGAGGGAATAGGGCATAAATCTTTAACCTTTATAGAGAATAAAGAAGAAAATCTCACTGCCTAATTCTATCTGCATTAAACTTTTCTAATAATCTCCCAGGTGGTAACTCATGAAAGGCTTTCCTAAAGACACCTGTACTACGTCCACTACTTTTCCCCACAAACAGTATCTATTAACTCCTAAAAGAATACTGATAGTTGTCAACTATGATTGTTCTTTATGAAATGCATGCTAGCCATTTCTATTTTCTCTTCATTTAGATGTCTGGTGATTTTATCCTTTGTTAAAGGCTATAAAATTTTACCCACCACAGATGTTAACCTAAATGGTCTGCAATTACCCAGATTAGCTCTGTCTCCCTTTTAAAAAATATTGGCAACTCTCCAGTCCTCCAGTGCACATCCTGATTCAATAGAGGCCTGAAATATAATTCTAGAGCATTGATAATATTATCCCTCAGGATGTATCCTATCAGTCCCTTTTTTGTCTTCCTCTGGTCTAAATAAATTATATAAAATGTTCCTTTTATCCATCATAATATCGCTCATCTTGCCCTCAACCACTTCAGGAATCACTTCTTCTGTGATATCTTTTTACATAAAGAGCTGTGCAAAGTACTTATTCAATACCTCTGCCAGTTTTTGAATCTACAAATTCAGAATGTTCTCCACTCAGGAATCCCATATAATTTTTAACAATTCACTGTAATAGTTGCAAAATACTGGAATATTCCTTTTGACACTTCTGAATTTTCTTTCATGCTCCATTTTCCCTCATCCTACTCTCAACCTCCTCTCCTATTTTTTCATATTCTACTGTAGTTTTCATAATTAGTAAGACCTATACTCCTTATTGGGCCTCTTTTTAACTGTTTTTCCAACCTCTTTATGTAGACTGGCATCTCAAAGCTGCTAAATTTCCTTTTTTTATTTGAACAGATTTATTCGGGACACATTTCTTTGGGGTTCCTCTTGCTTCACCTTTTGTAAATTCACCGGTATTTCAATGGAAACCCCATCTCACACACACATGAATGGGGCTTCTACCAAACATCGATGGAAACATTGGCAGCAGAAAGGCAAAGCCCTGAGGAAGTCCACCATCATTTTGTGCCTTTGAAATTTGTTTAACATTTCATGGACAAGACACTTTGGAAACTCAAGTCATAAAACAGGATAACAGTTTCTTTTAACTCCAGTTTGACATGCATTCAATTTAAACAAATGGATTTTCAGTCATAGCACTCTATTTGAAAGTATAAATCCCAATTCTTCTTTCAAAGGCAGCACAAGAAGGTGGGCATATTTTAAAGTTTTTTTTATCACTCTGTGATCTTTGTGTGAATGACAACAAATCAATTGCTCGATGTACAAAGTCTTAAAATTAAGTTGAATTTTCCTTCTGTTCACGATACTGTGGAATGCATTTCAGTTTTCCAAGTGAATTCTTCATAAAATACAACTCTTAAATTGCACACAGCTTTGAAGAGTTGTTGTCACTGATATCAAAGTCTTGCGTTAGAAATTTCTGCAAATACATAATATCCATTTTATAGTTTGCCATTTTGGGTATTTACTGTCTTTAGAAAAAAAGGTGTGTTTGCACCTACCTGAATATTATTTAATTTGGATTTATTCCTTCTGTGAATGACACTCCATTCATATTTCATCTGCACTTTCAGAAGCTACAGAAATGTCCATGCAATGGAATTTAAATGGGAGAATGATGAAAATGAATTGGAATAGACTTGTTTTTTTAAAAAAATCCATACCACATTCAGTATTTTAAACAGGATAATTGTATTTTTGTTTTACTAACACCTTTAAATTTTCAATTTTTGATTGAGAAATCTCCAAATGTTATGAGTAGGAAGCAGAAAAGATCAAGGCAGAAATTGATAAGTGTTAAATTACATATAAGCCCTGTTCCTATTAACACAGGAGGATCTGTCATGCATTCATTGCACTCAGCCTCACTATTGACGACTTCTGGAAAATACTGTGTGTTCGAAGAAGGAATACTGTCCAGCTTCATTGGCACTTATGAAAATTGATGTTTTTTAAAAACTCTTAGATCAGCCAGCATAGCTGCACAGGGTGTTTTTCAAGTTGAACACTTTTTTGGTTCAAGGAGACAAGTGGACGTGTAATGATATTTCAAACCTGCCAATAATAGAAGTATCTTCATTGTCAGACAAGGGGCTCACACACTACACGCATGCTGAAAACCCCCAGTAACTGTTAAAAGGAAGCCGGATCCTGTGCTCATCAGGCACTTAAGTAGACGACAGCAGGGCTTCCTCCCAACTAAGGGCCCTGATGTAGAGATTCCTGGCACGTGGAATTTTCTGGCTAATCAGAGACCAGTGACTCCAGCACTCCAGTGCACCACTGAGGAAGATGTGAATGCTGCTGGTGCAGCACTCCCAGGACTTATAGGATAGTGGACCAACCAGGGGCAAAAGTAGGCATACTTTGGTGGGGGAGAGAGTTCTTGTGAGAGTGGGTCTCACAGCATAGGAGTCATGTGGTGAGGTTTGCCACGACGATCAGAAGAGAAGGGGTTGGCGGTCAGCAGTCATTCCTTACCCCACCCCTCTTTTCTCCATCATACGGAAATAATTCCAGATAAAACTTCCTCAACACTTTCCCCATCCAACTTACAGGCATCCAGCACTGATTTACCTGTCGAGAGAGCTGCTTATAATTTGTCCTGCCTGAAATACGAGGTGTCGCATTTTGGTACAGCAAACAGGGGCAGGACTATACAATTAATGTTAGGATGTCAGGTAGTGTTGTAGAACAGAGAGACCGAAGGGTTTAGGTACTTAATTCTTTAAAGTTTGCATCACATGTAGATAGAGTGGTTAACAAAGTATTTAGCATGCTTTACTTCATTGCTTAGTCTTTTGTGTATAGGAGTGGGGAAGTTATGTTGAGGTTGTACAGACATTGATTGATTGATTGATTGTCACGTGTACCGAATGACCGTGAAAAGCTTTGTATACAAGGAGTACAGGCAGATCATAGTAAGCAAGGATGTACAGATCAGAAAAGACTTAGACAGAGGCATACACGTTACATTGCATCAGGCGTGCGCTAGGTGAGATCAATGTTGGTAAGATGAGCATTATTTGAGGCTAGGGAGTACCTTGGTGAGGCCTCTTCTGGAGTAATGTGTCTAGTTCTGCTGTCTTGTTACAGGTAGGATATTATTAAGCTAGAGAGGGTTTAGAAGACATTTACCGGAATGTTGCTAAGTTTGGAAGGTTTGATTTATATAGAAAGGCTGGATAGATTAGCATCTTTTTTCACTGGAGCGAAGTAAGTTGAGAGGTCATCTAATAGAGGTTTATAAAATCATAAGGCGTATAGATAGAATCAATGGTAGGTTTCTTCTCCCTAGGATAGGGGATTTCAAGACTAGGGGGCATATTTTTAAGGTGAGAGGGGAGAAATTTAAAAATGACATGAAGCACAAAATTTTTTACACCTAAGGTGGTTCCTGTGTGGAAGTGATTGATGCAGACATAGTTACAACATGTAAAAAGCACTTAGATGTGTACATGAATAAGAAAGGTTTGGAGGAATATGGATCAGGAGCACACAGGTAGGACTAGTTTAGTTTTGGACTATGAGATAACAAGGTGTAGAGCTGGATGAACACAGCAGGCCAAGCAGCATCAGAGGAGCAGGAAAGTTGACGTTTCAGGCCTAGACCCTTCTTCAGAAATGGGGGAGGGGAAGGGGATTGTGAAATAAATAGGGAGAGAGGAGGAGGCAAATAAAAGATGGATAAAGGAGAAGATAGGCAGAGAGGAGACAAACAGGTCAAAGAGGCGGGGATGGAGCCAGTAAAGGTGAGTGTAGGTGGGGAGTTAGGGAGGGGATAGGTCAGTCCAGGGAGGACGGACAGGTCAAGGAGGTGGAATGAGGTTAGTAGGTCGGAGATGGGGGTGGGGCTTGAGGTGGAAGGAGTGGATTGGTGGGAGGAAGGACAGGTTAGGGAGGCAGGGACAAGCTGGGCTGCTTTTGGGATGCGGTAGGGGGAGGGGAGATTTTGAAGCTTGTGAAGTCCACATTGATACCATTGGGCTGCAGGGTTCCCAAGCAAAATATGAGGTGCTGTTCCTGCAACCTTCGGGTGGCATCGTTATGGCACTGCGGGAGGCCCAGGATGAACATGTCGTCTAAGGAATGGGACGGGGAGTTGAAATGGTTCACAACTGGGAGGTGCAGTTGTTTAGTGCGAACTGAGCATAGGTGTTCCGCAAAGCAGTCCTCAAGCCTCTGCTTGGTTTCCCCGATGTAGAGGAGGCCACATCTGGAACAGCGGATACAGTATACCACATTAGCATAAGTACAGGTGAACATCTGCTTGATGTGGAAAGTCTTCTTGGGGCCTGGGATGGGGGTGAGGGGCGAGGTGTAGGGGCAGGTGTAGCACTTCCTGCGGTTGCAGGGAAAAGTGCCGGGTGTGGTGGGGCTGGAGGGGAGTGTGGAGCGCACAAGGGAATCACGGAGAGAGTGGTCCCTCCGAAAAGCAGATAAGGGTGGGGAGGGAAAGATGTCTTTGGTGGTGGGGTCGGATTGCAGATGGCAGAAGTGTCAGAGGATGATGCGTTGGATCCAGAGGTTGGTGGGGTGGTACGTGAGGACGAGGGAGATTCTGTTTTGGTTGTTATTGTGGGGAGCGGGTGTGAGGGATGAGATGTGGGAAATGCGGGAGATACGGTTGAGGGCGTTCTCGACCACTGAGGGGGGGGATGTTGTGGTCCTTGAAAAACGAGGACATCTGAGATGTACGGGAGTGGAATGCTTCACCCTGGGAGCAGATGTGGTGGAGGCGAAGGAATTGGGAATAGGGGATGGCATTTTTGCAGGAAGGTGGGTGGGAGGAGTTGGACTATGTTTGGCATGGACTGGTTGAACCTAAGGGTTTGTTTCCGTGCTATATGACTCTATGACTCTATGACTCTATGAAGCTGCCCGGGCAGGAAGATGCCCTTAAGCAGTTGTTAAGTGATTGTTAATTGGGCACTTAAGCATCTTAAGTGGAGTTGGCACTGAAAGGATCATCAAGGGTCTTCTCACCCATAATTTACTTGAACAGAGGTAGGAAAGCATTAGGCAGACATCCTGATAACAACTCACCTCATTTTCTAGGTTTCCTACCTCCTTTCTCACCTGCTGCAAGACCAGGAGAATCCACCCATTGACTTTTTCTATCTTCAAATAAAATAATAGAAATTCATTAAAGATTAACTGAATGCAGTTTGGAACATAATGAGGCATAAGCTGCTAAAAGCTCAGTGCATTATAGCAGAAGGGCAATTGACCTATAAAGTACTTTACTGAGTAAGCACTTTGGAAGTTTTTTTTGGATTCACTTTCCTCAGAAGACTTAATAATTGCGGTCATCCCAAGACAGAGAAGAACATGCAGGATTTTCTGACACAATCACCTTTATGGATGAATGGGTTTTTCACTCCAGGTTTTCTTCTGTTCTTTAGAGTGTGGTTTTCTATAACCTCAGCACTGTATAATCAGTTTAGCCTGACCAATTTATCAATGTTTAATATGCCTGACTAGGTTCTGTTGAGAAGCAGGAGCAGCTGAAGCTGAAGAAAACAGTTCTACTTTAGACGAGGCATTGCTGATGCTATATTCTAATTTGTATTGATTCCCTGATGCACTGCAGCTCCCTACTATAGAATACAAATGCTGATTTGTATTTCCTAAGTGGTGTGGAGTACAGCAGTGCATGGCTATTAAACAGCAGGGGAAACACCAATGAAACAAGATGGTACTATTTACCATTTCGTTGTAGTACAATTCCACGAGTCAACTCTCATTCTGAGAACAGAATACAAATCAGCATCGATTTGATTGGATTCCCTCAACTATGAACTAAAACATTCATTAATAGTATCTTCACCCAAACATCATTCTGATGTGGACATGGTTATTCGAATTCTAAATGTCAATAATTTATTCATCTGTAACAATCATTGAAAGAATGAGTCCGCATCTAATTAAACTCTGGAGGATTTAAGTGCAGCTCATGGCAGGTATTTCTTCGTTTGAATCTATGCCACTGACTAACACTGTGTCAGAAATACTTCCTTTTTGAGCTATTTGAAAATGTTGAGTTCCTCAGCATCTGTAATTCTGGCCAAATGTGGCTCATTTTGACTCTGAGAGACACCTTGTTCCTACAAATGACAGACAAAAATGTTATTCGGACAGTAGCACATTACTCAGAGATCTAAGTTCACAGAACGGGACAGCAGAATGAAAATGCCCCACAGCTGTCCCAGTTAGGCTCAGTCTAACAACAAGAAATCCATTGGGAGTTCATCAGTTTGCAGGTAAACCTCATTGCCAATATAACAAGGTAGCCCACAATCCATTTCCCGATTAGATAACATGAGATATATTCAAATATTGAAAAGAATTAAATGACAAGCATTCATGAACAGTGTTAAGTGGGCTTCAAACTACATTCTGACTAAAAATAAGGTAACTCCATGTCTCTTGGTCATTATTTAAGTCATTGTGCTCAGCTGCAAGGAGGTCCATTAGCTTGGGTAGTGGAAAAAGAGGTGGTGAAAAAAATCAATGCTCAGCTGATAGTAGGAACTGCAGATGCTGGAGAATCCGAGACAACAAGGTGCAGAGCTGGATGAACACAGCAGGCCAAGCAGCATCATAGGAGCAGAAAGGCTGACGTTTCGGGCCTAGACCCTTCATCAGAAAAGGGGGAGGGGAAGGGGGTTCTGAAATAAATAGGGAGAGAGTGGGAGGCGGATAGAAGATGGATAGAGGAGAGGATAGGTGGAGAGGAAACAAACAGGTCGAAGAGGCGGGGATGGGGCCAGTAAGGGTGAGTGTAGGTGGGGAGTTAGGAAGGGGGCAATGCTCAGCTGAGACTAGTGTTGTCATGTTATCTTGATTTGAGACAGCTGAGTAGGAAATTTCTAGTGTGAACACTGAGCATCAGTAAATATGTGATAACATTTTGACCAGGGATTGGTAAGTTATTTGACCAGATTAATAATGATTCCCTCACCTTTAGATGACTGCTGTGCCTGAGAATTCTGTAAAAGGGGCCTTCTGTTATTCAAATGGCCAGGAATCCTAGTATCAAGCAGCAAAAGAGATCTCCATAGTAACCATGCCCAGTTATAAGCACTAAGAACTGTATTCTGGAATTAAATGTCTGTATGTTCTGTAGTTTAAATGTCCAGCATACACTCTGTGAAAGGGTTAAGTATGTTAATTTAAGTCGTTGGCGTGCTGGTGAGTCAGGGTACAGAGTGCCAGTTGGGTCAGATGACTCCTGGTACCAGTGGGAACGGCGTCAGAGCTTCAGTTTGGGTCAACTATAAGTGTAATGTGTCAGAGAGGTGTCAGGTCCTGCATGGTTGAGTTGGGTGGGCATTGGGTTGAGACTGGGTGTTGAGTCGAGGATGTGGTATTAGGTCTGATGGTAGAGTGAGGTCAGGGTTGGTTGTCAGATGGGGTGTTGGGTTTTGGGTCAGAGATGTCAAGTATCAAGAGTTGGGATTATAATGGTGGGGGTAGGGGAGCGGGGATCAATGATAAGTCAGGGGTTCAGTTTAACAGTTACGCAGGTATTAAAGTAACTTTTTAATACTTGAACTCTTTCTGAGTAACTATTCAGCATAAGTGAGTTGGAAACCATTGAATTCCCAGACTTTAAGGAACCTTCTTTGGAGAGCTACAGATGCAGGGGAATTGCTCATCAGAATTTTCAATTTCCTGAGCAATTCCCACAGAGTCAGCTGTGCATTGTCCTGGCATACAAATCCAGCCTGTGTTGCCCCAACAACAATCTGGCCATTTGAATATCTGGGCTATAGTATGTTGCTCAACACTTCTGTTGGCAAAGCAGAGGACCAAAGAACTGGGCAGAAATCTGACAGAATAAATCTCTGAGAAATTCTCCCACTTCTGTCAGCCCCGGTTGATGGAAAACCAAGGACTTTATGTTTCATGCCCTTAGAAAATAGTATCACAGAGGATGGAATTTTTGAACAATTGCTTTCAATTTTCCACTTTTGAAAAAAAAAATCAGCAATCATTATGACAACATTTGTAAACAAGCTGTCAAAAAGGTTTGACCCTGTCTGTCTGATGGTGGCAGAGCTAGGGAAGCTAAAGGCCCTCTACTGAGGTGTGCTTCTGGTCACCTCTAGCCTGACTCACATGGGACCTCAAGCTAAGAAGGGCACTCACACAGTTCTGGCTCTCAGCTCCAATAGCTTCATAGATGTCTCATATTCCCAGCCTGCACCATGCCAAGGTATTTGTTTGTCTTCAAAGCTGAGCACAAGTGTAATGCAACAGGGATCCTCCATTATTTAAGGGGTCAGTGATCCAAGATGAGGTGGTCTTGAGTAAATTCTGTTGTTGGAAAGTTGTTGAAAGTACTGTGGTAACAAAGTGTGGAGCTGGAGGAACACAGCAGGCCAGGCAGCATCAGAGGAGCAGGATAGCTAATGTGTCATGTCGGGACCCTTCTTCAGAAAGCGGGAGGGGGAGGGGAGCTCAGAAATAAATAGAGAGAGGAGGGGTGGGATGGTGATAGGTGAGTGCATGTAAGTAGTGGTGGGGATTGGTCAGTGAGGTGGGAGGGGCGGATAGATGAGAGAGAAAAGATGGACAGGTTGTGTCAGGTCAAGGAGGCAGGGATGAGCTGGAAGGTTGGTCATGGGATGAGGCCCGGGGTGAGGAGATTTTGAAACTGGTAAAATCCATGTTTAAGCCATCGGGCTGTAGGCTCCAGAGGCGGAAAATGAGCTGCTCCTCCAGTTTGCGGGTAGCATCATTGTAACACTGGAGGACGCCCAGGATGGACATGTCACCCAGGAAATGGGAGGCGGAGTTAAAATGGTTCACGAACAGAAGGTGTTATCATTTGTCGCGTACAGAATGCAGATGCTCTACAAAATGGTCTCCGAGTCTGCGCTTGGTCTCCCCGATTTATAGGAGGCCACATCGGATGCAGCGGATGCAGTACTGTGGTGTTTGGTTTGAAGAACTATGGTGATTCACTGAGTTTAGCAGGAAGTTTTGCTACACTTTCATAGTCACGATAGAAAATTTAGTGACATGTCCAGATGAAGGCTGTAAGAATTGCATGGGATTGTATTTGGATTGACAGTACAATAGAGAAATGGATCAGAGTCTGTGAAGAGTGCATGGTCTGTGAAGGGGAAGGATAAGGCAAGGAGGAGGCTTTGGGAATTTTGGTCGGAATGGAATGCCTGGGAATGCCACAATTCCATTAGAATGTCATCCCTTCATCACCACTGGTCCACTATACCCCAACTTTCAATTCATCCAGTTGACATTGTGTCAAACTTTAACTGAATTTTAACTTTAACCACCAACTCCTCTTGAGGATTGGGAGTATGACATTGATTAATTTTTCTTCATCAAATGCCCTGACTCGCTTTGCCCTGCCAGTTACCAGTGGATTTTGTAATATTGACAAATGTTCAGTTACCTTGTGACTTACATATCTTTCTAACTTTTAATTTTGGCTGGAGGAGAAATTCAGATTATAGGAAGTTTCTCATGCACTGTTGTCATGTTTCATCTTCCAAGCACATTTTCCACATGGCACTGGTGGAATCCCACTCCAGCTTTCACTAGATATGTGAATACACATAATCTCATTAGGACATTCTAATCATACTATCTCCTTATCACTTTAGTGCTTTTTTACCATGATCTTTTAACCAGCATGAGTTCTCTAAATTTTATGCCTCATGCATCATGACTTCATTTTATCTTCCTTTTCTGTTATTTTGTTACTGATGTTAGGTTTAAGCAAATTAAGCCTCGTCCTAAGAACATGTTAGGCCAAAATCTCTTAAAGCAAGCAACCTCTTGCAGAATGTGGGGCTATTCTGTAAAAGGAAGGATAACTTATGTAGCCTATGTTGAAGGCAAACAAAAAAAAAAGTTTGGATTGTCAGCTAGCAAATTTACGCTTCTACTGAGACTGCTGCAAATCTGTACACTTCTTTCTGCAGTACCTACCAGTGCTGGGCAACCTAATGGTATTAGGGTACATTTAACTCCATTCTTCCTCAGAAATATTTCAAACACTTCTAATGTGAACTGTGCAACATCATCTGACACCATCTCATATGGCAGTTCATTAATCATAACCCAACTTCTCAACAGCTCAGAGATAGTAGGATCTGTACTTTTGGTACACAAGGTAATGACCATAGGCTCAACATTTTTCCATTTGCCATAGCCATTGAAACAAAGTATGCTATCTATTCTACTTCCAAGAAATTAATATGACTTATTCTGATTGTTTTCTTATGTTTGACTGTATAAGGAATAGAACCTTTGTTAGACCATTTGTCTTTCTGACGCACTCCTCAATTTTTCACATATTCTTCAATATTCACCTGTATTTAGCTGTGGTCTCATCACATGCCTCCTTCCACCTTGTCCTCTTACTTTTGCTCATTGATTTGGAATAGATTTTATTGTTTTTTTAAGCCTCCCATGAATATGTTTCTAAGGTTGATTAGTACATTTGTGTTGACAGCACAGGGTTGAGACAGTTTCTTTACTTTGAAAATGAAATCTGAAAGAGTATCACTTAACAAATGCTTCATTTCATGGCATGTGACTCTTTGTCATGCCATAGTATGAGTCCAGAATCTTATTAATTTCAGCATATCCCATCATACTGGGGTCCCTTATAGAACACTGATTAAAATCTATGAAGAAATCTGGCTCTATCATAGTGACAAAAGAATTTATTTTATCTTCATCATATATTTTATTTATTTCAAGCAAATGGATACCTTTTATTTGAAACTGCACTTTGTTAGAGCTGAATTGGCCCGTTGTTTCCAAATATGCCTTCAGTGCCATTTTTAAAAAAAAATTATGTACCATGCTCGTTCACTGTCTACTTCATGAAAATGCTGTGCACAAGGAGCAATCTTTCAAATTGCTCAAACACCCCCAAACTCAAGGTTAGGAGTTCCAAAAATGTGTCACAATTCTCCTCATTCCTTAGTTTCTCAAATTAAAACAATTAGAAAATCTCATCTCTCTTTAATTGCCATCTTTTATAGCTCTTAATAAGATTAGCACATTCTCAACTACAGGCAGCCATATTGAACAACTTTATTCTATACCACTCCAACACGACATGACGATTATACGCTATACAGCACATCTGTTTATGGAGGTGCCATAAATTTTTAGAGGTGCCCTTGCATCCTGTAATGCTATTAGATGGTACTACACTAGTGATTATAGCATGACTAGTGAAGAGTTCTTGATAGTTGAAGATGACTGCAGATCACCTGACATAGTGCCCTTGAACAACTCTGGGACTTCAGGGCCTGGTTTTGGACTATATCATCTTGGTATGAATGTCTGGGCGTGTTCATAATTATGAAGTGCTTCAAGTGGTTAGTCATTGCTATCATCACCTCTAGCCTCCCAGCCTGCCTTTATCTCTTGCAATTTGCCTACCGTTGCAACAGGTCCACAGCAGACACCATCTCTCTGGCCCTACACTCATCTCTGGAACATCTGGATAACACGGATACCTACGCCAGGCTCCTACTCATTAACTATAGCTCTGCTTTCAATACTATACTTCCAACCAAACTAATCTCCAAACTTTGGGACCTAGGCCTCTGCTCCACCCTCTGCAACTGAATCATCAACTTCCTTACCCACAGACCGCAATCAGTGAGGATAGGCAACAGTGCCTTCTCCATGACAATCCTCAACACTGGCGTCCCGCAAGGCTGTGTACTCAGCCCCTTACTATACTCTTTGTACACTCATGACAGTGTAGCCAAATTTTGTCCTATCTCAATCGACGTGTTCACTGACAATACCACCGTAGTAGGCTGGATCTCAAACATGATGAGACGGAATACTGGATGAGACAGAGTATTTGGTGGCATGGTATAAAGATAACAATCTCTCCCTCAATGTCAGGAAAATGAAACAGCTGGTTATTGACTTCAGGAAGCAAGGTGGAGGGCACGCTTCTATCTACATCAATGGAGCTGAAGTGGAGATGGTTGAGAGTGTCAAGTTCCTAGGCATGACAACTACTAGCAATTTGTTCTGGTCCACCCATGTTGAGCGACAGTCAAGAAAGCACAGCAACACCTCTACTTCCTCAGGAAGGTGAGGAAATTTGACATGTCTGTAAAGACTCTTACCAATTTTTCTAGATGTACCATAGAAAGCATTCAATCTGGATGCATCACAGTGTGGTATGACAACTGCTCTGCCCAGGACCATAAGAAATCACAGAGAGTTCTGAACATAACCCAGGCCGTCACATATGCCAACCTTCCATCCATTGACTCTACTTATACTTCTCGCTGACTCAGAAAGGCAGCCAACATAATCAAAAACCCTCCCAGCCTGGTTATAATCTCTTCCAATCTTTTCAATTGGGCAGAAGATAAAAAGGCTTAAACAGACAGTCCAACAGATTCAAGAACAGCTTCTTCCTCGCTGTTATTAGACTTTCAAATGGACCTCTCACATTTCAAATTTCATGTTGACCTCATTCTTTGTGTACCTTCTCTGCAACCATAACATTATATTCTTCAGTCTGTTCTATTACCCTTATGCACTTTGTATGGCATGATCTGCTTGTACTGGTACATGTGACAATAATAAATCAAATCAAATCAAATCACTGAGTGGCGACAGAAGAGCGTCAGTGGAACAGTATGAGAAGGGGAATAAATGCTGTCAACTTGAGATATGTTGTGAGTCTGTCTCTAACAGATTGTTTTACCTGATGTGACAATGCTTGTGTCATCTCCTGTAACATATGGAACTAGACATGGACATTGTGGTATTGAAGAATCTAACAGACATTTATTACAACTAACTATTATGTACAAACATTAAATTTCTCAGACATGTAAGTGGCTGGGCTCATATTAAGCTGTTACATTAAAATAGAGGATCATGCTTCCAGTAGAGTGCAATGCTTCAAGTAATCCATGGGTAAGAAGGAGCGTGAGGTCTTTATGCCCTCAGGTCACATGTTAACTTGATGTGTCTTGATGTCATGAACTTATCTCTTAATGTCCTACTAATGTGCTGACCATGAGTCATGACACAACAAGAAAGGACAGTACATTTGTGAACCACAGTGTCACTGTTAATCTCCCTTGGTAAGACCTCAACAAACCTACTGGAGGACAGATTGCTGGATTGCTGTGCAATCCTCCAAACACTGAAATCTGCAAACATGGTGGCAGTACTCTGAATCTGCGCGAAAACAAATGTGCTTCTTATGTCTTTCATCTGAGCTTTCACTGCGGCATGGGATCTATGAGGGGATTTCAGAGTGAACTACACTGAAAGTTGAGAGATCACTCACCAGGCCAAGTTCAGCAGTGCTATTAAGCAATTGACTCCACTTCCTCAGTGTAAAGGATTGACTTCTAGCTGAGGCCTCCAAAACACTTCATCCCTAAACACGGGAACCCCTTCTCTTCCTTGATTCTCTATCTGTGCATTTCCTACTTTTAGCTAGTGCCAGTCTTGGTACAGCCAGCATCAGTTCCCTTCCATTGAGTGGAGCTTCCCTTACAATGGGTGGACTGCCCTTTAACAGAATCACGTGGGCAGCATAAAATAGTATCAGGGCATGCTGCTTGATCCCTCGCTGAACGCCCAGGAGTCAGCACAGCCTCTTCTCAAACCAACACTATAATCTTTCAAACAAGGAGGAAGCATCAAGTTTGAGTGCTGCCTACTTCAAAGAGTACACATTTGGGCAGATTGCAAAACTCAAGATAGGACGCATTTTAGTCCCTTCGTTTTGCAATTTTGGATTCCTGTGACTTTAAATGCAGCATTTTAAATTTGGGCAAATTGCCTGCAAAATTCTTTGTCAGTGTCACATCCTGCCCTGTCTGTGCCAGTCACAGTTTAATATCTGATCTGAAATGGTTGATTGATTGAACTGAGTGAAGAAGCCAGTTTATTACTTTGTAGTGCAACCAGTCCTTTCCCCAGTTCACAGGACAGTCTGTAATGTAACAATCAGACTTTGTTTCAAGATCTAATAAAGTGCTAACAGGCCATCTGTTTGAATTTTGACATTGTGCCCATATTCCTCAGTTGTGATCAGGAATAATCTGGCATGAAGACAACAGATAAAACAATCTCTCATACTGCTCAGTTGATCATTCATGCAATTTTCATCCCATGATTGCCATGTTTTTAGGAATAATCTGGGTCACTTCCCTATTTCCTAGCCCAAAAACAGTTAGGCACTTTCACCATATGTTAGTACTGATGAAAGAAAATTGGGATGAATGCGCACACACCATTGAACCTCTGCCTCTCTGTGTGCCTGATTACAATACCTAGATCCAGCAATGGTTATCTGCCCTTTCCAGTTTTCAACTGGATCTTCATCTTAGGTGAGTAGAGCTATCACTGCACAAGGCAGGTTTAAATGCTGCATTTAAGGCCTCCACGACATCTCCTTCAGTACTGTCATTAGAACCAACAATTCATCAAATTACCCATAATCTCTCAATGAGTTCAGAAACATTTCCAGCAGGAATACACCATTTCATTTGCCCTTAGAGACAATTTGCTCAAAGTGTTGTAGTACGCTGTGAGGAACCAAGCCAATGTAGTTTCCCCTACCGATACCTTGGGATTGAGCAGGAGTGCCAAGACAAGCTTCAAGATGATAGTACACACAGGAGTGAAAATAGTGCTTGTCCTATCAAGCCCTCATTGTGACCAGAATAAGTGCACACAGGAACCAAGGGAGTGAGGGGTTTTTTTATGCCCTAAATAACCTTATATCTCAGAGTCATTGATAGTACACAGAATTCCACAGTGAATCTGCTGACAACTGAAGCCAGAAAACAACACTATAACAATAGGAATGAATAGGTGGGACATTACAGAGAACAACCAATGGAGCTTCAGAGAGCCAAGGGTGATGCATCTAATGGAAGTCAACCCATATAGGACTGGAGCTTGTTGAGTTGCTTTTACATTGGCTTCAATGAATGGTCAATTGAGGTGAACATAAGACCATAAAAATAGAAACAGAGTAGGCCGTTCTGCCCCTTGAGTCTGCTCTGCCATTCAGAATGATCATGGATGATCCAACATTCATCATATCCACTTTCCTGCCCTTTCTTTGTAACCCTTGATGCCCCTACGTGGGGAAATACCTGAGGGATGTGTGACCCTGGGAAATTATTGTAATTCTATACCAAGCCCAATTATTGTTAATGGGCTATTCAAGATTGGTTACTGTTGATTGAATGTAAATGAATATAATTCAATCTTCAGTACAGTAACATGTACTCAGTATTTGTCTGGGAGTCCTTACTCCTGATCCAACTGTGGGCCCTAGATCCCTGTATTTCTAAAAACATTTCTCCAACAAACAAGATGATATGTGAAATTCAGCCCCTCCTCCCTCTCCTGATTTACCACAGTAATTCCTTTTATAGGTATATTAGCAGCTGTAAATTTATTGGAGTGGCTATGGATATTGTTGTGTCCAGATTACAGCACTGTATCATGTTTATGGGGCTAATTACAAAAATGTCACATTCAGCATACCTCACTGAATGTTGATTAGATCAGAACTCAGGACTAAACATTGTCCATCATCTGCCCATCACTGGGTGAATATCATTTACAAATCTTTGCTCCTTTCTGTTTCTGCGTGGTATTATCTTGCAGAACAATTGGGGCTTTCCTCATGGTGTTGAATAATCATTATTATGATTATAAGGATGAGTGTTTTGGGGGGTCCTGACAGATCCTATTAGCTTATGCCTAGCAGTTTTTTCAAGGTTACCCATACCAAGCTGGAGTTGGCACATTACAGCAGTGTTAGAAGTATTTATTGTAGTTCATATGCACATGGAAGAGATCTATGAAATTATATTTTGTAGTTTAAAGTCAGTTCATCATGGGAGTGGCTCAAACTCACAAAGTTGCTCCTTCCAGTCAATTTTTCTTGGATCAACTGCCTTCTCATTGTTTAAAAAAATGGAAAAATGTAATACAAGTACCAACCAAATGCTTTTCTGTAGCTGAAGTGCATTACAGCCGAATAATGGGACCTTCCCTCTCCATATAACTCCTGCTGTACCTCATCTGAGAGTGCTCAGTGGGAAAGTGCCAAAATAGCTATCTGCTACATCAATAAGTTCAATATCTGCCCAGGAAAGCTTGATGGAAAACTGTTGAGGGGATTTAACCCTGCAATTAATCCAGGCTGTGCCTAACTTGAGGTTGCTTGATGCTAATACGGTGTATCTGAAACATAAAGTGTTCTGTGCACCAACATCCTTCAGCTCGATTTGTTTAAAAAAAAATAAAAAGGTTTGGGAAAAGTGACTGACTCTTGCTAGTATCAAACATTCTCAGAACACAAGCCACAGTTTAATGCTTGTCAGCCAGTGAATAATATAGCAGAGTTTGAATCTGCCTTGAAAAGCTGTCTCTGTGAAACAAATTAATCTTTTCTTATTTTGACTTTAGTATAAATCCATGGACTGGAATGCATAATATTATTCCTTTTTTCTCTCCAATTGGCTCCATGGATTACTTTTCATTATTAGCCTACTTTTGGTATTAGTTTAAGTTAAGGATCTTGAGGATGTTTTTGATGGAACAATTGGATCAGCAACATCATCGTTCTGTAATTCACGATACAGCCCAACTCCCCTGCAATTCATGAGATTGTTGTAAGGATGATTTCATCTCTTCACATCAAATGTGAACAAAGGCGCAAATGTTATCAATCAGGGAAATTGTTCCATTTTATATTTCTACCATGATTCATGTGATGAGTGGAGTTGAGAGGCAGCTTTCTTAAAGCTGCTTATTAATCTCAAATCCAGAGCAAACCCAGATTCAAACAATGCTGACACCTTGTTGTTAACTACCCCACCACTCAACCATCTTCATTCAGCTATAGCTCAGACCTTGATATTATTCACTTTCTCCATCCAAGGCTCAAATACATGGCTCTAATCCAGCAATACAAGCCACTGCACCTCACTTTGCTGACTGTTGGTCAAAACACAGTGTAATAAGCCCTGAAAGTAGCACTTGACAAAGATTTTATTTGCAGAAGCAGATTAGCAAGTAATAGAGGAGCAAATAAGTGCAGCTGCTGGAATCTGTGCTGAAAACAACAAATGCTGGAGATCACAGTGGGTCAGACAGCATCCGTGGAGAGAGAGCAAGCTAATGTTTCAAGTCAAGATGACTCTTCATCTAGACTCGAAACGTTAGCTTGCTCTGTCTCCATGGATGCTGTCTGACCCATTGTGATCTCCAGGATTTGTTGTTTTCAGTATCAGGTAAAAGAACTGTTAAGGGGCGGCTGAATGCCTTTAAAAATGAGGATTCTGCAAGTAGTGTTCAATACACTGACTATTCAAATCCTGCAGAAGGCAGTCTTTTTGCAAGGATTGCTTTTATAAGAAGAGCAAGCAGATTAGAAATTAGACTGCAGGTCCCTCTGAAGTGTTTGTTGCAAATAGCCACAGGAGCAGTGATTCCGCCTTCCAACTGTAGAATGATGTTTGCCCCTAACTTAAGTAAATGTTGGGGTGTCTTGAATACAGCAAACACACTGAACATCCACAGAGGTCAGAACCTATGCAAAGCATGCTAAACATATGCATGTTGAAATTGCCTCAGTGCTTGTTAATACATGGCATTTGTTTAATGTAAGGTGCTCACAGCAAAAACATTGCAATGTTTAGCTACTACATTGATGTTGTACGTTGGGAATGTGTCAGTATATTACTTGATGGAACTTTGTGGTGGTATTATGAGTCTCGCCAGCTGGATGGAAGTCAGTGAAAGATTCGAGCTGCCTACTTTGGAAAGACTGCTAATGAGGCAATGGTGAGGAAACCAAATAGGTTCCACCTAGAATGATAAAAATCGGGTCAGAGGTCTCCCAAGTGAGAATTGCTGGCCAGATATCCACAGCTCTTGTGCTCAGCAACACTTGGTTCGAGAACGCTAATCAGTGGGCTCCCATGGTTGTGGAGGGCCCAGATTGTAGCTAAGTAATGTATGGCTGAGATTTATGGGCTGGGAATTACAAGGGGAGGATGCAGGCAAGATGGAACCAAGAGCAGGGAATACTTCTCATCATCACACCTCCTTCCCAATGTCCAGTAACTTGGTGAAGTACTGATTGCCTTTCTTCAAGACACCCTCTGCACTCAAGGTGACAAGTGTCCCCCATACTTTCCCTGGTCATGGATGGTGTCTAGGCCACCTGCAGATAGGTTAATCCCAGCAGAAGCAAGACAAGGTCTTTAAATGGCTATTATTCAACATGAGTTTGTCCAATAAACTGGTGCAAAGGAGATGTAACCAATGTAAAATGGAGTAGAGTTCTGTAATACCAGCTTTTAACTTTGTTGGCTTTTGGGCATTTTTATATCATGGTGATTTTTTCCACAATGCATATTTCATCTTTAGTTGTGACTTTAACAATAAAGAGAACAGGGTGAACTTTGTTTGATTTAAGTTTAGACCAAACATGTTCTGTCACTACCCGTTTAGATTGTTACTTTCATACCTGACATTTTGTCTATGTCCGGTTCCTTTAGAAGCATCAATTTACAGAGGGGCTGTTAGAATTTTCTGCACAAGGCTTGTCCATAGGCTCTGCACTGCTAGCTGGCTGTCAAGGTCACACACACCTTAGCATTCATGCTTTGGGATCGTTCCAGGTTGTTGCTGGAGACATCATCAATCAGATCTGTGTATAGATGTATTAAGTTAGTCACTTGTGTGTTGTTTTCGTGAACTAGCAAATTAATTTCTTTCCCCAAGACCAACCATTGGAACAAAGAGACGATGCTGCAGTTTGAAGGTTAGTCATACCCCTGAAAGTCTGAGGGCTGTGGGCTATGTTTTACATCGATACTGAGTTGCATGCTCATTCACATTAAGTACAGCATGAAGTGGAAAGGAATCCACTTACTAATGTATATCTCAAATGTAACCGTCAGTATTACCCTGGCTACTGTTGTGGTGCTTTCACGTTAAGGCAATCCATCAGTACTCAATATGTACAGGAAAGTGACAGTTTTGCCCTTGATTGATCAGTGCATCCCTCTGGGGCCTTGGCTTATGACACCTCTGTGGCAGCTGAGAAGACCAGTTTAAAATAGGCAAAATGATTTCCATTCATTCATGAGTCACTGTAGGATAAACTCTTGGCTTGCATATAAACACATTTTGCCTACGGGGTACTCAATTTTGCTATTTGAGAATACATCATCCCAGAGATCTGAGTGCCCCACTCATGAAGAGACTCAAAACAAAGAGTGGACCTGTTCAGGGGTTATCAGGAGCTAGGAAAAAAATTAAAGAACAGATCCACAAGGGTTATAATGTCCAGATTACTGCCCGAGCCATGCGCAAATTGGCATAGGGACACAAAAATAAGGGAAGTAAACACGTGGCTAAAGGAGTGGTGCGGGAAAGAGGAGTTCCTTTTCATGGGTCACTGGCAATGGCATTGGAACAGGAGGGATCTTTATTGCTGGGATAGTCTCCACCAGAACCAAGCTGGGATCAATATTCTAGCAAAAAGGGTAAATAGGCTGGTCAACAGGATTTTAAACTAGAAAGTAGGCGGGTGGGGGGAAGGGAAGGTTTAAACTTCCCCCAGTGGGGAACAAAGCAACAGGCTAATATCTGTAGGGGTTGATTCCAATGTGTGGAAAAATATGAAAAAAAAAGATGGGAAAGGAGAGCTCAGGAGAGGCTACTAAAGTCTCCAGCACAGACACAAATAGGACAGAGTGTTTGGAAAGGGTTAAGAATCAAACTTCAAGCACACTGGATAAACGAGTGGCAATGAGAAGAGGGACGGTTAATACAAGACTGAAGGTGTTATTTCTGAATGCACGCAGTATAAGGAATAAGGTAAATGAGGTTGTGGCGCTGATCGAAATTGGCAGATATGACATAGTGGGTATCACGGAGACATGGCTGCATGGGGATCAGGATTGGGAGTTGAGTATCCAAGGAAAAACATCCTATCGAAAAGATAGACATGTGGACAGAGGGGCTGGGGTTGCCTTGTCAGTAAGAAATGAAATTAAATCAATAGTAAGAAACAAAATAGGATCAGATGGTGTAGAATCTGTGTGGGTAGAGTTGAGGAACCACAAAACCCATAGTTGGAATTATTTACAGGTCTCCAAACAATAGTCATGAGCTGAGATGCAAGATACACCAGGAGATAGATAAGGTGTGAAAGAAAGGCAAAGTTACAGTGATCATGGGGGATTTCAAAATGTAGGTGGACTGGGAAAGTCACGTTGGTAGTGGATTGCAAGAAAAGGAATTTGTGGAATGTCTACGAGATGGTTTTTTGGAGCAGCTTGTGGTGGAGCCCACTAGGGAACAGACAATACGGGATTTAGTGTTGCGTAATGAAGCAGACTGATGAGGAAGCTTTAACGTGAAGGAACCCTTAAGAGGCAGTGATCATAATATGATTGAATTTACTCTGCAATTTGAGAGGGAGAATACAGAATCAGAGGTAACGGTATTACAGCTAAATAAAGGCAACTACAGAGGCATGAGAGAAGAGCTGGGCAGAATTGACTGAGAGATGTGCCTAGCAGGAAAGACAGTGGAACAGCAATGGCAGGAGTTTCTAGGAGTAACTCAGGAGATGCAGCAAAAATTCATCCCTAGGAAAAAGAAGCATGGTACAGGGACGATGAGGCAACCATGGCTGACAAGGAAAGTCAAGGATAGCGTAAAAGCAAAAGAGAAAGCATATGATGTGGCAAAGGGCAGTGGGAAACCAGAGAACTGGGAAGCTTACAAAGACCAACAGAGGGCATGAGTAATATCCCAAAAATTCGAGAGAGTCAAGGGCCATCACCAAGGAGAAGGTGCTAGAAAAACTGAAGGTAGATAAATCACCAGGACCAGATGGGCTATACCCCAGAATTCTTAAGGATATAGCTGAAGAGATGCTGGAGGTGTTAGTGGTGATCTTTCAGGAATCGCTAGAGGCAGGGAGGGTCCCAGAGGACTGGAAAATCGCTAACGTGACACCCTTGTTTAAAACGATAGTAAGGAAAAAGACTGAAAATTACAGGCCAATTAGCCTAACCTAGGTTGTGGGTAAGATTTTAGAGTCCATTTTGAAGGATAAGATTTCTGAATATTTGGAAGTGTATGGTAAAATAAGGCAACATCAACGCAGCTTCATCAAGGGAGGTCATGCCTGATAAATCTGTTAGAATTCTTTGAGGAAGTAACAAGCAGGTTAGACCAAGGGGAGCCAATGGATGTTATCTCCCTGGACTTCAAGAAGGCCTTTGACAAGGTGCTGCACAGGAGGCCGCTGAGTAAGATGGTGATGGCCCATGGTGTTAGAGGCAAGGTACTAGCATGGATAGAAGATTGGCTATCTGGCAGAAAGCAGATAGTGGGGATAAAAGGATCTTTGTCAGGATGGCAGCTGGTGACAAGTGGTGTTCCACAAGGGTCAGTGTTGGGACCACAACTTTTCACTTTGTGCATTAATGATCTAGATGAAGGAACTGAGGGCATTCTGGCTAAGTTTGCAGATGATACAAAGATAGATAGATGGACACGTAGTGTTGAGAATGCGGGGAAGCTGCAAAAGGATTTGGACAGGTTAGGAGATTGGGCAAATAAGTGGCAGATGGAGTACAACGTGGGAAAGCATGAGGTCATGCACTTTGGTAAGAAGAATAAAAACATGGACTATTTTCTAAATGGGGAGAAAATTCTCAGGAAAGATGTACTGGCCCTGGAGCAGGTTCAGAGGAGGTTCACAAAAATGGTCCCAGGAATAAAAAGATTAACATATGAGGAACATTTGAGGACTCTGGGCCTAAACTTGATGGAGTTTAGAAGGATGAGGGGGGAATAATTGAAACTTTCAGAATACTGAATGGCTTGGACAGAGTGGATGTTGGGAAGATTTTTCCATTGGTAGGAGAGACTAGAACCCAAGGGCACAGTCTTAGAGTTAAACGGAAGACCTTTTAGAATGGAGATAAGGAGAAACTTCTTCAGCTAGAGGATGGCGAATCTATGGAATTCACTGCCACTGAAGGCTGTGGAGGCCAGACCATTGAGTATATTTAAGACGGAGATAGATAGGTTCTTGATTGTCAAGGGGATCAAGGGTTACAGGGAGAAAGTGGAAGAATGGGGTTGAGAAACTTATCAGCCATGATTGAATGGCAGAGTGCACTCAAATGAGCTGAACGGCCTAAATTCTGCTCCTATGTCTAATGGTCTTATGGTCTTATAGATTAAAAGCCCATTCACAACTCTTCAGATTCTGAAGCAGTCCATTTTGAAATGCAGCAAGGCCTAGACACCATCCATGCTTGGGCTAGCAAGTGACAAGTGACATTCATGTCACACAATTGCCACATAATGACCATCACCAACAGGAATGTATACAGCCATTGCCCCTTGATTACTGCCAACATCAGGTGGCTACCATTGCCCAGAACCTGAAGTTAACCTGCAACATAGGTACTGTAGCCACAATATCAGGTCAGAGACTATAGCATTAAATCACCTCTTGTCTCCCCAGAGCCTTTCTACCGTTTACAAGGCACACATTAGGAATGCAATGGAATACTGTCCACTTGTCTAGATAGGTGGAGCAACAAATACACTCAGGAGGCAACTGTCCATCCAAAACAAAGCATCCACTTGACTAACATCCCATCCACCACCTTCAACACTCACTACCTTCACCTCCAATGCCTAGTGGCAACAGTGTATACTACCTACAAGATGCATTGTAGTAACTTACTTCAAATGTACTTTTCAAACCTATGACCTCTCCCACTTAGAATGGCAAGAGGAATAGATGCATGGGAGAACTATTTGCTGCAAGTTTCCATTCAAGCCATGCACCATCCTGACTCGGAACGACATAACAGTTATTTCACTGTCGCTAGGTCAAAATCCTTCTTAAAAATACTTTGAGTGTATCTACACCCCAAAGATTGCAGCTTTTTAAGAAGACAGCTCACCACTAACTTAACAGGCTAATTAGTAATAGTCAATGAATGGTGGCCTAGCCAGCGAATTCACATCATACGAATGAATAAAGAAACTATACTATGAATATCTGTACACCACAAAGTGGAAGATCGAAAGATGGTACAGGAGGATAGTGAGTGCAGACTTAAGGAGGATAAGGAAGGGTAATATGTAGGAGTTGCAATCACAATAAATGTAATTTTGATTTTAAAAAAAGCAAGAATTGCAGATGCTGGAAATCTGAAACAAAAACAGTAAATGTTGGAGAAACTCAAGAGGTCTGGCAGCATCTGGAGAGAGAAAAGCAGACTTAACGTTTCGAGTCCAGTGACCCTTTCTTTTGATGAAGTTTCATTGGCCTTGAAGTATGAATAGATGTAATTTGACTGTGACCAGGGTGTACAGCAATGAGCAATGAGTTAGGGGGCATCACTTGAAGTCCTTAGAAATGGAAAAATGGGGAAAAGGAGGTTTGAAATGGGACAAACATTTCTGTAGACCGTGCGTTGCCAGATTTTCTCTCCCATACTGATCTTATGAAGTGCATCCCAACAATAAGATCCCAAACTCAAAATTTTTTTCCAATTTCTTCGTCCCACAGAAAGATAGTCCTGCCCAGTCAGACCACACAATGCAACCTCAAATAATTCACTGATGTCAAACTCATAAAACACATACAGTGAGGACAATCTAAACCTGGACCTTCACTAAGCTTCCCAAGCTGGAATATCAGAATCCTATTTCCAAAGCCTCAGCTTTTTGAATCCTGGCTGTTCTCCTGCTAGAGCTCCCACTCAGGCTGGAAGGCTCAAAGATCTCTTGCCCAGTGGGCCTTAGTTCTATTAAGTCAAGTTTGATTTGCTTTAGAAATATTTACTGGAGCACGATGACTGCTGTAGAAATTGGGTATGGTATTTGCAAGCAAGCTGAGCTGAATCGGCATTAGAATTTCAATAGAAGAATGAGTACAGTGCAGTTCAAGAGAAAGGCATCTCACCAAATACAGCATGCTTGCTATTGGTAGAATAGCCCTGAGCTAACTAGTACCAAGAGGCATTGCTGCTTCAAGCCTAACATGAGGCAAAAGCACTTAAAACACATTCAGCTATTAATATTCATGAACTGCTGTGAAATTCCTACAGTATTTTTAGAAGCAATAAAAAATTAATCAAAGAATATTGTTTCACTGTTATCCCACAGTGTCTGGTACTAAATAAATAAATATTATCGAGAAGAATGGCCTTGTGTGTGTGACAGAGTGCAAAGGAGTTGTTAATGGGCAATATTGTCAAAGTATTAACTCACTCACTATTTTATTGCCATCTATGTTTTTTTTTGTATTTTAGCTGTCCACATGTGATATTATTGATAACATGCCTATGTTACTCCATGGAATACCAAGATAGAGATGGGGGATTAGGAGTAGCATTTTGAGAGCAATTTGTTTTGAGGCTTAAATACATTGTTATTGGTTCCTGGAAAATAAATAGTGCTTCCTTCACCCACTGCAGATAGATTATCAAATTATAGCTGTTTCATATATACATCAATCTGTGCAATGAAAAGGGAACTAGCCGAGATCAAAAATGGACACAAATGTTGACAGAAGAATGAATGAGACTTTACTGAAGGTAACAAGAAATGGAAATTGAATTAATGAATTTATTTACTCAAAATATTGTGAAATGCATTCTTTATTTTGTTTTGGAAAATTTTGGTTGCTTTGGAATTACACTGAATTGTTTCCAAATAGCCATACCGTGAATTCAACTTTAATGCAGTAAAACCTATCAAGGTCTTCACAGGAACATTATAAAATAAATTTTGATTTTGCTCCACATAAGGTGATATTGAGGCATATAACCAAAGTTTGGTCAGAGAGATAGTTTTAAAGTAATGTCTTAAAGAATAAAAATGAGGAAGTGAAGAGGTTCAGGGAGTCAATCCCAGAACTTAGGGCTTTGACAGATGAAAGCAGAACTACCAGTGGTGGGCTAATTAAAACTAGGGAAACTCAAGAGGTCAGAATTAGAGAAAAGCAGAAACTGAAGGAGATTACAAAACAGGGAATAATCTGAAAACCATATGGGAATTTTAAATTTGAGATATTACTTAAGCAGCATCCAATGTAAGTTAGAAAGCACAATGGGGCAATGGATGAATGAGACTTGATAGAAGTCAAGAAATGGTCAGCAAAGATTTGAATGACCTCTAGTTCCAGATGACAGAATATGGAAGGTTGGCCAGGAGTGCATTAAAATAGTCACATCTAGATATATCCAAGTTGTAAATGAGGATTTCAGCAGCAGCTGAGGTTGGTCAGAAACAAACAACATTACAGAACTGGACATCGGTAGTCTTAGGAATATTGCAGATGAGTAGTTATCTCAGGGTTAAATTTGACACCAAGATTGCAGACAATCTGGTTCGTTCTCAGCCAGTTGCTATGAAAAGGATTAGAGTTTCTGGCTAAGGAATTAAATTTGTGTTGTGTCTAAAGAAGTGACATTAGTTTTCTCAATATATAGTTGTTGGAAATTTCTGTTGCTGCAGCAATGGATGGCAATCAAGCAATTGGACAATTTAGAGAGAGTTGGCGGTGAGGTTGAGCTGGCACATGCTTGGAAACTGATGCAGTGTTTTCAGATACAATTGCTAGAAGACAGTAAGTATTTGAAAAATAGGAAGGGGCTACGGTTAAATCCTTGAGGGGCACCAGAGCTAACTGGTGAGGGAGGAGAAAGGAGAAGAGTTTCTCGGTGATTCTATGGTTATGGTTAGATCGATAAAGCACTTCAAACAATCTATGGAGAAATGATAATAGAAAACCACTGTACTCATGACATGCAAATCAACAAATTTGCATTGAAACTCCCATTACAGTGCCATCTATGGGCATTGCAAGGTAATATACCAGTCATTTTAACATCAAATTGCCATAGAAAACACTCACAGCAGTTTTCAATGAAACATGGAAACACTGCACATATTTTAATATATTTTAGTTAAAGATTAATTGAGTAACAACATAATGCTGCTGGAGGTGACTATAATAAGGGATGGATGATATCTCATGCTGAATTAGATTAGCCTGTTCCGATCTTGTTGTAGATCATGGATACTACTCTATAACGAGGAGGGATAATAGGATCAGATATCTTAAGTATAAATAATTTTAAAATAAATGTAAAAAATACAAGAAATACATTCTTTGCACAAATATTGACATAAATCTGAAATAATCCATCACAGACTAGTTGGTGAATTTAGGGGTACTCAGACACAATTGGTTTGTTGGCTCAGATAGCTTGAATACAAGAGGATTGTATTTTGTGAAACAATTCTTTTTAATATTAACTTTCCCTGTGACCCTGGTGGGGGAGCATGGAAAGATTTGATAGATCTCTTCTGCAGCTCCACAATCTAATAATTAGCATAACAAAAGCAAACTCCAATAACCCTGGTTCAGCAAGTTATTGGTGAATTGCGTTTGAGCTTTTGTATAATTGGAACAGAGTTTCAGGCAGCAACACAGTCTGGAAAGGATTTCCACAGGCGAAAGAAGCAGGACATGAAGCTTCACTGGCACTTTCTGGAAGAAAAGAACTCTATTGTTCATATTTTTTTTCAGATACTTTGAACAGATACAGACTAGGGGGAAAATTCAACAAAGTGCGCAAAGAATGGCAGGTCGGCTGCTCAATATACATATTATATAAAATGGGATGTCCCCTTCCCTCGTGCATAGTTTTTACACATGTGGCTGGTACATTACTGCACATTGTGATGTTAAATTTTGCTTCCAGAGTGTTGATGGGTCATTGCAAGACTTCCTTTTCTCCAGCAGTGGTTCCAACGTAGCTATCGGGCTCTCATATCATAGGAACGATATTATTAAGTAAGACTAGACTGTATTCTATTGATTCCTTAATGATTCTGTGTGATAGGCCAGTGATCCTGTCAGTGGTTTCAGCATCCTATCATTGACAAAGTCAGATGCAGAAGTGAGCTTTCTGAACAATCAGTGGAAATTTGTGTTATTGCTTAACCACTAACAGCATTTTCAACTCACAAAAGGTCATTATTAATAATATCTCTTGGGGGTTGATTGCCCAAAGAACCCAACAGGAAGATCTGGGATACCATGTATAGAATTATTAACAAATTCTCCATGAAATAATTAATCTGGGCCTCTGGGCTAACATTTGTATATCATCAATGAATCAATAAAATGTTTTCTGGTCAATCCAAATATTATAATTTACCATTGTAATGTGAGAGCCTTCTCCATGTCTATCTAGACCTCTTCCACTTCTTGGGTTATGTAAGACAAGTCCCAATAGTATGAAGACAGCTGCTCTTCCTCAGACATGTTTTGAAGTTTACTGTTGCTTAAACAACTCTGTGAAGGAGAAGCACTCAATATCTTCCATGAATTACACATCAGTGCAAAGACTCTTACTAAATTCCTAAGTGGCTTCCTGTGGTCGTGTAAACCAAAAAAAAACTAGAAATACAACACAAGTCTGACATTAACAGAAAAAATAAAAGAACAGGTTAACAATTTGGCTTAAGATTCCTCATTAAAACTTTATTCTAATGAATACTAACCCCTTAAAATGATAGACCAGTCATTTCCATTTTCAGTTGTAGGACCTGTGGTGTATTTCCGGTATCTTCTGCTTTTATTTCAGATTCCTTCTTTTTTGCTTCCTATTGCATATTGTTCTTTTGCCCACAGTAAACATTCCAACACTCCTTGAAAAATAAGTCGAATAGTGAGCATTAAACTGATTTTGCAGGCTTCTGTATGGGGGAGAGGGGTGGAGGAGAAAAGGTGATAACTGATTGTGTTACAAGCACAAGGGACTTGTGCAAAAATATTAATATCAGACAATTTGCTCTTTTACAACAGAATCACATCAATAGTTAATGCAGCTCAGCTGTGCTGCGATGTCTGGTTCATTATTGTTTAAACCTCCAGCAGCCATTAATGCTATGCAAGCTTTCAAAGACAAATATCCTGCATTGTTGGGTATCGAGGATAGGCCCACAGTTGAAATTACAAGTTTTTTTCATTTCTGATTATATTTGTTATTTCAGACATGCCAAAGAAAAAATATTTAGTGGTTTCTCAAGCTGTCAAGCCAGAAAGAATTCAGCAGTTCTGCATATTACATAACTCGCCTGAAACACACATACACTGCATAATTCATCGCTACTTCAAAGGGCGTGGACTCAGGGAGCCAGCAAAGGAATAGGCATCCAATGAGATCTGGACACTGTAGAATCTGGGAGATTTCCACAATCAAGTATATAAATATTATATTACAGAAATAAATAGAGCAAATTAGAAAATGACAAAAATAATAAGATTATGGCTTTCACGACATTTAATCTAAGATCATCAACAAATAATTCCAACAGCAAACTGCATTCGTATAATGCCTTTTACATTGTAAAACATGCAAAGGCATTTCTAGTTATAGTCCGATAAATGTTAGAATTCACTTTCTGCTTATTATTTGAGTCTATAGCTGATTATTTATGCACATAGCTACTTGCATATTAGCCATTCAGTGAGCAAATAAAATATTCCTGTTCCCTCTTGATTATCTAAAAGGGACACAACCACCATTCATTCCCACACCCTGAAGCAATTCCCAGAGACCTCACCATTTGATTAGAAATTATATGCTCCCTATGTCAATGATAAGTTTCTCAAATAAAGAGTTTTTTTTGGAATACATGTCAGTTAACCAGGCAAGCCTTTTTACTGTTTGACGATAACATGGTTAAGTGGATTGAGTTGGAATGAGCAGATTGCGTTATGAGGAAAGGCTAGTCAGGTTAGGCCTGTATCCTTTGAAGTTTAAAAGAGACAGAGGTGACTTAACTGAAACATGTAAGATCCTGAGACACTTAACCAGGTGGGTGTGGGAGAATCTTTAGGGGTCATCGCTTGCAAATTAAGGACTACCCATTTAAAACTGAGGTGAGGAATTTTTTTTTTCTCTCAGAAGGTTTTGAGCCTTTGGGATTCCCTTCCTCATGAGATAATGGATACAGAATCTTTAAATGAGGCAGAGATAGATAGATTCTCGATCACCAAAAGCATGAAAGATTATTAGGGAAATGCAGGAACGTAGTGTTAAGGTTAAAATCAGATCAGCAATGAAGGTACTGGAATGCACTGCCCTGATGTGTGGTGAAAGCAGATTCAGTTGAGGCATTCAAGAAGGCATTGATGATTATTTGGTTAGAAATCATTTCCAAGGGTGTTGGGGTAAAGCAGGAGATTGGCAGTAGGTAATATTGCACTTATGAATTGTCAGTGCAGGCATGATGAGTCAAATTTGCTGTGTTAAAAAAGCTATTTTTCTCACATCACATTTACTCCTGTTGCAAATCACTTTAAATTTATATCCTTTCACTCTTCTTCCTTTTACATGTTGTAATGGTCCTCCCCATCCACTTTATCCAGCTTACTCATTATTATGAAAACCTCTATGTGTTCCCCTCTGTTAGGGGAGATGTGACAGAGATGTATGTGAGAGGAATCAGATTCAAGTGACAGGCAGCAAAATGGGACCACCTACATCATGCACTGCAGACTTGCCCTCCCCTTCTACCTTCTGGAACCACAACAACTGGGAAAGGGCGAAGGCAGCAAGAGGCATACTAAATGTTCAAACCCTGACCTCCACTGAGTTGGAGGCCTTTGAGTTAACCAGAGAGCAGAGTGGTTGTTCCTTATCTGGTGCAGAGAGCAGAGTGATGGGTGTTCAATGTGAAGGAGACCACAGCTCCATTTGCACCTCTGAACAGAAAGCAAGTGTGCTGAGGATCCATAGAAGTAGCTGCTTTGTGGGGAGAGGAGTTAATTGTTTCATTGACCCTCACAGGCACACTGGAAGAACATGCAGAAACCGTTCCTCAAGATCTTCACGCCCCCACTAGGGGAGAGAGCGCTGAGGCTTCAGTGAGTGCAGTTTCACTTTTTCCTCCGTACCATTCGGCAGCACCAGCACAGTTAGCTCAGTGGGTATGTGCTCGCAAAGCCACCCAGGGTCACAATCTGTACAGCCCCTCACAGAAATAAAGGAGCAGCTGGTGGAGGCAGTGTGTGACAACCAAGGGTCCTGACAGTCAGGAGACAGTTGGCGGACCATAAAGCAGAGCAGCAGAATTCGGCCATTTGGCCAATCGAGTCTGCTCTGCCATTCAGTCATGGTTGATATGTTTCTCAACCACATTCTCCTTCTCTCCATTATCCTTGATCCCCTTGCTAGTCAGGAACCTGTATGTCGCTGTCTTAAATACACTCAATGAATTGGCCTGCACAGCCTTCTTTGACCATATAACACCTCAGCCGGCTAGTGAGCTCCTGGTACTGGTCATAACCAATCTGCTGGAGTCACAGCGATGAGTGGGGTAGAATCGGGTGGAGCTGCATGTACAGTGGAAGGCTTCATCCAGGCTGTCCTCTCTTGTTGCTCAAGTTTGTGGGTGCATGACCGAACCTCCTTGGGAAGGTTGGAAAGCTCCATAGGCACAAACCTGCAGACTGTCACTGCAGCTGTGAGCTCATTGTAGGAGTGGCCAAGTAAAAGGTGAAAGGTCAACCTAGACCACCTTCCAGGTGCATCCCCATCTACAGGTGACTCCGAGGTGCTGCAGCGTGGCAAGAGGCTGAAGGAGCTTCAGCCTCAGCAGACATCTCCTGAGAATGGATAGGAAGTTCATGGTCCCTTGACAGTGACCAGAACGATCCCAGCAGAGACAGGAATAGAGGGGGCTTCTTCATGAGTGCCTGTGGCATTTGGATTGCTGTGGTCCTGTAAGCTCAGACAACCAAAGGACATCTACTACAGTCATCACACGCCGTGATAACAGCAACCTATCACCACCATCTCAGCAGCGATGCAGGCAATGCCACTCATCACAGCACAAGGAAAAGCATTAAAAGAGCATTTGAACACATCAAGACGTCAGAAACCGTTGCTTGTTTGTGATCAAACAGGTTTGGAGCTTTCACTCACATCCTACATTCAGTGAATTATTCCTCATGAGCGGCTTCTGGAACCCAGGGACCCGATATCCATATGTGGAACGTTACTGCTGGTTAGGTGCTCTCTATGTCATGCAGCACGGCAAAAGCCCAGGCTGAGTTATGGCATCAGCATCTCTACATGAACAGATGGCATTCGGGCCTAGTAAGGAAGGTTGGAGAGTGGTTGCCTCTCATGATAGTGATAGATGTCGAAGGTGCCTTAGAATGAATTTCTTGTGGGCCTTACCAGTGAGTAGTTCCTTTACTCTGACCTCTTTACACTTTCCTGTCCAGTCTCGTCTTCTCCAGTTTCTTTGTCCAATGAGGATTGTAACCACCAAGCCCGAATGCCTCCACATCCTCTGACGTCATTTCAAGGTATGCTGTTCAAGGCCTAATAGACAACAATGATCCCTCATTGGGTTACACTGCAAACCTCCCCAGAATGGCCTCGGGAGCACAATCAACTTCAGTAGTGTTGTTGTCTGTTCAAGAGTGGACCTTATGGAGACGTGGATACTTATTTCAGCAATGGCACAGTGACTCACAAATTGATTGATCCCTGTATGTGAAAACACAGTACCAAAAGATTTCTGACTTTGAGCCACCCTTAACTTCTATAACAGATAATGCTATCTGTGCAATTGGTTGCCACATATCATTATGTGCATGAATACCATTGACCTTAAACTAATCTGTAAAATGTCACATGAAAATCTTTAATTGTATTTTGAGTTTGTACAAACTCATAATCTTTTCATGGATAAAAAGATTTCTGTATTTTACTTTCTGATATTTAGTATTCAACTCTACTGTTTTTTAAAGTTTTTTTTGCTAATAAACAACAGATACACATTTGTCTTTATTCAGATTGCCATTTTTTGTATCGCCAACTACAGTCCCCGTTGGATGAATCTAACTCTATTACATAATCCTTCAACACATTGACACCTTCAATGTGCACATAGATCATCTAGATGGCTTTCTGATCAAGTTCCCAAGCTGCTGTAACAGTAAATGCAGGTCATGAAACAGGTCCTTTGCAAAAAGTATGAAATGTACTTAACATGGAATTTGCTTTAAACACAGAGAATGCCAGAGAACCTCAACAAATCTGGCAACATCTGTGGAGAAAGAAACAAAGTCAACATTTTGAGCACGTAACAGTTCTAAAGTCATACCAGACTGAAAACATTCACTTTGTTTGTCTTTCCACAGATGTTGCCAGACCTGCTGAGTTCCTCCAGCAGTCTCCGTATTTGTATCAGATTTCCAACATACACAGTATTTTGCATTTAACGGAATTTGCTTCATTCAGTTTTAGTTGCCAGGATCACGAGGATGCAGCTATTTGCTAAAATATTATTTAAAGCAAACTATAATTTCTTTAAGAGTTTGCAGCTTGAATTGTTCTCTTCTAACATTCCTATTTAATAACCCTCTGTTCTTATCAAGTCCTTAATAAAAAGGCCTGCCACAAATGGTACTTTACCTCAAGTCTGAGGAATGATGAAGCCAATTAGTGGCAAAATAAAGATTCACTCATCAGGGCAGAAGGCATAGTTAAGATATTAAATAAATACTTTGTATCAGTGTTTCCCAAGAGAAGGAACTTTGTCAAAGCTATGGCAAACAATGGATAATTCAATTCTGGCTTCTTGTTTTAATGACGTCACTATTGGCGACCGTACCTTCAGTTGCCAGGTCCCAAAGCTCTGAAATACTGCCCCTATATTGTCTCTTTACCTCACTTACCCATCATAAAGCACTCCATTAAGTATATACCTTTGGCTAAGCTTTCGGTCACCAGATCTAATAGCTCCATATTTGTTTCAGTGTCATACATTTGTTTTATAATATTCCTGTGAGGCACCTTGTGAAATTTAATTTTGTTGAAGGTTCCACATGAATATAAGTTGCCGTTGTGAGCAGGAGGTCCCGGGATAATGGATGAGGTAGAAATTGACAAACAAGTAGGTAGTAGAAAGACTGGCGGTTTTTAGAGTTGCTAAGTAACATGGTCTGCATAGGAGTCGTGCTAGGTTGATCACGGGAAAAAAAAAGCAAAAATCACACAGTGCTGGCCACAATCTTCCAATCTTCCTTCATTAAGGGATAATACCAAAGGGGTACAGAACTGCAAACGTTACACCCATGTTCAAAAAGCACAGAGGAGAACAAAAACTGGCAATTGTAGGACAATCAGTTTAATGTTAATGTTGGAGCATGTTTAGGAACAGTAGTTGGGAGAGAATTGGTGAGCAAATTACTCAGGCCAAGACATTTTCCAGCTACTTTGACTACTTTTAGCGCACATCTGCAGATAGGGATCTTTTTCTTTCAGAAATTAAATCTGTTTATTTCTGTGAGTCACAAAAGCTCAACTTAGTAAACATTTCAGCAATTATCTTAACATGTAGCTTATCCAGTCAATTAGCTATATCACATGATTTCTTGGAAATGCTATTTCAATCCACTGCAAAAAGTAATGAGCTTCTGACATTTCAAAATACCATCAGCTTCAACTGAAAACCAAAAACCCATTCACTTCTACTTTGGAACCCATGTTCCCAAACAAAAACATACTATAGCCTCATTACATGGGTGTCATACTTTAAGAACAAAATGAGGACTTCAGCAAGGGTATAAAAGAAATTTGCTGCAATGGTCCCAGGGATGAAGAATAACAGGTACATTGATAGATTAGAGAATCTGGGATTGATTTCCGTTGAGCAGTGGAGACTCTGATGAGATTTGATAGAGTTTGAGATTTATTGATTGCTTAGTTAACAATTACGTTAAACATTTAATCCCTTCACCACCAATGCAACTTGTCTGCAGTGTATACTATCTCCAAGATACATTGCAGAAACTCCTTCAACAGCATCTTCTAAACCCATGAGCAGTTTTTGGGCCTCAATTATTTACAATCTATATCAATGACTTGGATGAACAGAGTAAATGTATGGTTGATAAATTTGCTGATGATACAAAGAAAGCTAGGAAAGTAAGCTTTGAAGAGGACGTAAGGAATGTGTAAAGGGCTATGGATAGGTTAAGTAAGTGGACAAAATGTTGGCAGATAAAATCATAAAGCCATACAGCACGGGAACAGACCCTTCATTCCAACTTGTCTGTGCTGACCAGACATCCAAATCTGACGTAGTCCCATTTGCCAGCATTTGGCCCATATCCCTCTAAACCCTTCCTATTCATATACCCATCCAGATGCCTTTTAAACGCTGTAATTGTACCGGCCTCCACCACTTCCTGTGACAGCTCATTCCATAGATACACTACCCTCTGCATGAACATGTTACCCCTCAGGTGTTCTTTAAGTCTTTCCCCTCTCACCTTAAACCTACACCCTCTAGTTTTGGACTCCCTGATCCTAGGAAAAAGACTGTGGCTATTCACCCTATCTATGCCCCTCATGATTTTTTGAACCGCTGTAAGTATAATGTGCAAAAATATGACACTGTCCACTTTGGCAAGAAGAATGGAAAAGCTACATATTGTTTAAATGTGGAGAGATTATAGAATTCTAAGGTATGGAGGGATTTGGGTGTGCTGGTACATGTTTCACAAAAGGTTTATATATAGTTACAGCAAATGATTGGGAACATTATCTATTATTGCAAGGTGAATTGAATATATAAAGAGGGATGTTTTTGCTGAAGTTTGTACAGAGGATTGGCAAGGCTGCATCGTGAGTATCGTATACAGTAGGACGATGAGTTAATGTCAGAAGCATTTCAATGAAGATTCGTTTAACTGTTACCTAGAATGTTTTTTTTAATGATGAGAGCTTGGACAGTCTGGGACTATACCCATTGAGATGAGAAGAATAAGAGAAGGTCTTTTTAAAGATCCTAAGGGAAATTGTTTGGATGGATGCTGAAAGAGTGTTTCCCTTTATGGGAGAGACCAAAAGTAGGGGATTATATGTAGGAGATTTGCCATTCAAAACAAAGATGAAGAAAATTGTATTTCCACCAGAGTGTCATGAGTTGTTGGTAGTGGAATCTTCCAGGTCTGCTTCAAATTTTCAGAAAGTTTGGCATGTGGTGGAGAACTTAATTGGGCAGGAGTCAAAAATTCTGCTTCTAGTTGTAGGTTAAAATTTTGGTATTAACCTCCCAGAACCTTTCAGTTGGGTCAGCAAGTCTGAAAGGAGAGCCTTTTAAAAGATTCAGATAAAGGTGGGTTATGTAGAAAGGAGCTGAAGGAAAGGGAACTTAAATGGTGTTGTTGGGGACACTGGAAAGATACTGGGAATGAATGAAGGAAACTGGGAGGCAGAAGGAAGAATCACAGTGTTTAAGACAAGTGGGACAAGGAAGGATGGGAGCTGCATATTTAGGATGGAACACAATATAAAAGGAGAAAGGGCAGGTGAATTGAATAAGGAGCAGTGTAAGGCTAAGGATAGGCATGGAGATCTGGAATGGAAAACCTGTCATGGGCCATGGAGGATCTCACCAAGTAGAGGTGTCTGTAGCGTTGACTTTCACCAGGCACTTGAACAGCCCATAAAGGCCCAAGGGATAGCTTAACTATGGCACGATCTCAAATGGAAATCAAAACATCTCATTCCTGATATTTCTTCACAGATTTGTATTTCCATGCTAGATGTTTTGACTGCCTTAACCCAGCAGCTGTACCAGCATTGTGTAAGGTAAGAAAGGAGGAGAAGGGATGCCCAATGCCCACCAGAACCAGAGACATGAGCAAGCAGACCCTGAAGAGGGGAAACAGAATCTTCAACATGTCGAGTAGAGTACTAAGAAAGGGTCAACTGAAAAGTATTGCATCTACCTACAGATGAGTGAAAGGCAGTGCTGGAGGTCTTTGCTTGACTAGGGAAGCTGTCATCTATGTCTGCCACCTCCTGCATTCAGATCTGCAGACATACCAGGGGAGGCAGTGCTATGCCTGTGGCACTGGAGATCATAGTGGTATTGACCTTCCTGATCTTGGCTCCTTTGAAATCTCAATTGGGGACAAGCGGCACCTCCCAACTGGCAACTCACAAGTGTATTTGTGAGTTCACTGATACCTCTTGCAGGAAGTCAGTGACTTGGATCATGACAGCCAAGGTTTTTTGGCCATTTCTGGGTTCCCTCAGCCTCAAGGAGCCATCAACTGCACATGTGTTATACTGAGAGCTCTATGTCATCATCCAACCAGATCCCTCAACAGAAAAGGGTCTCACTTCCTCAATGTTTGGCTCATTTGTGACGACAGGCAACAGCTCCTGCAGTTCGGTGACCCCTGTCCAGGGAGCTGTCATGTCGTTTTCATTCAGCATAATTCCCTAGTTCCTCAACTGTTTACTTCCCTCCATCATCTCTAGGGCTGCCTCATAGGTGTCATGGAGGAGGCCCAGAGGCATGGCGAATGCCTTCAGTGCAAAACTCTCAGACTGATGCCGAACAGCACAACAAAGCTGCCAATGCATCCATAAGGGCCAGCACTGAACTGACAATCAGTCTTCTGAAGGTGCACTTCCATTGTCTGGATCAGTCAGAAGGAGCCCTCCTGCACTCACGGGACAGGATCTCCAGAATAGTGATGGTTTACTAAGCCCTGCACATCCTAGCTCAATAACAGAGTGAGAAATTACCACAGGCGAGTTAGACCTGTCTCTTCAGACAATGAAGTGGGAGAAGCCTGATGGAGATGCTGATGGAGCAAGTGTGAACTGAAATGAGGCAGATAAGCCCAAGAGAACCTGATTGTGGGTACATTTGAGGATGAATGACTTTGCATTAACATATGTTGACAATCGGTACTGTGTGCCAATTATTGCAGAGGCATCCCCTGCCTCAAGGGACTTCTTGCTTCAAACCTGCATTTTGTTTGTCAAAGTGTCATAGAGCTGTATGGCATGGAAACAGACCTTTCCGTCCAACTCATCTGTGCCGACTAGATATCCTAACTTAATCTAGTTCCATTTGCCAGCATTAGGCCCATACCCCTCCAAACCCTTCCTATTCATATATCATTCAGGTGCCTTTTAAATGTTGTAGTTATACCTGCCTCCACCAACTCCTCTGGCAGGTCATTCATACACGCACCGCCCTTTGTGTGGAAAAGTTGCCCCTGAGGTCCCTTTTAAATCTTTCCCCTTGCACCCTAATCCTATGCCTTCTAGTTTTGGATTCCCCTAGCCTGTGGAAAATACCTTGGTTAATTCACCCTATCTAGGCCCCTCATGACTTTATAAACTTCAATAAGGTCATTCCTCAGCCTCTGATGCACCCGGGAATATAGCCCCAGCCTATTCAACCTCTCCCTGTAGCTCAGACCCCCCAACGCTGGCAACATCCTTATAAATCTTTTCTGAACCCTTTCACATTTCACAACATCCTTCCTATAGCAGGAAGATGAGAACTGAACACAATATTCCAAAAATGACCCCACCATTGTCTTGTACAACCGCAACATGACCTCCAACTCCTATTCTCAATGCACTGACCAATAAAGGCAAACATACCAAACGCCTTCTTCACTACCCTGTCTTCTTGCGACTCTACTTTCAAGGAACTATGAACCTGCACTCCAAGGTCTCTTGGTTCAGAAACACCCCCAGGACCTTACCATTAAATGTACAAGTCCTGCCCTTATTTACCTTTCTAAAATCCAGCACCTCACATTTATCTAAATTAAACTCCATCTGCGATTCATCAACACATTGGCCCATCTGATCAAGGTCCCCTTGTACTCTGAGGTAACCTTCTTGGCTGTCCACTCCACCATCAATTTTGGTGTCTTCTGAAAACTTACCAACCATACCTCCAATGTTCACATCCAAATCATTTATATAAATGACAAAAAGCAGTGAGTCCAGCACTGATCCTTGTGGCACACCACTAATCACAGGCCTCCAGCATAAAAAGCAACCGTCCACCACCACCCTCTGTATCCTACCTTCAAGCCAGTTCTGTATCCAAATGGCTAGTACTTCCTGTATTTCATGTGATCTAACCTTGTTTACCAGTCTACCGTGCAGAACCTTGTCGAATGCCTTACTGAAGTCCATATACATCATGTCCACCGCTCTGCCTTAATCAATCCTCTTCATTACTTCTTCAAAAAAACTCAATCAAATTAGTGAGACATGATTTCCCATGCACAAAGCCATGTTGACTATCCCTAATCAGTCTTTGCCTTTCCAAATACATATAAACCCTGTTTCTCAGGATCCCCTCCAACAATTTGCCCACCACTGATGTCAGGCTTACTGGTTATAGCTCCCTGGATTTTCCTTACCACCTTTCTTAAATAGTGGCACCACGTTAGCCGACCTCCAGTCTTCCAGCACCTCACCCATGGCTATCGATGATACAAATATCTTAGCAGGGGGCCCAGCAATCACTCCCCTAGCTTCCCACAGAGCTCTAGGGTACACCTGATCAGGTTCCAGGGATCTATCCACCTTTATATGTTTTAAGACGTTCAGCACCTCCTCCTCGGTAACATGGACATTTTTCAAGATGTCACTATTTATTTCTCCAAGTTCTTTAGCTTCAATATCCTTCTCTACAGTAAACACTGATGCAAAATACACATTTAGCATCTCCCCCATCTCCTGTGGTTCCATTCATTAATTGAAAGTTAGTTTGTTCCTTTGCACCAATGACCACCTGTTCAGTTACCTGGCCAAACTATCAGTACACAGTTATTTTCTGACAGAGAAGTCAATCACAGAGCTGTGATTATCCATGCACAATACTAAAAGTAAGGTGAAAGCATACTGGAAGTTAACTGTTAAAGAATTCTGAATGAAAGGTGGTCAAAGTCAGTAAGTAACTACAGTTGATAAAGAGCAATTAAGCATTATATGATATGTGTACCTGAGATACCCATGAGATGTTTATCCCAAAACCATCTTTTGTGCTTGAATCATTGCTTTATGTAAACTTTTAGTGAAAAGCTATGAGATGTCCATGTTCTCCTCATTGTGATGTTAGATCAGTGAGCTGGTGGTGCATCAACTGCTGAGTGTTATTGTCCGTTTTATGTTTTAACTGTGAACCCTGGCAGATGTGTGAAATGCTGTAGCACAGTGGCATGAGTATTGTAACATTGGTAGCTATAACTAAATGGCAGACAATGACTGTATTTGAGGTATCTGATGGAGATGCGTGATATCCAGTCTTATGTATGCTGGTCCTCTGCAGTTGAAACCTTACAATGCTAACTCACACTCCTAGAGGTGTGAAGCATTGTGTTGACAGTGGTACGTACTAAGGCAGAATGCAGCAGATCATTTATCATCTTGTGGCACTGAAATCAGGTTATTTTAATCTCCGCATGGGTGCCGATCTCCACCCAGGTTCTCAGTCAGGATGGACTCCTGTTGCCATTCCTAAAGAAAGGAACTGCTGTCATGGGCAGCCTTCATGAGAATCTCAAGAAAGGCATCACTAAAGCATAGCTTTAAAGCTGTAGACCAAAGCTTTTTGCCTGCTCCCTGACATCTCCAGGAGTGGGTGGACGTGACGAGGAGATGTTGAGCAAATGCAACAAGCTGAGAAGAATGTAATTGTGCTAGAAAACCCAATTGTCCCCTGAGCAGAAGGAGCTTTAGGTCTGCCTCTGCATTTAGTCGTAAAAATCAAGATTCTGCTAAAGAATTGCCGTCCCTATGGACTGGTGAAGGCAAAATGGATTCTTGACTAATAAGGGAGTCAGCGTTTATCAGAATGGGCGGGAATGTGGAATTGAGACCATAATCAAACCAGCCATGATCTGATTGAATGGCAGGTCAGGCTCAAGAGTGTGATTCCTTACTCCTGCTCCTAATTTGCATGTTTGCATGTTCATCTCTCAATCTGCTCTTTTCCAGAGAAAAGATCTTCAGGTGATATGGCTTTCTGCTGAATGTAATTCATCTAATACCGTAAAATTTGTAATTGACATTTTTATTTTCCTGTTCCTTGTGACACATGCCACTTGGAGAAACTGTCCCTAATGTTTAAGAGATTCCAGTTTAGGTTACTTGTACTTACAAGTTCATTTTCTTGATGTGTCCATGCCTTAACATTTGACTTTGGAAAGAAACAACGTGCAAGGCTACATGGAGAAGATAGGAGAATAATAACAACTGAGATGGTCACTAAGAAAGGCAGTGAGTAAAATTATATTCTTCTGCATTCTGACAATTTGTAATTCTGTCAGTGAGTACTGCAGGACTCCTAAAAGGAACTGTTTAAATGATAAAGGTTTTGATGGTCAATGAGTAGAGGCAAGACAAGGATGAAGTTGGACAATGTTATGGAGGCAGGAATAGTCATTCTTGGTAATGGAACAACTTGAAACCTTATCCCAATATTTCTTGTTCCAATGTGTATTGCATCATAGTCAGTCTCATGAAATGTATCTGACATTTCTAAACGCTAAATAATCTATCCACATATTTTCACAAGGTTTTCTTTTTGTCTGTTTTGTTACTGATCCCGTAGCTTAGTTTTATCATCAATTTTATAATGTTGCAGTTTCTGTGGGAAATAAGAGGTAATACTATTCTAGTAGCTTGACGTCCAGCTGGCTATGGAATCAGAACAGGATGAGTACAGATGTGTTGTTTAAGTCAGCCTAAGGCAAAAATAAAGGAGTGACAGAAATTCAATCATATATGTTTGTAATGGTGTGGAAGAGACCGATCTAATCACTTGCGCTTATAGTAATAACATGATGGAAAGAGATTGTGAGAGCATATAACCACAGTAACAGGATGATTAGAAGGGATTGAGAAGAGTGAAGTGCATGTTTTTTCATTGCATGATATCAGTTGTATATATCTTTGATGGATTACGACTTGAGTTTGGATAAAATGTAGTGATCAACAGTAGTTTTAGTATAAAAAACATGAGTGAGATTTTGAATATTGTCATCATCTGAAATCGTGAAATAAACTATACTAGAGCTTACGTGTTGGATTGCACAGTATGTAGTCTAAATAAAGTCCAGACACTACATCCTTACAAGTGCAACAATGTGCGCTCTGATGTTCAATGTAACATAATGAATTAGAACGGAGCAATTCAACACTTTCTTCGAGAGTAGTTATGAAAAATTTTGTCACCCAGAACGGATTCTGTGGAACTCTAGTTGTCACTGGCCCCAGACTGAATTTTTGATTTCATTATCACATTGAGTATGATGTTGCCATTCAATTTTCAATCCAGCTGATTCATGCATTCTGTAATCCTCCTTCCAGTGGTTCAATTGAATCATTACAGACCAAGAAGATCCCAAGTTCGATCCTTCTCCTGTCCTGACTTGGTAGTTCTCAACCAAAGTTATAGTCACCATGCTAACTTTGTCTGTAGGTTGGAAGAGATGTATCATTCATATGTCCAATTCCTGGTCACTTTTTACCACCATTTGTAAATACGATGGGAGAATAGGAATCAGCATGACAGCATGGCACCAAAGTGGAAATCTAACAACTAAAGGTCACATATGAATAATTACAGGGTGCCCTGGAACCATAGCCACCATAGAATCATTGAAAAGCAGGAGGAAGAAAAATAACTAGAAAAAAATAAGCAGATTTCAAGTTCAATTAGCTCATTAAAAGCTTCACACTTGGAATATTGTTCAATATCTTCTGGAAATAAAAGGTGATTATTGGATTTCCCTCACAAACCTGACACAAAAGCTGCAAACAGCTCTTTAAAGGGTGAACATGGCTTGGTGGCCTGACCAGTTTATTGATTGGCAGTTGGCAGATGGTAAGAAGTCTATGAGAGAAAAGTCTAATGCGGATAAAGATTTTGGTTATGAAACTCCTCCATCAGATCCTGGCAGCTTAAGACAGGAGTCAGAAAGCAGGACAGCTGGTAGGGTGCTGTCTGATTTGCAGTGCTGTGAATCACAGCTTATCAGCTGCCTCTGTCAGCTCATTAGTGTCTCGATAAAGCCATGGACCAGCTCCCTCAGGAGTTCTATCCTGTGAACTGGTGAACAAATCTTCCTGCTTGTTTAATTTATTCTGAACAGCTGCAAGCATAAATATCTCGTCTTTATGGTCTGATTACAACATTGTGGCATCCCTGTAAACTGGCATTCTCTGTTTCCCAAAACGTATGCACAGACATACACATGGAGATGCACACATGCGCAGAGACACAGACAGACACACATACTTAAAGTGCAATCACAAATAGGCTTGCGTGTGCTGAAATCTCCTGGCTGCTCAGTGGCACAGAGGGATTGTTAAATCATGTATTATTCCTTTGTGCAGCAGGGTAATTTATTTTTGGCATACGCAATGTTCTACAGTTTCTGTTTCTTTTGCAGAATAACTAGGACAATTTCTTGAAGCGTTAGGCCAATATTTTTTGTACAGACCAACATTCAAAATATACGATTCCCCAGGGTTTAGATGTATTGAGTTCAGTGATGAAGCACTCCGTATGACACTGATCTATTTTGTTTAGGTTGCTTTTTAAATGATTAAGATCAAACACTTGCTGATATTGTGGGCTATCCAATGCCATATCCAACCATACCCCCATGCCCAGACTATTACCACTCATTATTAGTGCCACTTTCCCAATGCCATCCGCCACCCATTTTTCTTCTTTTGGGATGGGATGCATGGTCATGACAGTTGGCAGTGAGGGAGAGGGTGGATGTTCTGGAGAACTGTTGATGCTCATGCATAACCATTGACCCACTTTTGCCCTTCCCTGTTATCTGAATAGGGAGCATTTCTCCATATTCATACAAAACCTCAGTCTCCCGGTAAGAGTTGTTGTAAGGAGTTTTATGATCATTGGAGAGTATGGTGCTCCCTCATGTTGCTGTGAGGCAGAATTAAATTGTGCTCCCTCATGATTTTGGGATGTTTTTGAAATGGTGCTATCGGAGGTTCAGATAGTTTGTGTCTCTAATCCAAATTTGATAACCTGAAATCCAAGACCCCATTGTAGCATCCTTTAATTGTTGGCCTCAGTAATCCAAGCACAGATGCAGGATCCATTTCTCTGTGCTTTGTTATAAGCTTTCTGTGTTCATTTCCTTCGACTAAGTGGCAGTGGCTTGTTGGCAGCATATCTCATTCTGGTAATCAATTTATTATTGCTGGGTATGCTTTATTTATTTTTCTTGCTGCACCCCCTCGCGATCTCCACTGGTTCCAGTGGTGGAATGAGATAGTAACATTCAAGATGATGTGATGGTGACATCATCAGTAATGTGCTAGAGACTGAGAAGAGAGAAGAAATAATTTGAACCAGGGAAAAGAAATACTTGGATGTGCACAATGTACCACAGTGTGAATAAAGGAGTTTTTCAGAAACCAATCAATCAAATATAAATCTCTCTTAGGTAGAGGAAAACCTCATTAATACTGAAATAAATAAGTTAACAAAGAAAAGATTCCAAGGATTATTTAACAGAAGAACCTATTGCATGCCTTGTGAAACCTGCTGATAGTTGGGGTAGAGTGCTGCAACTCTCTATGCTGAGTCTAAGACTCTACCTAACAGTGGTAGAGTACGAACCACCAGTGTATCTTCACCGGAAGAGGAATTTGTTTTAACAGCAAGATATAGTTTATTGTATGATAGATATAGGTACAAGTGATGTTGTTTAGTTAGACATAATTACATAATTAAATAACAGTTTATCAGGACCCAAGGATGACATGTTAGACCCCATTGGAATCTTAAGATGGATTCCTCAACCCAGGAATATATAATGTCAAAAGATTGGGTAGAACCCAGCGCCAAATCCAACATTAACCCTTTACCTTATACAACAGAATCAACAGTCCAATTGTTCCATTATTCTATTCATTGTTACAAGGCTTCAATTAGAAATCACTATTGAAGGGAGTCATGCACTGTTGCATTCTTTGTTGCTACTCCTACTGGTTTATTCTCTTTTGAAGTAAAACCAAAGATGCTGGAGGTCAAAGTCTGTTGGTAAAAATAGAGATACTGAGCATTTCTGTGAAAACATTGAACGTACTCAGTTTACAAGAATAACCTAGCTTTTCTTCTTTGCATTTCATAATCCCTATGTCCTGACAGAGATCACAAATTGCTGTCCAATACAGATTAATGAATGAATAATGTAGCATGCATTAATTGTGATATGAATAAAGGAAATATTAAAAATGCTACACTTCAGGAATCACAAGGGTCAATTTAATTGTGTATCCTTGGTTATTAGAAGGATTGTTTGGCCAAAATCCATATATCCCTGACTATAAACCAAAGCTGACTTGTAAATAAAGCAAAACACTGTTGATTCTGAAAACCTGAAATAAAACAGAAGAATTTCAGCCTTTTCAGGAGAATGATCTATCATTAGAATTACCAAATATTAGAAATGTAAAAAGTTTAAAGCAGATTTCAAGATTTGTCATTTTAATTTATGTACCACTTCCACTCTAAGCCCTCTAACCTCAGCCCGCTACACTGTTCCAATAAAGTTCAATGTAAAGTCAGAGATAGCACCTCACTTTTCTTTCAGGCATTTTTTGACATTCCAGACCGAACATTATGTTCAACAATTTCAACTCATAATCATTGCCCCATTTCTTTCAAACAGTAGTTATTAACAATGTTGTAATTTCTACATAGATGTATTTTTCTTTACCTGAAATATATCCCTTCCTTTTGACTTGTTCTATCATCCTTCTTATCATTTAATTACTTCACCCTTCCAATATCATTGACCTTCCCTTCTGTTCTTTACTTCTTCCCCCACTTACCTGACCTCTGAACTTGCCTCAAACATGTGATATCTCCAACATTTCCTGTTCTAATGTTTTAGTGACCCACAACAATAATACTCTTTGTCTCCCTGTAGACATTGCCTGATGTGTTGAGTATTTCCAACATCTTCAGTTTTTATTATTAATTTTAAAGCTGATCTCTTACAGGATGCTTTAACAAACATTCATTTATACATCTCTGTCATTTTCTCAAATTAATTTAATCAAGTATGGTTATTTCTTTGTAAATCTCTGAGACTTTTTCCACTGGAGCATAGGAGGTTGAGGGGTAACCTTTTAGAGATTTATAAAATCATGCAGGTTTTTTTTTCTATTCATTTTTGTGGGATGTGGGCGTCACTGGGTGGTCAGCATTTCTTGCCCCTCCCTAGTTGCTGTTGAGAAGGTGGTGGTGAGCTGCCATCTTGAACTGCTGCAGTCCTCCTGCTGTGGGTTGACCCACAATGCTATTAGGGAGGGAATTCCAGGATTTTGACTCAGCGACAGTGAAGGAATGGTGATATATTTCCAAGTCAGGATGGTGAGTGACTTGGAGGGCAACTTGAAGGTGGTGGTGTTCCCATATCTCTGCTGCCCTTGTCCTTCTAGATGGAAGTGGTTGTGGGTTTGGAAGGTGCTGTCTGAGGATCTTTGGTGAATTTCTGCAGTGCATCTTGCAGATAGTACACACTGCTGCTACTGAGCGTCGGTGGTGGAGGGAGTGAATGCTTGTTGGTGTAGTGCCAATCAAGTGGGCTGCTTTGTCCTGGATGGTGTCAAGCTTCTTGAGTGTTGTTGCACTCATCCAGGCAAGTGGGGAGTATTCCATCACACTCCTGACTTGTGCCTTGTAAATGGTGGACAGGCTTTGAGGAGTCAGGAGATGAGTTACTCGCCGCAGTATTCCCAGCTTCTGGCCTGCTCTTGTAGCCACTCTGTTAATGTGGTGAGTCCAGCTGAGTTTCTAGTCAATGATAACCCCAATGATACTGATAGTGGGGGATTCAGTGATGGTAATGCTGTTGAATGCCAAGGGGCAGTGGTTAGATTGTCTCTTATTGGTGATTGTCATAAATAAGGTGAATGGCAAATGTCTTTTCCCTTGGGTGGGGGATTTCAAGACGAGGAAGCGTATTTTTAAGGTGAGAGGAGAAAGATTTAAAAAAGACATGAAGGGCAATCTTTTTACACAGAGAGTGATTCGTGTATGGAATGAAGTTCTAGAGGAAGTGGTGGGTGTGGGTACAGTTACAATATTTAAAGGACATTTGGATAAGTTCGTGAATAAGAAATGTTTGGAGGGATAAGGGCCAAGCGCAGGCAGGTGAGACTAGTTCAGTTTGGGATTATGGCTCGCATGGACTGTTTTTTCTGAAGGGTCTGTTTCCATGCTGTATGACTCGATGACTATGACTCCATAATGACTGTCTCTAATTTACCACTACCTTTGTAAGTAGTCATGATTTCATCCCATTGTTGAATCTGGATTTCATGCCATCACAGTACCATATGAGACTTGTGTGGAAACGTTTGTTTTTCATTCACAGGATGTGGGTGTCACTGTCTAGGCCAGTATTTATTGCCCAACCCTAGTTGGCCAAAAGGAAGCTAAGAGTCAACCTCATTGCTATGGGTCTGAGGGCACATGAAGCCTATGTCAGGTAATGATGGTTGTTTCCTTCCCCAAAGGACACTAGTGAACTGGATGAGATCTCTCCCCCGACGATCAGCAACAAGTCAATGGTCACCATTGGACTCTTAATTCCAGATTTTTATTGAGTGCAAATTCCACCAACTGCTGTGGCGAATTTGAACCCGGGTCTCCAGCACATTACCTGGGTCTCTGGGTTAATAGTCTAGTGATAGTACCATTAAGCCATCACCTCCTCATCATGGCTCTTGTGGCAGAGTGTTGGTGTGTCTCTACATCTGGACCAGGAGGCCAAGGTTCAAGGCCCACTCACTCCAGAGGTGTGTTATAACACATTTGAACTGGTTAACTCAAAATATCAATAGGGGACCTAGAAAAATAACTGTAAAGCAACTAAAACGCCGTCATCCAACTTTATAACTGTGCGCAAGCTTCTATATTGGCAACAGGCCTTCAAAACAACACTACTTGGCAGTATACTTGCAGTAAAGATCTAACCAACCTGTAATTTCCTGTGTATACCATTCTTGAACCGAGTTGTGACATTTTCTTGCCATCCTCCAATTTGTTTGACACAATTCTCATTTCCAAAGATCTTAAATGTTATGATTTTGCCCCTGTTATCTCTTTCCAACTTCAGTCTGAATTTTTGAATACAAACCATGTGAGCCTGCTTAATAAGATTTGATTTTTACTGTACTTCAAATGTTAACCTCCAAACTGTAGAGATTGGAAAGAGATCAGCCAGGTGGACCTCATAGAAAATGAGTACCCTGATTGGGGATGCTGACCTGGTTCAATCAGGGGGTCCTGGATGATAGATATAAGTAGGAGTGTCAGGGTTCTGTTCACTCTAGGAGCCAGCTCTGAGCTAGCTGGGCCAGTGTCATGTACTATGCACCTATAAATAAAGAGTGACTTGATGATGGGATACCAGTCTTTATGGAGCTATTTCACAAATGTTGTTGTATTCTCAACTACCTCTACAGACCTACTTTCGGTCTACCATGTAAAACACGGAATCAGAATCCTTACTTAACTCTCCAACAGAAAGTACATTTATGAATGAATCCACTCTTTAACTTTTTTTTTTATCGAGCCTTCAAAAGGTCTTGCTATTTCTCTTATTGCTTGTTTTGAGCCGTACTCCTTGATCATCTTTCCAGGCTTGCTTTTTGCTTAATTTCTATGTTTTTTTAAAATATTTGCCAAATTGTCCTTTATATTCACCTCTATGTTTAGCATATGTTTCCTTTAAAAAATTGTTTTTTTTTGAAACTGCTTTTATCAATTCACGGATCTTCTAATTTTGGGAATTATGGGGATGTAGCTGTATACTCAAGACTTGTAGCAATTCTTCTTCACTGACAACCTTTTTTTTATTATGTGCTATTTTGGATTATTAGTGGGGTGAAATTTATCTTAGTACACAGTGCATTAAGTGGAAATTGAACTTTTAATGCATGTTTTTATATACTGTCAGGAAGACATTGCTATTCAATACACTTTCTGGAGGTTCTGTTGTGGTGGATTATATTAAAGTAAGGTATGGCTGAATGGCCTATGTAAGAATAAGTAAAGTAAATCAAATCAAACCAAATCAACTGTTTGTTAATTGGTATGATAGCTAAGCCATCTACAAAGTTTACAATTCCTGAGACTGGGAAGATGCACACAAGTAAGATAAACACCAATGCCACAAAGACAGGAAAATATATTGTTTGTTACTAGTTCATGGATGTCACTGGCTAGTCTAGTATTTATAGCTTATCCCTAAATGCCTCATACCAGAGTGAATTTTTAGGACCATTTCAGAGGTCTGTTAAGAGTCAACCACATTGCTGTGGGTCTGGAGTCACATGTAGGCCAAACCAGTTAAGGATGACAGATTTCCTTCTGTAAAGGAAGGAAAGGACATTAGTAAACCAGTTGGGTTTTTGATGACAATTGGCAGTGGTTAATAGCTAATACCAGATCAACTTTTAATTCCAGATTTTTATTGAATTCAAATTCCACCACAGTGGGATTTGAAACCATGACACTAAGAGTGGCAGTTTGGGGTTCTGGACCAATAATCCAGTGACATTACCCCTATGCCACTGCTTCCCCCAACAACCACTGTGGGGATACTGTGAACAGTTTTGGTCTACTTATCTAAGGAATGATATATTGGCACTTAAAGCAGTCCAGAGAGGATTCATTAAGTTGATTCCGGGTATGGAAGGATTTTCTTATGAGGTGAGGTTGGCTGGTTGGATTTGTACTCAATGGAGTTTGGAAGAATGAGAAGAGATTTTATTGAAACATTCAAGATCCTTAGAGTCTTGACAGGAGGATGGATGTGGAATGGTTGTTATCCCTTGTGGGAGAGTCTAGGACAAAAGGGCATAAAATCTCAGAGTTGAGGGTCACCCATTTAAAACAGTGACGAGGAGATTTTTTTTCTCTCAGAGGGTAGCTCATCTGTGGAATTCTTTATCGCAGAGGCCTGTAGAAGTTGGATCATTAAGTATGTACAAGACTGAGACAGACAGATTTTTAATCAGAAAGGGAATCAAGGGTTAAGGGGATAAGGCAGGAAAGTAGAGTTGAGGATTATCGGATCAGCCATGATCTCATTGAGTGGTGGAGCAAATTTGATGTGCCAAATGGCCTAATTCTGCTCCTACGTCTTATGGTCTTATTTGAGTATAATTTTGTCTTCACCTGAAATTCACACATTCGTAATTCCATAAGGATTGGTGGAAAGCTGCGAATTGCAATGGAGACTAAACTGCTCTTCCCTAATCTAAGGTCACCACAAACATACAGAGTTTTTCATATTGTACCAGGTTAGAGCAGCAAACTCAACACAGGCTGAGAATTGAACCTATGACCATTCTGGAATGCCTAACTGAGATACCAGATTAATGGGGAGGTCCATAACTGATGGCTTGCACTCCAAGAAGCCTAACTTGGCGTAGTCCTGCCAGTTCTTGGGGAAACGTTTGGAGTTGCTTCGTGGAGTATATTGTTACATAGAAGATACTGCAATGAAACAGGGCATTCTGTCCAACCAGTCTGCAACCAGGCTTTATATGCTATAAGAGTCTTCCACCATGCCATTACTCCGAGATGAGTGATTGGAAGGTTCAGCATGGAAATGTCAGTGGGACATAATGAGCATTTTTAGGTTCTTATATCTATTTTGGCTAATTTTTCATTATTCTTTTGGGGAACGTATCTCTCTACATTATTGAATTAACTCTCACTGGTTAGGCAAACCAACACTTTGCAGAATAAATAGGTGAATAGGTAAAACTTGCAGCTATTGTTTCTATCCTATGCCTCGCTATCTTTGGAAAGTGTCGATACAATAGCTCATCTCGAATGCTGTAAATATCGGTGATTTATTACTCGAAGGTAAATTTGCCACAGTCTTACTGACCATAAGGCTGTTCTTTCATTAGACAGAGGTGACTGGTGATGGTTTAACCTGATTGTCGCCACACCTCAAGTAAGAGGAAGATATTGAGAAGAAGAATCCTTCATGGTAACCTCAACTGGCATAGGCATTGAACTTGTGCTGATAGCATCACTGCATCACAAACCAGTCAACTGAGCTAACCAAACCTCATAGTTTATTAATAGGAATAGATCAAAAGTATTTATAACAATAACAAAACATAATATTAAATGAGTTAAACTTGCTTAACTCTGTAGATAGACAAATATTTGTAACCGCGCTAAAACTATGTTACAATTACAGACCTGCACACCTGATGAAGAACTTCACCCATTCAGAATCTGTTGTGTGCTTTGCAACTCATAGAGATCAACTCAGTAACATTATATTCCTAGCAAATGCTTTATGCAATTGTGCTGTGTGCTTTTATAATATTTCCAGGAAGTCTCTTGCAAATATTTGGGAACATTTTATAGAACATCCAGGCAGTTCTTTTTGTAACAGCCTGTAAAACCCCCAAGGGTTTTGATGTGTTGAATGCAGTAATGAGGCTCTTGGCACATCCCCATCATTCTGCTTTTTTAATCTTTCTTCTGATTAATTCAATACAATTTGCTAATGGGACTCGTTAGAGGACTTTACATGGAAAACACAAGGACTGAAGCTATCCCCACTTACCCAGTCCAATCTGGGTGGGTGGGCAATCAATATTAATTGGACATTTGCTAGTTGACACCCAGCTCGCTCCCATTGTCTGAATTTGATTTATACATGTGGAAGGGTTAGAGGTAGCGACTGAAAATGTGCTGGTTGTTCAGAACAGATGTCTTATGTTGCCTTGGCCCTCAGTAAATTTTGCAATCTCAACCTTACAGGATCAGATATTAAATGGAGGAAGTAAATATGTGTGCCAACCACTTCGGTGATGAGATGGGGGTGTTGTGCTAAAGTCACTTGGCTAGTGACCGAGAATCTTACACTGATGCTTTTGGGGACTTTGAATCACTGCAGCTGGTGCAATTTAAATTCAATTAATAAATCTGGAATTAAAAATGAGTCTCAGGAAGGGTGACCACAGAATTATAACTGGTTGTCATAAAAACCCATCTGGTTCAACAATGCCCTTTAGGGAAGGAAATCGATTGTCCTTATGTACTATTCCAGATCCCCAGCACTGTTGTTGACTCTTAACCATCCTCTGAGATGACTTACTGATCCATTCCATTCAAGGATGGTGTCAAGTGACCAACTGCTGGCCTTACTAGTGAATACACAGGCACACCCCATCAAAGAAATAAAAACAATTGCCTCTTTCAAAACCAAACTGTAGGTTTTATTGGACAGTTGCGCATTGTGGTTTAGGAAAGGTACTCTGCCATTGGGTAACATACAACATATTTAACCAGTTAGGCACTCCATATTGTCTGATGCATGAAAACAATTCTGCAAATATCCTATTTTCCTTCCAGTGATAATCCCTAGTCTTTGCTTCTGTGTTCCCCATCTGCCAAGCAGCAGAAACAATCTTTCCTGAAAACCCAAAATCTTTCATAATTTTGAATATTTCTATTAAGTTCCCTTTAACTTTCTTTGTTCCAATGAAAAAGCCGAACACTTTCAGAATCTTAACTTGCGTTGCACATGTAAATAAAGATTGACTTCGTGATGCAATACCAGCCTCCATGCAAAACTCAGGCAAATAAGAACAGAATGCATTTGGACTATTTCTCAGGAATGAGCTCACTGTCATGGTTCAGACATTTAGGTCCTTGCTCCATAACACAATAGTGGTGGTTTCAACATGCTTGCTAATAGAATCCAGACAATGTTGAGTGAAGGATTCCAAGAATTCATAGCAGGACAATGGTCTATTATTCAAGAGCATAGTGAAAAATGTGAGGACTCAGCTTCCTGCAGAAAAACAGAAGTGTGTGGCTCTTCAGGAATCCCATCTTATTTTGGAAAAGTGACAAGAGAAAGTTGTAAAAACAACCAGGCCACAAAGCCAGATTTGGATAGGCATTTCCTTGGGCATGCCAAGGCATAGGCAAATGAATCACAGGAAATAACTCAGTGGCATTTTCCTTGAGTACATCACACAGGAGTAACAGATTAGGAAGGTCACAAGACACCAATATACATACCATGAGAGGTAACAATTAAACCTGTCTCCATTTTTGAATGAAGGGATCCACCTCAAACGATCAGAAGCACTCTCTGAACATCATGCTTTCATATGCACAATTCATTAGTAATGGTCAGAAACTTTTTGGAAATGTACTGAATGGTTTCTTTTGTCTGTTGAATTCCACAGATATTCCACAGACATTTGAATAAATATCCATATGGATGCAGTCAATGATCTTTCATATCCTTTGGTAGGCACAACTTTCATAAAACCCTATCAGCCAATCAAGATGCTGTTTCCAGGTGAGGATTTTAAAGTGTTCAGCAGCTTATTGAAATTGCCTGTCTGTGACCTGGGTAATGCAGTATTGAATTGCAACAGAATGATCTTTGTCAGTGAGGAGTACATGTCAAAGTTGTCATGTACTATCATTCATTGTATTGATATCGGACAGTTCTGATGTTGCCACTTAGTTTCGGGTCTGGTTCAAAAAGATTCTATCACTAAATTGCCTTCCTTTCGTGACCTCGTAGTGTGATAATGTGTGAGTTCATGGTATCTCTACTACCTTCAATAAAAGTCCTGCGTAATAAATCTTGCTGTTCCTCCTCTTCTGACTTCAGATTTCCCCCTCTCAAAACTTCCACAACATACCACACCCACATCCTGCCTCCTCCTCTCTTGGCCATCATTGTTTCCCTTTAATTATTCCAGGAATCTGTGACTTCCTGATGTAACCATTCTGCTGTGAGGCACAAAAATAGTTGATTTATCCATTTAAGTGTTTCCTCTTTTAGCTTCTTGGACCTCTCTACAAGCCTTTGCAATGTTCTAATGGCAGATTTATGGCCATCATAATTAATGCAATGTGCCCTATAAGGCGACCATGAGTAAATTTGCACATTGTACGATTAATTGGTGCTTAATTAGCCATTAATGGCCCAGCAAAAAGACTTCTGAGCCGATGTGTTAATCTAAATCACTCCCATGGGAAATCTTAGGAGCCTGGGCAAAAATATGTTCATAATCCATTTGTGCCAATGCTTAACATTGCTGTCTCTTAGCACATACTATAACACTCAATGAAGTAGATTTATCTCCATGCAGAGTGCACTGGAAAATCATCCAATTGTGCCAACAGTTGACCAGATCTACTTTGAAGACTGGGCCTTATTAAGATAGCGGGCTGTGGAAGCAACATAACGGTTACAGAACAGCCCAGGTTGTGTCTTGCTTGGTTTGCTGGTTGAGACAATATAGGCTTTTGGTGCATATTAAGGAGTGCAGGATGGTCCATTCCCAAAAAAGAAGAGCTCTAGTATGGCAGAAGCCCAGATTATTTTTATGAAACAAAAAGAGTGTTTCAATGTTGTCCACTACATGTAAAATAACTTGATTCACCTTTATGTTCCTTTTGAATGAATGCGTGATATTATGAATCTGGCCACAGCGTGCAAGTTACTACTCAGTCAACAGTTGTTCTAGGGTCCTCATTATTTCATAGGACCCCAATGTAAATACCAATGAAAGCTGCACATTTGCTTTAAGCAGCCACCTTTCATGAGCACCCCAGCAAAATAGTATTGTTGGAAAGGACAAGGGTGGGAAGGCTGGTTCCAGTCTCCAGTTTTGTTTTATTGGGTGGGGAAGCAGCTGTTCTGGTTACATCATGCAGGAGGTCTCAAAACCTCTTCCAATGTGCCTTTCATTGCCTGAAATACATGGCTTTATTCACCATCATGGCCCACATCTCCTATCGTCCTCTTGTTGTCTGATGAGTGTTCTGACTCCTGGTTTGTGTTACTCTTGAGTCTCCACTTTGGCCAGTACATTATTTCTACAAATGAAAGTGACAACAAGCAGTAAGTGCAAATAGAACCCATATGAAGCCCCAACACCTACAGATCGACCCTTTAAACTATATCAAAACCAAAAATAATGACAAAGGCTGGATATTGATCAATATTTAATAAAAGGACACTCATTAAGAGCAACAACACATCCTATTGCAAAAGATCTAAGTCAATGAAATGCAAAAGCTATTATGTTGGTTATCATCCAGGTGCATCCTGCACCCTATAAATAGCCAGATTCAAGGCAGGAATTCTGGTATGTATTCAACCAGATAATGTATCATCAACAGCAAGTCATCTGCAAGTGATTACAGTTTTCCTGACCCCGTAACACAATAGAATTGCAGATAATATAAGTAGAATTTGACTATGAAACAACAATTAAATATGGAATATGGTCAAAAAACCATTGGCAACAATCCTAAAAGTTCTATGTAATTTGAAATTGAAATTTCACTTAATCTTTCACTGCTCATCAGTTGCCCTTTCTATCATTGTCTCCTGTTCCAGTCTCACTTGGTTCATAGAAATATTTCCATGAATTAAAACTTTGCGAATCTGAAGTACTTCCCAGGAACTGCAAGTGTTATCACAACTGACATGCCAGAATAGTACTGAGTGAGTGCTTATTCTTTAGATGAAATATTAAATTAAGATTGACTAACTGTCATGTTGGTACAGGTGTCTGTAAAGGTTCCCACAGCAAAGTTTGATGAACAGCAGACAGTGAATAGCTCTCCACTGCCCTGCTCCCAGCTTCACCCTCAGCTAGCACTATCAGAAACAGATTAATTATCTATTTGTTTCAATAATGTTTGTCTGGTGCAACTTGTACTGAATAATATCCATGCTTACCTCAACGGTTAGTGCACTTCAAAATGAAATTAATTCTGTGAAGAGCTTTGTGATATTTTAAATTGGTAAGGACAAAGAATCCAAGGTTATCAAACCTTTCTACGTTACTTAGTCCTCCAATTAGGCACCATTCTATAGGTCTTCTGCAAGTGCTGCGATGGTACTTAAAAATCTTAGCTTCTGTTTAGATCTAACTTGAAGCTAAGCCAGAAGTCACACAACATCAGGTTGTAGTCCAACAGATTTCTTTGAAATCACAAGCTTGAAGGTTACGTATATCAAGAATATTTGTTGACAAGTTACTCTTAATTACCTGGAAATATCTTACCATTATCTCCCTGAATATAAATTCTGTGCCTGTGTGCATCTATCCACTTCACCTGATGAAGGAGCAGCCCTCTGAAAACTTGCGATTTCAAATAAATCTGTTGTACAATAACCTGGTGTACTGTGACTTATGACTTTGTCCATTTGAGCCCAACAGTGGCACCTCCACATTGAAGTTAAGTAACATTTTTTTTTGATTATCTTTTTTCTCCCCATATAATTCTGAACAAATTTATCATTGTTGGCTTTTAACAATTTCTTAAAAATACATATACTTTTTCTTAATTGTTCTAATATGCAGATATCATTTTAGTTTGGAGCAGCCCTCTTGAGTGATCAATGGACAAATGATGATTAGTGCTTTCCACTGAAACTGCAGATACAATTAATAACTTACTTTTCCACTAATATTTGAAACACAGGAATGTCTAATGCACTATAATTTGAGTAATGGAAATGGTGGATAAATATTCCTATATGTATATCCGGAAGTATTTATTTGACCTTGGGACATGCACAGGTTGTGAAAAAGTATTATATAAATGCAAGTCCTTTCTTTCCAAATTGTATAATACAAGTAAATGGCCAAACTCTGTGCATTAAATGCAGTTTAATCCTTTCCAAGCCTTTCATCTCTTGAACATATCAGGAGGTGTTTCATTCCTGTTCCCAGCTTGCAGTACCTGAAGTGCAGACAGCACAAACTGTGCTGAATCTTTCATTACTGATTTCATTTTTCTACTTTCTCCATCTGAAAGACAGCACTTTAAAAACATGAGAGACAGCCAACTCTACAAATGACCTCAAAGATTCATCCCTATCTCAGAGAAAAAGACGTTGAAAGGCTATACATGAGTCATGGCAAACTGGTGCAGTAAACTCTTTTCTAAATCACAGCTATAAATAAAACTGATCGATACACCTGTTGCCAAACATAAGAACATAAGAGCTAGGAACAGGAGTAGGCCATCCGGCCCTTCGAGCCTGCTCTGCCATTCAATAAGATCATGGCTGATCTTTTTGTGGACTCAGGTCCACTTACCCGCGTTCTCACTGTATCCCTTAATTCCTTTATTGTTCAAAAAAAATCTACTTTATCTTTAAAAACATTTACTGAAGTAGCGTCAACTACTCCACTGGGCAAGGAATTCCATAGATTAACAACCCTCTGGGTGAAGAAGTTCCTTCTCAATTCAGTCCTAAATCTGCTCCCTCTAATCTTGAGGCTATGCCCTCTTGTCCTAGCTTCACCTGCCAGTGGAAACATCCTCTCTACTTCTATCTTATCTATTCCCTTCATAATTTTATATGTTTCTATAAGATCCCCCCTCAATCTTCTGAATTCCAATGAATATAATCCCAATCTACTCAGTATCTACGCATAAGACAACCCCCTCAACTCCAGAATCAACCTAGTGAACCTCCTTTGCACCCCCTCCAGTGCCAGTACATCCTTTCTCAAGTAAGGAGACCAAAACTGCACACAGTACTCCAGGTGTGGCCTCACCAGCACCTTGTACAGCTGCAACATAACCTCTCTGCTTTTAATCTCAATCCCTTTAGCAATGAAAGACAAAATTCCATTTGCCTTCCTAAATACTTGTTGTACCTGCAAACCTACCTTCTGTGATTCATGCACAAGGACACCCAGGTCCCTCTGCATAGCAGCATGCTGCAACTTTTTACCATTCAAGTAATAATTCTTTTTACTATTACTCCTACCAAAATGTGTGACTTCACATTTATTTACATTGTATTCCATCTGCCAGACCTTTGCTCACTCACTTGATGTATCTATGTTCCTCTGCAAAGTTTCACAGTCCTCTGCACACTTTGCTGTGCCACTCATCTTAGTGTCATCTGCAAACTTTGACACTCTACACATGGTCCCCAACTCCAAATCATCTATATAAATTGTAAATAATTGTGGTCCCAACACCGATCCCTGAGGCACACCACTAGTCACTGACTGCCAGCTAGAATAGCACTCATTTATCCCCACTCTTTGCTTCCTGTTAGTCAACCAATCCTCTATCCATGCTAATACTTTACCCTTAATGCCATGCATCCTTATCTTATGCAGTAGCCTCTTGTGCGGCACCTTGTCGAAGGCCTTTTGGAAATCTAGGTACACCACATCCACTGGGTCCCCATTGCCCACCTTGCTCGTAATCTCTTCATAGAATTCCAAAAGATTTGTCAAGCATGACCTGCCCTTCATGAACCCATGCTGCGTCTGCCCAACGGGACAATTTCTATCAAGATGCCTTGCTATTTCTTCCTTGATAATAGATTCAAGCATCTTCCCCACTACAGAGGTTAAGCTAACCGGTCTATAATTCCCCATCTTTTGTCTACTTCCCTTTTTAAACAGTGGCGTCACATTTGCTGTTTTCCAATCTGCTGGGACTGCCCCAGAGTCCAGCAAATTTTGGAAAATTACCGCCAGTGCACCTGCTATTTCTCCCACCATGTCTTTTAGTACCCTGGGATGCATTCCATCAGGGCCAGGAGACTTATCAATCCTTAGCTCCATTAGCTTGCCCAACACTACCTCTTCCGTAATAATGATTGTTTCCAGGTCCTCACCTACCTTCATCTCTTTGTCAATTACTGGCATGTTATTAGTGTCCTCCACTGTGAAGACCGATACAAAATACCAGTTCAATGCCTTGGCCATTTCATCATATCCCATAACTAAATTCCCCTTCTCATCCTCTAAAGGGCCAACGTTTACTTTAGCCACTCTTTTTCGTTTTATATATTTATAGAAACTTTTCCTATCTGTCTTTATATTCTGTGCTAGTTTTTTCTCATGTTCTATCTTACTTTTCTTTATAGCTCTTTTTGTGGCTTTCTGTTGACCTTTAAAGTTTTCCCAATCTTCTAGTTTCATGCTGTTTTTGGCCACTTTGTATGCCTTCTTTTTCAATTTGATAGCCTCCCTTATTTCTTTAGACACCCATGGCAGATTACCCCTTTTCTTACAGTCCTTCCTTTTCATTGGAATATACTTTTGCTGAGCACTTTGAAAGATTGCTTTGAAAGTCCTCCACTGCTCGTCAACTGTCCCACCATAAAATCTTTGTTTCCAGTCTACTTTAGCCAAGTCCTCCCTCATTCTATTGTAGTTCCCCTTGTTCAAGCACAGGACTCTGGTATTGGATTTTATTTTCACACTCTCCATCTGTATTCTAAATTCAACCATACTGTGATCACTCCTTCCAAGAGGATCCCTAACTATGAGGTCATTAATTATTCCTGTCTCATTACACAGGTCCAGATCTAGGATAGTTTGCTCCCTCGTTGGTTCCATTACATACTGTTCAAGAAAACTATCACGGATACACTCAACAAACTCCTCCTCAAGGCTACCCTGACCGAGCTGGTTTGACCAATCTACATGTAGATTAAAATCCCCCATGATAATTGCCGTACCATTTTTACAGGCATTAGTTATTTCTTTGTTTATTGCCTGCTCCAATGTGACGTTATTATTTGGTGGCCTATAGACTACGCCTATCAGTGACTTTTTCCTCTTAGAATTTCTAATTTCCACCCAAATGGATTCAACCTCATTCTCCATAGAACCTATATCATCTCTCAGCACCGCCCTGATGTCATCCTTGAATATCAGAGCTACACCACCTCCCTTACCTTCCTGTCTGTCCTTCCGAATAGTCTGGTACCCTTGGATATTTAACTCCCAGTCGTGACCATCCTGTAACCATGTCTCCATAATGGCTACCAAATCATATTCATTCGCGATGATTTGTGCCATTAACTCATCAACCTTGTTACGAATGCTACGAGCATTCAGGTAAAGTGCCTTTATGCTAACTTTCTTACCCTCATGATTTCCAACATTTCTAATAATATCTCCTGAGTTATCCTTCATTTTTGCTTCTTTCATAGTCTGCCTTGAACTTAAACCCTCCTGCACACATGCTAACCTGCTGCTTACCTTTTTATTTACCATCATACTCCCTGTCGTTTTCCCTTTCCCTTCCCCCCAACTCACTAGTTTAAAGTCCTAGTGACCTCCCTATTTATCCTTTTCGCTAGAACACTGGTTCCAGATCGGTTCAGGTGGAGACCGTCCCATCGGTACAGATCCCTCCGGTTCCAAAACTGATGCCAATGCCCCATGAAATGGAACCCCTCTTTCCCACATGACTCCCTTAGCCACGTGTTTACTTCCCTAATTTTGTTATCCCTAAGCCAATTTGCACGTGGCTCGGGCAGTAATCTGGAGATTATGACCCTCGAGGACCTGTTCCTTAATTTTGTTCCTCGTGCTTGATAATCCCCAAACAGGTCCTCCATCCTAGCCTCGCCTATGTTGTTAGTCCCAACGTGGACCACAACAACTGGATCCTCCCCCTCCCGCTCCAATATCCTTTCAAGCCGGTCAGAGATGTCCTGCACCCTGGCACTGGGCAGGCAACACACCATGCGGGACTCCCGATCCGGCTTGCAACGGATACTATCTATCCCCCTAACTATAGAATCCCCTATAACTACCACTTGTCTTTTTGCTCCCCACTCTTGAATGGCCTTCTGCACCATGGTGCCATGGTGAGCTGGCTCATCCTCCCCGCAGCCCTTTTCCTCATCCACACAGGGAGCAAGCATCTCGTATCTGTTGGATAAGGTCAAAAGCTGAGGCTCCTCCACTCCTGAACTCAGGATCACCCTACCTGCCTCACTTGCAGTCACACCCTGTTGTCCCTGATCACTAACTGAATTTGAATTACTTAATCTAGCAGGTGTGACTGCCTCCTGAAACAAAGCGTCCAAGTAACTCTCCACCTCCCGGATGTGCTGCAGTGTTTGAAGCTCAGATTCCAGATCTTCAACTCTGAGCCGAAGTTCTTCCAGCAACCAACACTTGCTGCAGATGTGGTCACTGCCGTTCACAATGGGATCAGCCAGCTCCCACATCATACAGCTACTGCACATCACCTGCCCAGCCATCTCTACTTAGTTAATTACTTTATATCAATTTATGAGTTAAATACTTTCTAATACCTCTCTGCTATGGTATTTTCAAATAACCAATTAATAGATAAATTAAAAAAAAGTAAATTTTTAACCAATTACACGATACAGAAGAAATAGAAAAAGTATAAAAACCTTACCTTACCAACACACCACAGAGTCCTTTTTTTTCGGTTAGAGGAGGGCGGCGGGTGGGAGACACTACACGTTTAGTGTCTCGGGTTCAGCCGCTGCCCAAATATATTCCCGGCAGCCCCCTGGTCCTCGCTGTCACCTCTCCCGCTGCTGTTGAAAGATTTGCCCGGGTGGGCAAACTTGTTCTGAACTCACCTTGAGTTTTATGATAATGATTTAAACAAAATAATTGAAGTGTTCATGTTTTAAAGATCCCCACACAATATTTTCTCTAGTTGAAACAGTTCACTTGCATAAATAATTATTCATGATATTACATTTCTGATATTGAACCTAATTCAGGGTTATTTGTAACCCAAGACTAAATCTAAAAGAATAACTTTATTCAGGTATAAACAAATATTAAATATGACATTAACTGCTGCTGGAACTCCATCTTCAAAGTTCTTGCTAGGATAATTGGCCTGAAAGTAGTTGTACTTGATCAAGTCATAATGCAAAACCACTCTTTCATTAAATAGCAAAATTCCATTTAGTGCAAACATTGCATAGGTTTCTCGGGTCGCTGAAGATTGAATTAGCAGGCTCTGTGCGGATCATTGGTTTCAACTCAATAAACTTAAACCAATTATAGGAAAAAAATAGAGTCTACTTTCCACACAACACTCCCAAAAGGAGAAAAATAGAAAAACATCTTGAACCCAAATTATTCATAATATATTGATTTTTCTATCGTTGTATTCTTTTAATCAGTCAGCTTAAGAACCTATCTATTTGTGGGGTGATCTCTGGAGTATGTGGAAGCATCTATGTAGGATTGTGGAGGGATGTTCGGGAGGTGGAGGATAGGAGCACATTAGTGTAAGCCAATGTTTTTACTTTTGGCTATAACCGTGGTCTATGTCGCCTGATAGAGAACAAGAGTGGAAATTAAAGGGAGCTAAATGTCAAAGTTTCAATGAGAAATGTGTTTAATGGGAAGGATGGGTATGGAAAGTGAAGGTGGAACAGCAAAAGAGGTTTAGAAGGAACAAAAACAAAAGTTGCTGGAAAGCTCAGCAAATCTGGCAGCATCTGTGGAGAAAACATCATAGTTAATGTTTCGGGTCTGGTTCTGAGGAAGGGTCACCAAACCAGAAACATTAACTCTGATTTTTTTCTCCACAGGTGCTGCCAGACCTGCTGAGCTTTTCCAGCAACTTCTGTTTTTATTCCTGATTTACAGCATCTGCAGTTCTTTCGCTTTTTATTTAGTATTTAACTCACTGCCAGATCTCTTCTAGGCATGCCCACCTTGAAGAAGTTCTGCTCTTCTCTCCGACAGGATTTCCATTCCAATCTTTCTTCTTGTCCGCCAACATTAATTTCACTGTCACTCCTGGTGTTTGACCAAGTACTTGCTAAAACTCTTTTTCACAGCCATATCACATTTCTCAGTGACTGCCTCTGGCTCAGACTCACCCCACGTGGATTCCAACTGAAGTTTCAACCCTCATGTTTTGAATCCTCCCAGGATCACAGATATCTCCGTGACGTTCAACGTTCCACAGACAGCTGCTCTCGCCGCATCCTGAGATCCACACTCAGTGCCATGCAGTGTCACATGCACACTCTCAACCTTTCTCTCCAACAGCATAGCATCACACTGGCTCAGTGCCACACCACCCTGCAGTTACACTTCATCCTCCGGCTCATTCGTCGTGCTAACAAGAAACTTTGTCTTTTCCTTTCAAGCATTAAGGCTCACAAGATGGAACAACTCAAAGATACCCAAGGCCCTCTGGAAACTTCCTCTCCTCCCCTTCCCTCTGACTCCATCTCGTCTCCCAACCCCACCTCCTGTTGGGTATTCACCATCTCTCCTAAGCTTTTGCTCTCCGATGCTGAACGGTTTGTACTCAGCAAAGGCCTCAGCTTTATTCCTCTGCGTTCCTACCTTAACGAATTTTGGGCATGACATGACATCGAACTCTTCTTCCGCTGTCTTTGCCTCTGTGCTCATTTCTTTGGACAAGAATCCTCTTCCTGTCCCGCAGACCCCTTCGCCCAGTTCCAACACTCTCCCTCCACTTGGATCCTTCCCTCTGGCCTTTTACCTGCACTTAATCAGTTCATTGAGGGCTGTTGACGTGATATTAGTCGCCTCAATTTCTCTGCCCCACCTCACCAAATCCAACCTATCTCCCTCTGAACTGACTGCACTCCGTGCACTTAGATCTAACCCTGACTTTGTTATTAAGCCTGTCGATAAGGGTGGTGCTGTTGTAGTCTGGTGTACTGACCTCTGCCTTGCAGAGGCTGAGCGCCAGTTCTCAGATACCTCCTCCTACCTTCCCCTGGAGCATGACACCACTATGATGCATCAGGCCATTGTATCTATGACGGTAACTGATCTCATTCCATCTGGTGACCTCCACCCCACTGCTTCCAAGCTTATAGTCCCCCAGCCCCACACAGCTCACTTCTACCTCCTTCCAAAAATCCACAAACAGGTCTGTCCAGGCAGACCCATTGTTTCAGCCTGGTCCTGCCCCACAGAACTTGTCGCTTCCTACCTTGACTCAGTCTTGTCTCCCCAGGTCCAGTCCCTGGCCATGTACGTCCATGATTCCTCTGACGCTTTACGCCAGTTTCAAAACTTCCAGTTTGCAGGTTCCAGCTGCCTCCTCTTTACCATGGATGTGCAATCCCCTTACATGTCTATTCCCCACCAGGAGGGCCTTAGGGGTCTCCACTTCTTCCTGGAGCAAAGACCTGAACCATCCTCACCCACCACCACCCTCCTCTGCTTGGCCGAGCTCGTCCTCACTCTCAATAACTTCTCTTTTAGCTCCTCTCATTTTCTTCAGGTCAGAGGGGTGGCCCTCTGTATGGGCCCCAATTATGCCAGTCTCTTCATGGGGTACATGGAACATTCCTTGTTCCAGTCCTATTCTGGCCCCCACCCACAACTCTTTCTCTAATTATATCAATGTTATCATTGGTGGTGCTTCCCTCTCTCGTCTGGAATTGGAAAAGTTCATTGATTTCCCTTCCAATTTCTACCCTGCCCTCACTTTCACCTGGTCTATCTCTGACTTCTCACTTCCCTTCCTTGACACCTCTTTTTCCATTTCTGGGGCTCGACTGGCCACTAATATCCACTATAAACCCACTGACTCCCACAGTTACCTGAACTATACATCCTCGCACTCTGCTTCCTGTAAAGACTTCATCCCATTCTCTCAGTTCCTTCGTCTACGTTGCATATATTCAGATGAGGTCAACTTTGACAAGGGAGCCTCCGTAATGTCCACCTTCTTCCTCAACCGAGGATTTCCCAGCCCCATCGTCAATAGGGCCCTCAACTGGGTCCATTCCATGTCCCGCACTTCCGCCCTCACACCTTCTCTTCCTTCCTGCAGCAGCAACAGGCTTCCCCTTGTCCTCACCTACCATCCCACCAGCATTCACATCCAGAAGATCATCAGATGCCATTTCCGCCACCTCCAGCAAGATGCCACCACCAGACACATATTCCCCTCCCCTCCCTTGTCTGCCTTTTGCAGGGACCATTCCCTCCGGGGCACCCTGGTCCACTTCTCCTACACCCTCAACAACCCCCCCCGCCTCTGACTGCCTCACGGCACCTTCCCCTGAAACCAGCAAAGATGCAACACCTGCCCTTTTACCTCCTCCCTCCCCCGTATCCAAGGGCCCAAACATACCTTCCAGGTGAACCAACACTTCACCTGCACTTCCCAGAATCTAGTCTACTGCATTCGCTGCTCACAATGTGGACTCCACTACATTGGGGAAATGAAGCGTAGGCTGGGTGACTGCTTTGCAGAACATCTACTTTGTGCTCGCAAAAAAGACCCTGAACTACCTGATGCCTGCCACGTTAACACACCACCCTGTTCCCTGGCCAACATCTCTGTCTCTGGCTTGCTGCAGTGTTCCAGCGAAGCCCAACGCAAGCTGTATGAACGACACCTCATTTTCCGCTTGGGAACCCTGCAGCCCTCCGGACTCAATAATTTTAGGGCCTAAACTCTCCCATGTCTCAGCCCCCTACCCCACACACCAGGCCTTGCTATCACATAGCCTGCCATTACACACCACCTGCTGTTTGTCACTAATAGTCCCCATTAACAACTATTCACCCTCCCAACCAGATCGTTATTAACTCCTTTGTCTATCCAACTGCTCTTCTCTCTCTTCGGGCTCTATCCTATCATTTACTCCCTACCCCACGCCCCTCCCTATTTTCTGCATATAAACTGACATTTTCCCAGCCACCATCAGTACTGAGGAAGGGTCACCAGACCCAAATTTAGAAAAAAATGGTTCTGAGGAAGGCTCACCGGACCGGAAACGTTAACTCTGATTTTTTCTCCACAAATGCTGCCAGACCTGCTGAGCTATTCCAGCAACTTCTGTTTTGGTTCCTTATTTACAGCATCTGCAGTTCTTTCACTTTTTATTTTTAATGAAGTTTAGATGAAATTGGGGATAGTAGGAACTGCAGATGCTGGAGAATCCGAGACAACAAGGTGCAGGGCTGGATGAACACAGCAAGTCATAGGAGCAGAGAGGCTGACGTTTCGGGCCTAGACCCTTCATCAGAAAAGGGGGAGGGGAAGGGGGTTTTGAAATAAATAGGGAGAGAGTGGGAGGCGGATAGAAGAGGGATAGAGGAGAGGATAGGTGGAGAGGAAACAAACAGGTCGAAGAGGCGGGGATGGAGCCAGTAAAGGTGAGTGTAGGTAGGGAGTTAGGAAGGGGATAGGTCAGTCCAGGGAGGACGGACAGGTCCTTCCCCTCCCCCTTTTCTGATGAAGGGTCTAGGCCCGAAACGTCAGCCTCTCTGCTCCTATGACCCCCTTCCCCTCCCCCTTTTCTGATGAAGGGTCTAGGCCCGAAACGTCAGCCTCTCTGCTCCTATGACCCCCTTCCCCTCCCCCTTTTCTGATGAAGGGTCTAGGCCCGAAACGTCAGCCTCTCTGCTCCT
>NC_063355.1:28339839-28417348 GCF_021869965.1 Rhincodon typus
CCTATGATGCTGCTTGGCCTGCTGTGTTCATCCAGGCCTGCACCTTGTTGTCTTAGATGAAATTGGGATTGGGATGGTATCAGTAGAATAACATAGGGAGAATGGAATGGAATGGGATGGAATTAGCATTTGTGGGAGAGGACAGCACAAGAGGGATAGCAGGGGAAGGATGGATTGATGGCATGGGTATGGCTAGGCATAGAAGGGTTGGCATGAGACAGGTAGATAAGTTGAAAATAGTTAGAGGTGGCCATGCATAGCAGTCGAAATTCACCATAGGATCGTTGGTGTCAGCAAACATTTTATTTAAAAAATCTCAAAACATTGGGTGGCACAGTGGCTCAGTGGTTGGCACTGCTGCCTCACAGCACCAGGGACCTGGGTTCAATTCCACACCTCAGGTGACTGTCTGTGTGGAGTTTGCACATTCTCCCTGTATCTGTGTGGGTTTCCTCCGGATGCACCAATTTCCTCCCACAGTCCAAAGATGTGCAGGCGAGGCGGCTAGGCCATGTTAAATTGCCTGTGGTTTTCAGGAATGTGTAGATTAGTTGGGTTATAAGGGGATGGGTTTGGGTGTGATGTTCCAAGGATCAGTGTGGACTTGTTGGGCTGAAGGGCCTGTTTCCACACTGTAGGGATTCTATGATTGACATAAAATGGCCTCAACAATCACCTGACCACACAGGTTGACCAAGCTTCATGAACATGTACTGAACAAGAGAAAGTTGAACGTTAATATTTTCCTTGAATGCAATTAAACTAGAAAATGATCCAAGTGTGAAGAAGCATCTCCTATTTTAATTTACACCTTTGTGAGAATGTTCCTATACCAGAGATGGAATCTCACCTACAATGAAGAAGCCTAAATATATAACTAACACATACATGGAACACAAAAACAAGCTTGCATTTCAATGTGCTTCATTTGGTAAAACATAGAGATGGAATTATGAATGTACCACTAAAAGGTCTGAGAATTCTCTTCCCCCTCTGGTGACAATACTGATTGGATGGAATGAAATGTCAAGACACTTAAAATTCAAAGGATAACTACAATATTTGCTGCTGCTAATGGGCCAAGGCATGATTTCAATGAGAAATGTGTTTAAAGGGAAGGATGGGTACAGTATATTTTTCTGCTGTTGCCACTTTAAAAAGTTACAGACCACTGACTGTATCTGCCGTTTATGCTAAAAATATGCAAAACAATGAAGTATTCAGTGCTTCTGTCCCTTTTCACACCTTTTCTGAGCAGTAAGATAGCAGAATCAATCAATGTCTAGATGAAGGAAAGATCTAAAAAAGCACAGGACATTTTTTTTAATGTGATTCTGCCTGAGCTTTGCCCAAGGATCACTTTACTTGGGATTCCCTAATGGAGTGGAGCTGTCTTGCACCATTTGCAATATTCCTGATGGTTTGGCATTGAGCCTAAACACTAATCTACTTTCTGTTTCTGTAATCTGTTTCTTCATGCCAGATGGATGGATAAATTCTGGTCTCCTATTTTTTGAATAAGAAGTGTACTCACAAATATTTCCTCACTATTTGGGTTGTGGCACTTTGGCTGTTGCTTGTGAACTTTGAATTCATGCAGATGATTAGGAATGGTTAGGAAAAATCTACACATCTGTTACTTCTGTTACTATCTTTAAGTATCAACTGGCTGCCACCCCAATGCTATTTCTGGATTTAAAAAAAGGATTACCGCCAACATGATGTGTCTGAGTATTCCCATATGTTAGACATTGTAACATACAGCACAATGTCTGGCTTCTGGTTGAGATAGATGATTTGAAGTTTATTAACAATCCTAACTATTTACAGTATTTCAAATTTACACAGAGTTTGGGTTCTGTGTTTAATGGCTACATACAGCAAAGATACAGTACAGAATCTTAAAGGAGTCTGAGTGATATGGTCTTGGTAAGATTTGTGGCAGAATCAGATCAGAATTCCAGGAAGGCTGATTCTGGCATTAGGAGCATTTCACTCCATCTTTTATGCTTCTCAGAAGTGTTACGGCAAGTTTCTTTCTAGGCACTGGTAAGTTACCAATTAAGGGGGATGATTCTTTGTTCAACACCTGGTTGATGACCAATATCACCTTATTAATAGTTGGTTTTCAATGCTACCAAACTCACCAAAAACTCAACATTGAAACAATTTGGAGGTCACATGACAAATGCAGCTTGTCACTTGTTCTGCAGAACCTACATGCTGGCGACCAAGCACCAACATCGCCAGAGCACACTCCATGGGCACTGGCTACATGCAAGTTCTATTTGTAGACTTTTTTTTAACTAACCTGTTCAGAAAGGCTATTACATTCCTCTGGACCAGGTGGAACTTGAACCTCGACTTTCTGATTAGGAGGTAGGGAACACTACCACTCCACCTGTCCTAAGTTCTACTTATAGATATTTTCCTAATCAACCTGTTCAGAGATATCATGACGCAGCTCCGAGGCAGGTGAGACGTGGAAATTTAATTACCTGGATCGGGGGAATACTACTGTCATACCACAAGAGCACTCTCAGTTCTACTTAAATTCTCTTCAACATTTATCCCTCAAATGTCATCATTAAACAAGATATCAGGTAGTTTATCTTAGATAACACAGTGTGGAGCTGGAGGAACACAGCAGGCCAGGCAGCATCAGAAGAGCAGGAAAGTTGACGTTTCATGTCAGGACCCTTCTTCAGAAAATTTTTTGCTGTGTTCCTCCAGCTCCACACTGTGTTATCTCTGACTCCAGCATCAACAGTTCTTACTATCTCTGAGGTAGTTTATCTTATTGTTCTTAGTTGTTGACGCAATTGATTGCCATGCTTTCCTATATTACAACAGCGGCTACATGTCAAAGGGTAATAAATTGGCTGCCAAGTGCTTTGCCTCCACCTGCACTCCTGAAATATGTTATATAAATTCAGGTTTTCCCTTTTCACACTCATATATTTGGAGAACTATCGTGTTTTACTTGTGGCTGTTCTTCTATTATTGTTTCCTTGAGTTCTCAAAGGTCTCATTCTTTTCTATCTCAGCCCTGATTAAATTCTTCTTTGGGTCATAGAGTCTTAATAAACATGCAGTTCAAGTAATCTTGAATATCCCCATCAGCCTTTTCATTCTGATCTGCAATGCTTGACAGTGTATAAAAGCTATACAAAGATTTTCCTGGAGTATATGATATCCTCAGGCTACAGTCCTAGAGCCTGATCATCATTCATTGCATCCACAAAGGACAATCGTTCAAATATTTATCAAGTAGAGCAACTGGCGGCTCCCGACCAATTTTGGTATCAACAATACACCAAACACAACTTTTCATAAGCGAGAATTGTGTCATGAGTTCATAACTCAATTACATATTGATCAATGGCTTCCCTTTTTTGTGTATGTTGTCTTTGATACATCACATGCCATTGAAGGTAGATGTGTCCCTCAAATTATATCTCAAATTCTGTAAAATTGAAATGATAACAATCCAATGCTTCTTCCCAGTGATGCCTAGGAAAACAAGTTTGTTCACCTTTTGCCTTTTAAGACTGGCTCCAACATTTGGCAGAAACATTTCCAATTGCTGTTTAAGTCCTCCCCGTCCTTCAACATGATTTCCTGAAATAAGATGCTTTCTTTCGGAGGTAGAGCCTCAGGTTTGACAACCCAACTCGTCCTGGGGCATTTTTGAATTGTCTTGTCAAAATGGAATTTAGATTTTATTTGAACAGTGACTGGTTTATTTTATCTACAGATGTTCTCTGTTGTTTTTATGGCCACACATCACTTGCATAATGAACAATGCAGTAGTCCTGTGTTTACAATGAGGCATAAAGGGCATTTAGCACAATTTTCATTGATGGAATCCACATGTGTACTTAGTCATTGCCCTCAATGTCATTATTAATGTTTTGATAAAATCAAGTTTATTGCAAAAATATTTTTTTCAGTAGGATTGGAAAAGGAAGGAAAGTATATTAATTTTATTATACTAAGGGCAACATTTTCAAGCAGAGGGTGGTGCAGCTGCTGATCACAGTAAGTGGTGGAGGCAGGTACAATTACATTTAAAAGGCATCTGGATGGACATATGAATAGGAAGGGTTCAGAGGGATATGGGCCAAATGCTGGCAAATGGGACTAGATTAATTTAGGAAATCCGTTTGGTATGGACAAGTTAGACGGAAGGGTCTGTTTCCGTGCTGTATAACTCTGTATTGACATGTGTAAACGTAGTGGCAGGTTTTTTTTCCCGTGGAGGTTGTTTCCAGTGAAATATCAAACCCAGTCTTTTACAACAATTGTATGCATGATAGTGGGAAATTGCAAACACAGGGAATCCCTTGTTATGACAGAACAAACAGCGGCCAGGCCAATTTCCGTTTTGCCCAGTTACTGCATAAACATAAATGGGGTGGGGTGGTAGGGATTCCGGACCATTACAGCCAGCTGGTTATAAGCGTGCTGGAAACAGAGATCCCTCTAAAGCGGTGGCTGATAATCACAGTTAGTCAAGCACCGAACCTTGTGTGTTTAATATCCACATGAAGTAATTGTACTTTTCTCAGCAGTTTGGAGGAAGCTGAGACTTGTGTGTGTGTTTTAACACAAGGAAAAAGGATGAGCTGCTGAACTCCATCTCTCTGATGAGTCAGTCATCCTACGCAGAGGCGGTGGTTGAACGTCACTGAGCGGGATTGAGCCTGCCTAGGTTAGCCAGTGATAAGAGGCTGCATTCCTAAATTTAGACCGCTGTGATAACCAGAGCTGTGACCAATACTGTCTGCAGCGAAAATCACTGCGGATGGCTGAGCATAAATTATCACGACGATCTCATTGCTGGTCCTGTGCGTTTTCATATTAATAACTGCACGCTGCTGTGTGTGTTGCATTCTGAGTGGTCATTCATATCCTTATAATACTTGTAGCAGGGGATACAAAGCGGACTTTTTTTAAATGCAATTGATGAAGACATCTCTTAGCCTGCTCATAAAACGTCGATAAAATCTGAAGAAGAACCGGAAACAATAGTAAACATTTCTAACAGGAAGTTTCAAAAATATTTACAAACTAATTCCTTGGTGGCTCTAGGACGAGCAGGAAAGTTTTACTTTTGGATTGAAGAAGGTCATTCCAAGATATTAATCCAAACGGACAAATGTTGGAAACATCCAACTAGTTAACAGTTAAGTTTGATAACTTTAAAGGATATCTTCTGTTTTCTCGATGGTAAGACACTGACCTGCAAATCCAAAACATTTCCAGAGTTTACACTTTCCCAGGCCTTTGCAGACTAAAAGACCATAAGAAATAGGAACAAGAACATAGAACATCACAGCGCAGTACAGGCCCTTCGGCCCTCGATGTTGCACCGACCTGTGAAACCAATCTGAAGCCCACTTAACCTAAACTATTCCATTATCATCCAAATGTTTATCCAATGACCATTTAAATGCCCTTAAAGTTGGCGAGTCTACTACTTTTGCAGGCAGGGCATTCCACGCCCTTACTACTCTCTGAGTAAAGAACCTACCTCTGACATCTGTCCTATATCTATCATCCCTCACTTTAAAGCTATGTCCCCTCATGCTAGCCATCACCATCCGAGGAAAAAGGCTCCCACTGCCCACTGTTCAGTCTGTTGGGCGCCTGAAGTCTGCTGCACTCCCCAGTAGGATCATGGCTGATTTGACATTCCTCACATCCGCTTTCCTGAATTTTCCCACAACTCTTGATTCCCTGACTGATCGAGAATCTATGTCAACCTTAAATGTATATAAGGGCTCTGCCCCAACAGCTCTCTGTGGCAAGGAGTTCCAAATATTTACAACCTTCTGAGAGAAGAAATTCTTCTTCATCTCAGTCTTAAATTAGTGCCCTTTTATTCTGAGACTATACCCTCTGGTACAAAACGTTCCCATGAGGTGAAACATCCTCTCAGCAGTTATCCTACAAGCCCCTTAAGAATCCCATATGTTTCAATGAGATCATCTTTGGGGTGGCACAGTGGTACAGCATCAGGGACCTGGGTTCGATTCCAGTCTCAGGTGACTGTCTGTGTGGAGTTTGCACAGTCTCCTCGTGTCTACGTGGGTTTCTTCTGGGTGCTCTGGTTTCCCCCCACAGTCCAAAGATGTGCAGGTTAGGTGGATTGGCCATGCTAAATTGCCCATAGTGTCTAGGGTGGGAAATGCAGAGATAGGGTAGGGGATGTGTCTGGGTGGGATGCTCTTCAAAGGGTCGGTGTGGACTTGATGGGCTGAATAGCCTGCTTCCGCACTGTAGAGATTCTATGATTCACCTGTCATTCTTCTAAATTCCAGTGAGTAGAGTTCCAACCTGTTTAGCCTCTGTTCATAAGACAATCCCTCCACACCAGGATTCATCCTAATTAACCTTCTCTGAGCTGCCTCCAATGAAATGATATCTTTCCTTAGATGAGGGGACCAAAACTGCTCACAGTACTCCAGATGCGGTCTCAGCAGCACCTTGTACAGTTGCAGTAAATCATCCTTACTCTTATATTCCAACTCCCTTGAAGTAAGGGCCAATATTTCATTAGCCTTCCTAATTATCTGCTGTACCTTTCTGCTAGCTTTCTATATTTCATGCACAAATCCTCCCAAGACCCTTTGTGTTGCAGATTTCTGCAGTTTTTCCAGATTTAAATAATACTTTGTTCTTTTATTCTCACTTCCAAATTGAACAACTTCATATTTTCCCACATTATACTCTATTTTGCAACTTTATGTCGACCGACTTAACATATCAATATCTCACTGTAAATGTTTGTATCCATCTTGCAACCTGCCTTTCCAGATTTTTTTGTGTCACCTGCAAATTTGGCTACAGTACATTCGCTTCTTTTGTCCAAGTCATTAATTTATATTGTAAACAGTTGCGGATCCAGCACTACTGCCTGTGGAACCCCCCCTGATCACGGGTCACTGTTTTCTGTCAATTAGCCAATTCTCTTTCATGCTAATATATTACCTCCAACATGTTGGGGTCTTATGAGTTAAACTTTTGTGAGATACCTTGTTGAACGCCTCTGAAAGTCCAAATACAACATGCCTACTGGTTCCCCTCTATCCACTCTGGTTGAGATTTCCTTGAAAATGCTAACAAATTCTGCAAGAGGTACAGACCAATAATCTGGTCTGCTATGACCTGTCACCTAACTGTTGTGAGAAAGAAATGACAAATACATTGGATTTAAACACAAAGTATCTTTAATATCTCAGTTAAAAAATACATTTCTGGATCAGAGAGGTTACAGAAAAAGATAAGCCCTCCAACTCATTGATATCTGCCCATTTTGGAGTAAACCATGCAGCATGGATGTGTGAGTTTATAGGTGTCTGTGTGTTTAAGTGCACATATATATGGGACAATTCCTGTACATATATGTCACTGTACATGTATGATATACATACATGTGTAAGTAAATAAATTTGTTTTGAGTGCGTTTAAGAGTAAGTGCCCACATTTATGTGTGAATGTATTGATAGGAGAAACACCATTGACAGACATGAATGTTCACACAGATATAATCTCTTACACTATCACATGTAAACTCAGATAAATACAAGCAACATATTCTCCCACGTTTGGTGCAGGTCAATTAAAATGAGCACTCCGATTTTACACAGCATTATGTTTAATTTGTGAAAGTGCAGGAGATTGCTTCAGTCACATAATCAGAGAGCTGGGGATAAATTTTCAGTCCTTGGGATATTAGAAATAAGTCGCTTGCTAGAGATAGCTCAGGTGGCTGGGGAGTACAGTTTGCAGTACAAAGAGGTAAGTTCAATTTTCTTGACCTCATCCCTTGCCTCAAGTAAAGTGAGCCTCAGGTTAAACTCACCCACCAGTTGTCTGTCTAATGAGAAATAGGTCTTCCAGGATTTTGGTAACTGCTGCTTACTATGGTATATAATATTTAAGCATTATTCATCTTGATGTGTGTCATGTCATTAATATTTTCCAGGTCAACTAAGAGCAACAAAACTATTGATTCAGGCTGCCATTCTGAAAAACAAATTCTATTCATTATCCTCACTCTGAAAAATGACCTTTGTTTCTCCTTATTCTACAGGATGGGGAATTAATCTGTTGTTTAATAGACAAGGTTTGTTCACAGTTCCTTTAAGTATTGAACTTATATTGATGCGTTGCACTTCAGTTGTACCATGATTGATATAAATTGAGGCCAATGAACGCATATGTACTCTGAGGTAAGAATTCCTCATTATGCAGCAACCTTGTGCATTTATTAGTGAAGATCTCCTGCTTGATATTTCAAGTACATGATGGCAAGATATTCCTTTATGGTGATTATCACTCTCCCTCAAAGTCTACTTGGATAATTTGGAGTTATCTTGGAAACAAATAACAGCAGCCTTTGACAGGGATGTATGCTATACCTCCTCAGTTGCTGGATGTAGTGTAAAGTAGAATGAAGGGATCTCTGTGAGTTATACAGGAGCAGCTTTTTGACAGACAGCAGACTCATCATAACTGTGTTCCACAAGCACAAAGAAAGACTGAAATTGGACAAATGTTCAAAGGGGATTCACTCCTGATCAAGCAGTTTCATTTCGGCAGCTTCAGCTTATACATTACTTTTTCCAATTCTTGAAATAGTTTCATATCAAGGAATGAAAGTCTAGAAATTACAGCATGGCCTTATCTTAAAGCTCTTGCATAACATTAATTTGGCTACTTTTAGACAGCACCATTATGGCCTGAATCTCACCAGAAATCAGTTCAGTGTCGATTTCAGTGAATTTCATGGGAGGTTTCACTTTGTGAGGTCTAACGAGTTTTTTTCAAACTTGCCTTATTACATATGCACCATGCCCCTTTAGCACCTTGCTTGTTCTATCCTCCCACTAGTGGGCGAAAGTACTCACCACTGCCAGGTTATGCTGGGATCCTAGGCACTGGTGCCGTATTTAAAAGGCAGTTGTGCACGCAGTCAAGCGCTGGTAGTCCAGAGCTGCTCTGCAGGGTTCAGGTTATTTGCTCCGGATATAGCAGGCAGGGGAAAATTATCACCCTACCTTGTAGGAAGGAACTTGGAGATCCTGGTGGAGCAGATGGAGCAAAGGAGGACTGACCTCTTCCCTAGGATTGGCAGAGAAGACCACAACAGTCTGGGCAAACACCAAGCAATGCTGCAAGGAGGTCAATGAACTCTGCTCTGTAAGATTAACACCACTACCCTCTCTCTGCTACTAAAACTAATGGATTATTACTTTCATTATTGTATGCAACATCTCCCCTCACTCACTCTCACCCACCCAACACCTAAGACTACTAATTCTGCATGCTCACTGCACTACTCACTCACTCTGGACACCTGAACATTTTTACCCCACCTGTACCAGTGCTATAAGCTGCACCAGCCCCTTTCATCTCATTCAATCCTTCCTCTTGTCTCATTCCAGGAGAAAAGGGACCATAATCTGGAAGAAAGAACCAAGACAGGTAGTAGGGTGGTTCCTCACCCACAATCAGAAGAGGATCCTGCATGGGGACTGGGACTGGGACTGCTCATGTGGTGATGTTGAAACATCCATGTCCTGCAAATATATAAGAAGCATTGCCCATTTTCCTGTTGGTCAGCAGATCCCTGCTATGTCTGCACAGCTGGCCAAAAAAAGACACCTCAGGTCACTGACACTCAGAGAACTGCCAAAGATCGAGCACCTGCTCACCCGAGGCAGGAGAGAAGCCCATGGTGTCAGCAATTTTGTACTTCATAGAAATGCACAAGCAGATACAGGAGCAGAGGCAGGTTAGTTGGAGGTACTGAACAACCTGTCACAAAGGCTACAAAGCTGCACCAATGTTGTTTGTATCATGCTACTCCTGGCATGTGAGTCTCTGGCTGCCACCATGGAGAGGTTAGTGGTTGCCCTGGAGAGTTAGATCGAGCAGTCTCAGAGAATGCTGGAACTGCACGCAGACCTGCTCTCCATTGTGCTAGCCTTTGGTACTCAGCACCAATGAGAAGGCAGCAGGTGGATGATGGACCTTGACCTCACTCCACATGCTGCTTCCTCACAAAGAGATAAGGCAGTGACAATAGGCACCTAACCAAAGGAAGATCCACATTCAGACCCTGCAGAAATCTTCTCCCAGTGTGCGTCAGATTTGACTGGGGTTTCTACCTCCACTCTACCTCTCACCATCAGCCCTGTAAAAGTTAAAGCTGAGGATGGTGCACATGCCTTGAGGCAGAACACACTCTGGGCCTCATCCACAAACATCCCTGGGATCGCCCAAACAAAATTCCAAGACCAACAAAATCTACAATAGGACAGGCTCCCTCCAGTCCAGCTGTGTACCCTGGGAGTGCACTGAAACATAGTGAGCAGGAAAGGAAGAAGACCCCTTGCAGGCATATAGGTGACACGGATGATACTTCATTGTGAATACATTCTCATACTTATAAATATACATTCACTTCACATCATCAGTTGTTTAAGTGAATATCTATCTAGCAGCAACAATGAGAGTGAAGGTACAGAGCCTTGCCGTCCTTCGTGCTACAAGTAGTTTACAGGTGAAATGTGAATTGAGCATCTCTTGCACCGTATGCCGGCTATGGGAACCTGGAAGGTATTTGCTGATTTATCAACTTAGCTAAACCTTTCCAAGCCACAATACATTACTTGTGCATCATTAGTGATCATCTTTACTGGCATTGATTCCTAATGCAACATGATGTGGTGAAGTGCTTGAGGCCAGGATTTGGACTCCAGACAGTAAGTTAATGCCTAACATCCATATACAAGCATGTAGTCCTTGCAGTGTTTTGCACCTGTACTGTATGGGTGCCTGTGTAATGCTGTTGCACTTTGAAGGATTTCATATCACTCAACAGTGAAGCTCTCTCCCTCACAGATGTAACACTTACACTTCCTGCTCCAGGTGTGATGACAACTATTTTCAGCTCCATTGCACACTTTTTACTTGAATCATAATGAAAGGAAACAGCAGTTGTGCTTCACACATGAGTCTCAGGTTCAGCCTCTTGCTCTTGCTGAACCCCTAAATGTACATATTCCTGTCTTAGTGGCCCTCCTCTTCAGCCATATTGGCTTTAAAATTCCCAACATTCCCAACCAGCTCATCAACCTAAAAACTGAAAGAACGGTGGATGCTGTAAATCAGGAACAAAAACAGAAGTTGTTGGAAAAGCTCAGCAGTTCTGAGGAAGGGTCGCAGGACCCAAAACATTAACTCTGATTTTTTTTCTTCACAGATGCTGCCGGACCTGCTGAGCTTTTCCAGCAACTTCTTTTTTTGCGGCTCATCAATCTAACTGTTCATGTGCCCACTTTACCCCCTCAAAGTTAGATATATTGAGTCAAACTACAGTAATATAATAAAAGCAAAATGCTGCAGATGCTGGAAATCTGAAACAAACACAGACAATGCTGGAGAAATTGAAGTTCTGTAAAAGTGTCCTATTGGACTCGAAACATTAACTCTGTTTCTCTTCCATAGATGCTGCTAAATCGGCTGAGATTATCCAGCATTTCTGTGTTTGTTTCAGACTTCCAGCATTTACAGTATTTTGTTTATATTCAATGTAAAGATTGAGATTGTTTACATTGCTGGTAAAGTTAGTATGATTGCAAATGCATTGTCTGGATTGCAAAAATAATGGAAGGAGTTATGAATTTAAGAGAAAGAGATTAAAGCTTGTATAAGAGATAAAGGAGGAGGAATGGATGCAAGTCTTGTGTTTTATTGTGTACATGCCTTTTAACTTGTGATGAAATGATTTTTGAAATGGCATTTATTCTCTCCTAAGGATGGAGACATGTGAAGACCACTTTTATGGCTAGAATCATGAGAAACTTTTGATTGTTTCTTCAAACAGGACCAGTCATGTGTTTTCAGGAGTGCTCAGCATAGAAACAACTTCTTAACTGGTTCCTAGTGTCTACCTTTTTATGTTTGGACAATACAACAGAAACATCCAGGCTGTGAAAGGGAAATCTCTTAAATCCCTCAGCTTTAGGTATCCTGAGTCACTGAATATAACCAGTACTATATTATTAAACAAGTTATATTTTGTTACACAGATGTTTCAGTCTCCAACTTATGTTAGCACACTGTTTGTGAGTTATTTTAAGTAGTTTTCAAATTGTTCAGAGATTTGAACATTCGGAGGTCTGTTAATATCCCTGGACATCAGACTTATGCAGAATGTTTTCCCCAATGTTCTGTAGAGGCTGTGCAAAAAAAAATCGTAACTGTGGTCATCCTTTCCAACCACTCTAATCCGACTGCAGACAAACCTTCGAGTAAATTGTGCCTGGTTGGCTTTTCAATTTTCTCCACAGTGGGTAATGATCTAACAATCAATACATGGAATGTTAAGGATTATGAAATATAATCTGTGAGCAACCAACATGGAATAAATAAAAATGATTTCCTTGTGTCAAAAACACTTGTAATGGTAGCTTCCCAGGCTCTTAATTTGGTATGGGATGCTTTTCTCGAGCGTTGAAGGACTTGTTGCGTGATCTTCATCCTAGAGGTATATACAATATTATTTTTGTATTTGTGATCAACTCAATTCCAGACAGTGCAGAACAAAGTTAATCTAATCTGTAAACTCTATGATGCTCTCTAAATTAGCAGAGAAAACACAGCAGAAGAAGTTTCTGAGCAAAGTGTCCATTTCTGTAAAACAGTGTGAAAGACATTGACTGTCTTGGGAGCACTCTTCATTATTTTCATTCTGTCTGAAATCTTTAATTTAACCATTGTTTTCCAACAACTCTCCAGTCATGTAACTGAGTGCCATTTACCTCACCTGGATCCATGTTTTTCTATACAGTTGTATCCAGTTAATTTTCCCTGAATTGATTCTTTTGGTGCTCCCCCAATATTACATCCTGAGTCCACCTGAATCTGGATGAGACAATGTCAGAGGTAGAGTTGTCACTATTCAGATGAAACATTAAACCAAGGTCTCATTTCCCTCCTCTGGTTGTTGTAAAAGATTCCATGGAACTGTTTCAAAGAAATCAGAGGAGCTATCCCTGGGGCCTTGGTCAATGTTTGTCACTCAATCAGGATCACAGAAACAGATTGTCTAGTCATTGTTGTTTGTGGAAACTCAGAGTAAAGATAGCTGCTACATTTCCTACAACACTGACTACACTTCAAAATACTTCATCCTGAAATACTTTGACTTGCCCAGTGGCTGTGAAAAATGCTTTATAAATTCCAGTCTTTCTTTCTTTAACCACAAGATACACATGTTGCATCCAAAAACACAACAAATTCTGAAAGTAGAATCTTACTGTCTTTGGTACAGTGCAGACATATGGCCCAAACATGTCTCCTGACAACATCCTGGTGATATCCGGTCCAAGATGGCAGTGGAGTAGGACGCTCCAGCCAAAGCTCCACTGCATTGTCAGTTCCTTTTCCTTTTTTTTTCTTTTTTCCCTCTTTTCTGCTCTTTCTCCAGTTTCTCTTCTGCCCCTCCCCCAACCTTTAACTTCTGAAACTTACCTGGAGGGAGTGGAGGATGGAAGCGAGTCGGTGTCCAGCCAGCATGGAGGACGAGTTGGAGACCATGCCGGTGTGGGAGATGAGTTCTGGAGGCGAGTCACAGGCCGGAGCCCGGATTGGGAGGCAGTCTGAGTCCCAGAGGTGAGTCTCAAGCCTGAGCCCGGATCAGGAGGCAGCATGAGCCCTGACCGGCCTGGAGACGTGTTCTGGAGTTGAGTTGCAGGCCGAAGCCCAGAGCAAGAGGCAGTCCAACTCCAGGCTGGTCTGGGAGACAATTCCTGGAGGTAAGTTGTAGGCTGGAACCCAACACGTGAAGGCAGCAAGGCCTTGTGTTCTGAAGCTTGGGGGACTCAGTGAAAAAGACTATAATTTGCGTACTTTTTAAAGGTACTTTTTATTGTTATTATGGACTTTGAGGAGAGTCATAGAAATATACAGCAGAGAAACAGACCCTTCAGTCCAACTCGTCCATACCAACCAGATATCTTAAATAAATCTAGTCCCATTTGCTAGCATTTGTCCCATATCCCTCCAAATCCTTCCTATTCATATACTCATCCAGAAGCTTTCTGAATGTTGTAATTGTACCAGCCTTCATCACTTCTTCTGGCAGCTCATTCCTCTGCATGAAGAAGTTGCACCTTAGATGCCTTTTAAATCTTTCCCCTCTCACCTTAAACCTGTGTTTTTTTAGTTTTGGACTCCCCCACCCTGTGGAAAATACCTTGTCTGTTTACCCTATCTATGCCCCTCATGATTTTATAAACCTCGATAAGGTCACCCATCAGCCTTCAATGTTCCAGGGAAAATAGCCCCAGTATATTCAGCCTTCCTCTATACCACAAACTTTCCAACCCTGACACCATCCTTGTAAATCTTTTCTGAACCTTTTCAAGTTTCACAACAACCTTCCTATAGCAGGGAGACCAGAATTGAATGCACCATTCCAAAAGTGGCCTCACCAATGTCTGTACAGCCTCAACATGACCTCCCAACTCCTACACAATGCACTGAACAACAAATGCAAGCATGCCAAACGCTTTCTTTGCTAACTCATCTACCTGCTACTGCACTTTCAAGGAACTATGAACCTGCACTCCAAGGCCTCTTTGTTTAGGAACACTCCCCAGGACCTTACCATTAAGTGTATAAGTCCTGCCTTTCCAAACTGCAGCACCTCACATTAATCTAAAGTAAACTCCATCTGCCACTCCTTGGCCCATTGGCCAATCCGATCAAGATCCAATTAACTCTGAGGTAACCTTCTTAGCTGTCCACTCCACCGCTAATTTTGGTGTCATCTGCAAACTTACTGACCATAACTCCTAGGTTCACATCCAAATCATTTATATAAATGACAAAAAGCAGTGGACCCAGCACCAGTCCTTGTGGCACACTGCTGGTCACAGGCCTCCAATCTGAAAAGCAACCCTCCACCACCACCTGCTGTCTTCTACCTTCGAGCTAGTTCTATATTCAATTGGCTAGTTCCCCCTCTGTTCTGTGTGATCTAACCTTACTAACCAGTCCATCATGAGGAATCTTGTTGAGCACCTTACTGATGTCCATACAGATCACATCCACCCCTCTGTTCTCATCAATTGTCTTCATTAACTCTTCAAAAAACTCAATCATTTAGTGTGACACAATGTCCCACACACAAAGCCATGTTGACTATCCTTAATCAGCCCTTGCCTTTCCAAATACTTATAAATCCTGTCCCTCAGGATTCCCTCCAACAACTTGCCCATCACTGATGTCAGGCTCACCAGTCTATAGTTCCCTGGCTTTTCCTTACCACCGTTTTTAAATGGTGGCACCACGTTAACCAACCTCCAGTCTTCCGGCACCTCACCTGTGGCTATCGACGATACAAATATCTCAGCAAGGGACTCAACAATTACTTCCCCAGCTTCCCACAGAGTTCCAGGGTACACCTGATCAGGTCCCGGGGATTTATCTACCTTTATGCGTTTTAAGATGTCCAGCACCTCCTCCTCAGTAATATGGACATTTTTCAAGGTGTTGCTATTTATTTCCCCACGGTCTGAATCTTCCATATCCTTCTCTACAGTAAACACTGACGCAAAATACTCAGATAGTTTCTCCCCCATCTCCTGTGGTTCCACACATAGGTGGCCTTGCTGATCTTTAAGGAGCCCTACTCTCTCCCTAGTTATCCTTTTGTCCATAATGTATTTGCAGAATCCCTTTGGATTCTCCTTAACCCTATTTGCCAAAGCAACCTTGTGTAACCTTTTTGGCCTTGTGATTACCTCTTAAGTATACTCCTACTGCTTTTATACTCTTCTAGGAATTCACTCAATCTCTTGCTATGATATCCCAGTCCCATGTTCCCAACCATGCCCTGAATTCATCTGCCTTACCTGCTAGGCCTCTTGCATTGAAATAAATGCAGTTTAATTTATTGGTCCTGCCTTGTTCTCTGCTTTGTTCCTGCCTGCCCTGACTGTTTGACTTACTCCTTTTCCAAAATGTACCAGTCTCAGACTGATCTCTTTCCTCACTATCTCCCTGAGTCCCAGCCCCCACACCCCACTCCCTTACTAGTTTAAATCCTCCTGAGCAGCTCCAGCAAATCTCCCCGCCAGTATATTAGTCCCTTTCCAATTTAGGTGCAATCTGTCCTTTTTATACCCTAGAAGAGATTCCAATGATCCAAAAATGTGAATCCTTCTCCTCTGCACCACTCCTCAGCCACGTATTTATCTGCTCTCTCCTCCTATTCCTAACCTCACTAGCTCATGGCACCCGGCATAACCCAAATATTACTACCCTCGAGGTCATACTTCTTAAATTCCTGCCTAACTTCCTATATTCTCGACTCAGAATTTCATTCTTTTCTCTTTCTACTCCATTAGTTGTAATGTGTACAATGACCTCCTGCAGGTCCCTCTCCCCTTTGAGAATATTCTACACTCTCTCCGAGAAATCCTTGATCCTGGCACCAAGGAGGCAACACACCATTCGTAGTCGGCTGCAGAACTGTCTGTCTGTGCCTCTGACTAGAGAATCCCCTATCACAATTGATCGCTTGAAACCTGACATACCCTTTGTTACATTACAGCCAGTCTCGGTACCAGAACCTTGGCTGTTAGTGCTACATTCTCCTAAGGGTCCATCACCCACTACTTTTTCCAAAACAGCATACTTGTTTGAGGAGACTTCTGCACTACCTGCCTCACTCTCCTACCTTTTCTAGAGGTAACTCATCTACCTGACTGTATCTTCAGTTTATCCCCCTCCCTGCAACTGCCATCCATCACACCCTGTAGCTCCTGTAAATTCCTCATTGCCTCTAATTGCTGCTCCAACCGATCCATGCGACCTGACAGGATTCGCAACCAAACACACTTCCTGCAGACATAACCATCAGTAACATCAAAATTCTCCCTAATCTCTTACATCCAACAGGAAGGGCACACCACTCTACTAAAGGCCATCTTTGCATCTTAACAATATACAGACCCAGAAAATAGCATAGTCTTGCTGCTCTAAAAACACTGCTCCAGGCTAGCTTAGTACCTTTTATTTTGTATTTTTAAAGTTTAATCAAGAAACAGATGTCAATAAAAGCATATAATCAACAAAGAACCCATTCTACTCACTATTGTAGATTTACAGAAAACATAGTAAGGTTACACTTTAAAACTAGACACTTCTCCCTTGCAGTAAGCTCCCCCACACAGGTTTTTTTCCAAGATCAACTGTAAATTTCACTGTTTGTTTATTTTTCTTAGAACAAGCTCCGATGTCCAGAGATACTTGAAACCAAACAGCAGAGGCAGTTAGCTGTGCAGCTTACTGCTGGGTCAGATAGCTGTGCAGTTTTACTGCTCTGTTTGATTCACTTCCCATGTGGTCACTACCATTGTCTCTCTTCCTCCTTTATAAGGCACCATTGTTTTGAATTTCTTTTCCCCACAGCTTCAAAACAATGTAACAGCTTATAAAACTGTAATTACTGCTCTAGAATTCAAGGAAATCAGCTTCAACACTGAAAAAACCTAAAAAAAGAGCAGCTCTTATAGCCACAATTTTTCCCGTCCTCAATCCCGGATTAATTTGAGTACTTTTTAATACTTTTTATTCCTATGCTAGACTTCTTTTTTACTCTTTCAATTCGATAACAAATGCTTAAAGTATCTGTACCTAGGTAACGTATACCTAAGATGGCACAAAGTGGCGTCATTACAAACTTTTCACTGCACTCATTCTGGTGCATATGACAATAAAGGCTATTCTATTCTACCTGGCTGCCCATCCCACTGGAGATGGTCCTGTAGGAGGCTGCTTCCAGGAGTGCTATCCAACTGAGTGTAGCAGATGGGAGAGGTACCCACCTGGGTCAATGGAAGTAGAGGGGAAACTTTGTTGCGGTTGTGGCCATAATGGTGTCATGGTAATGTCAGTGAATTACTATTTCTGGAAGTCCAGGTTGATGACCTGGATGTGTTTTCAAATCCCACCATGGTGACCAGTCAAATTTAAATTCAATTCATGAAATACAAAGATAGTCTTAGTATTGATGACCATCAATAAGGGAAGGAAATTTGCACTCATTAGTTGGTCTATTCAATATGTTAATCCAGATCCACAGCTGTGTGATTAACTTTTAACTATCCAGTGAAATAGCCCAGCACACCATTCAGTTCAAGGACAACTAGAGATGGGCAACAAATGTGTGCGTTTTACTGAGACAAGTTTAAGATGGCAGCAGCGGATTGGGCAGTGTCTGGGCTCCTGAGCTCGGGGCTAGTCCACTCCATCTGCTTTTCTTTCTTTTTGTTTGTTTTCTCTTCTTTTCTGTTTTTCCTTTTTAGTTTTTGCTTCTGCTTACCGTCTCGGAGGAACTCAGTTATGGCGGCATCAGCGGTGATGACATCGACGAGGAAGTCGGAAGGTGGTAGGAAGATGGCTTCATCAGGGTGCGGAGCATGGCAGCAGCTGGTGAGCCCTGAGCAGGCCTCTGGCAGACTGTGATGAGGTAGCTGGTGAGTTCAGAGTGGGACTCTGGCGGCGGCAAGGAGCAGGGGTGAGCACAGTACCCGCATTGGCTGCTACATCAGGTGGAGGCAACATTTGTGAGGTAGGCCCAGTGGCAAAAGATGATGCCTGAGAAGCACCAATGTCGGCATTGGTTGGATCTGGTGCTGGTGGCAGTGAAGCATTGGTAGAAGAGTGATGGACACGCTTTAAGCTATATCTTTTTTTTTCTACGATTCTTAAATTCTGGGTGGCACGGTCTCTCAGTGGTTAGCACTGCTGCCTCACAGCTCCAGGAACCCTGGTCAATTCCACCCTTGGGTGACTCTGTGTGGACATTGCACGTTCTCCTCGTGACTGCGTGGGTTTCCTCTGCGTGCTCCAGTTTCCTCCAACAGTCCAAAGATGTGCAGGTTAAGTGGATTGGCCATGCTAAATTACCCTGTTTGTCCAGGGATGTGTAGGATAGGTGGATTAACCATGAGAAATGCAGAGTCATAGGGATGGGATGAGGAGTGGGTCTGGGTAAGATGCTCTTCAGAAGGTCATAGAGTCATAGTCATAGAAGTCTATGGCATGCCAACAGGCCCTTCAGTTCAACTTGCCCATGCCACCCAGTTTTCACAATTAAACTAATCCCATTTGGTCATTATGGACTCTGTGGTCCAAATGGTCTGCTTCCACATGGTAGGGATTCTATGACTGCATTTTTGCACTGTAAAATACACATGACAATAAAATCATTCATTCATTCATTCATGAGACCCACACCCGGGAATAATAAAAACCCTGTTGGCGGTCCCATTTGGAGAGCATAGTACTGCTGTGGCAAGTAAGAGGACACATGGTTGCCTTATAGTGAAGATGCTCTCTGACAAATTGAAAATTATTTAAAATGTTTCATAGTTACAGGACAATATTTTGCAGAGAGGCCAACTCCAGGGATCTTTCAGACTTCATCCATATGATGAACCCTGCCTGGCTCTGCTAAGATCTCAGCCCCACTTGGCAGATAATTAATTGTTTACCTGTCATTTCAGGAGGAGTGTCCAGCCACATTGCAAGATCAGCCTCAGATAGGGATGTATCTGGTTAACATGGCTCACTGTCTTTCCCCCTGACCCACAGTCTCCTCGGACACCAATTTTGCCCATTGCTTATCCTTTTCTGACAAAAATTGCAGCCAACATGTATACTGGCACGTGGCTCCAGCTCTCCAGCACCTCTCTCAGCCCATTTATTGTCTGTGATTTGCCATAATGCTTCTTCAGAAAGGACTTTATAATCAGACACTTGTGGGACAAGTGACAGGATGTCAGAATCAGACTGTTGCAGATCAGTGTGTGTGGCATTAAGATATTATAATTCAAACCTTACAGGACATTGTATGCAGGGAGAGGATACTGTAGTCAGGCCCTTGCAGCACAGTGTAAACAGAGATGGAAGATTATAATCAGAATGTTTGGGTTAGTTTGTACAGTGAGAGGTGATAATAATCAGACTGCTGCAGGACAGTGTTGTACAAGGAGACAATGTTGTAATCAGACCATCGCAAGCCATTGTGCACAATATATAATCAGTATGTTCTAAGACAGTGTGCACAGTGAGAATATATTATAATCTGACTATTCATGTGCAATGTATATGGAGAGTATCTTACAATCAAAATGTCCCAGGACAATGTGTATAGAGGAATCCAATTATACTGACGCTCCAAGGAACATACATTGGGAGTATATTAAGATCATCTCTGGACAATGTGTACAGACTTTGGATATTATAATGTCCCAGGATAGTGCATATGGAGAAAGTTGATTATACTTAGATTCCAAAAGTATAGTGTGTACAAACATTTGATATGACAACAAAAGTGTCCCAGGACAGTTTGGACAGGTCGAAGTTATTATTATCGGAATGTCCCTGAACAGTTTGTACACTGAGTGGACATTATAATTAACCTTGGGACAGTGTGTACTGGATATGAATTATAATGAGACTGCCAATAGGACAAAATGCACAATCAAAGGATACCATAATCAGAATATTTTAGGAAAGCAGATAGAGAAGATATTACAATCCGACTGTCCTGGGACAGTATGAACAGAAAGAGGATGTTATAAAGAACTTGCCTTGCATCGGTGTGTACAGAGAGAGGATATAGTCAGAATTAGTTCAGAAAGTTTCTACATCATGTGGTAATAACAATCAGCCTTTCCCAAGACATGGTTATATAGAGAGAAGATATTATAATCAGGCCCTCGCAGACAATGTGTACCGAGTGAGGATATTATAATGAGACAATCCCAGGATACTTTGTATCGAAAATGGATATTATAACCAATATAGTCTGGGATGGTGTGTGAAGAGAGGTTGTTATGAACAGACTGTGTTGGTACAGTGTTTACAGGGAGAAGATATTATAATCATTATGTTCTTGGATGGTGTGTGAAAAGAGGTTATTATAATCAGACTGTGTTGGTAAAGTGATTACAGGGAGAGGATATTATAATTAGACTGTACCAAGACAGTGAGTCTAGAGAAGGGAAATCTGAATGAGACTGTGTTTGGACAGTTTGTACATTGAGACATTTTTGTAATCTGACCTTTGCATGGCATATTGTACAGGGGATGATATTATGAACAGACTACCTTGAGCCTTTGTATATAGTGATAGATATTATAATCAGAATATCTACGTTTTGTGCAGATATTGGATATGAAGGTCAGACTATCCTATGACAGAGTGTACGTAGGGACGATATTATAAACATTAATTTCTCTTTATTCATTAACAGGATGAGGGCATCTCTAACTAGGCAGCATTTATTGCCATCCCTAATTGCCCAGAGGGCAGTTCAGAGTCAACCACATTGCTTTGGGTCTGGAGTCACATGTAGACCAGACCAGGTAAGGATGGCAGTTTCCTTCCATAAAGGACATTATTGAGCCAGATGGGTTTTTCCTGACAATTGACAATGGATTCATGATCATCATAGATTCTTAATTCCAGAATTTTTGCTATTGAATTCAAATTCCACCATCTGCAGTGGCGGGATTCAAACCTGGGTCCCCAGAACATTATCTGAGTCTCTGGATTGACAGTCCAGCGATAATACCGCTTAGCCCATTGCTTCCCCTATTCTGAGCATTGTACTCAGAATCTGGATATTGTATTTAAACTGTCCCAGGATGGGAGGTACTGAGACAGGACATTATAGTCAGATCCACCTGGTACAGGATATTCAAAGAATTGCATTATAATCAAATTGTCCCTAGGACAGTGCGTACAAAGAAAGGATTTTATAATCTGACTGTCCCATGATAGTGTGTGTGGAGAAAGAATATTGAGGTGAGACATCTGTGGGACACTGAATATATTTAATAGGTAGCTTTTGAGAGGTTAAAGGTGTCACTGGTAATGGAGAGAGAGAGTGTGATTAAGATGTTGAGATCAAGTATCAGCCATGATTGTACTGAATGGTGGAGCAGCATGAGTGGCCTAACAGCAAACTTCTGCTCCTCTTTTCTATGTTTCTATACTTTAGTCAAACTGTCCCTGCAGCATTATATACAGTGATGGGATATTATAACCAGATTCTCTGTGACCCTATGCGGAGAATGAATATTAAGATCAGATTCACGACAATGCTTACAGAGGAAGGCTGTTATCAAAAGACTGTCCCAGGACAGTGTGTACAGGGAAAAGATATTCTAATCAGCCTGTCCCCAAGACAGTATCTACAGAGTGAGGATACTATAATCATACTGTGCATGGGGTAGTGTCTACAGGGAGAGGTTAGTATCATCCGAATGCCCCAGGTGGATATGGGAACAATTACAACATTTAAAAGACATTTTGGTAAATACATGAATAGGAAAGGTTTGGGGTGATATGTGTCAAGAGCAGGCTGCTGGAAGTGGTTTAGTTTGGGATTATGTTCAGCACGGTCTGGTTGGACTGAAAGGTCTGTTTCCATGCTGTATGATTCTACGGCTGTGAGTGCAGGCAGGTGATATTATAATCATACTCAGGACAGGGGTCTATAGAGAAAAGACATTGTGCTTGTAAAGAGTGTACAGGCATAGGATATTTTCATCAGAATACAGAGAGATATGATTATAATCAGATGTCCTAGAGCTATCTGTTCAGGGAACGGGTAATATACTTGGACCTTACCTGGGCAGTGTGCACAGAAAGAAGATATTATAATCAGACCATCTGAGGACAGTGCATTTATAATCAGATTTTATAATCAGATACTCCAAGGACAATGTGTATGGAGAGAGGATATTGTAATCAGGATTTGCCAGGATTGTTTGGACAGTGAGAGAAAGTTATAATCGGTCTGACCCTGGGACAGTGTTTACAGAGAGAGGTTATTAAATTTGGATAATCCCAGGACAGTACATTAAGGACAGGATTTTATAATCAGACACTGTCAGGATAATGTGCACAAAGAAATGGATTGGTGCATAATAGTGTGTACAGGAAGAGGGCATTATAATCAGGATTTGCTGGGACTATTTGTACAGTAAAAAACATTATAATCTGACTGTTCCATGACAGTGTGTTCAGAGAGGTACTTTACTATCTATATGAAAAAATGTCTAGTATGTCTGATCCCATCTGTCCAGGATACAGCAGGATAGGCAAACAAGGATCACATTAATTGGAGCATTATACTCCACCTTGGATAACCAACTCCATTATTATTGTGAATTCTCATGAAAGGTCATTGACGTATAGCGTGAACAAATGCTGCTTAACCTGCAGAGTATTTTCAGCATTTTCTGGCTTTATTTAGACCTCCAGCATCAACAGTGCTTTTGTCTTCTGTTATTCTGGTGATTATTACTTTACTGTTTGGGGAAGTTTTGCTATGTGCAGATTCGCTGCCTCATTCCCTACATTACAACAATGACTTCACTTCAAAAGGACTTCGTTAATTGCAAAGCATTTTGAGATTTCAAGTGGTCATGGAAAATGCTACATAAATACTAGATTTTTTTTTGTTGCACCATGTGACTACCAGTATGGTAGAAGGCACGTTTATTGGGCCTTGGTTCTTTTTTGTCTTACTATTTCTTTGTTTCCTATATCTGTGGGAATACGACTGGATTAATACAAGAGGCTCTATTCCTTTGGGAGTATTCTGTTAGATAAGTACGTAGGAATGCCACCATTTTGGGGTTTATAGAATAGGGTGAATACATGTGGCTCCTTCAGTCCTGGATATCACAGTTGGATGAGAATATGGAGGTTCTTCCAGACTTTGTTATGCTGCAATCAAGGCAGACATTTGTTCTCTGATCTGACTGCTTATATGTTAACACCTGCAGTCAGCTCGTGTGAAATAAGTTGTACTCAAACTCCACATTCTTTGTGCAACTTACTTTGCTCACCAGCATTGTCACCTACTGAAATCGGGGTTGGATCATGGCAGCAGATATTCGAAATGACTGCAATGCAGCAAAACGCGGGCAAGATGAACTGATTTATGAAATTAGTGCAGATTTAAATTTGATAGTCATTTTGAATTTACCTGATTTGAATGGCTGTACTTATCCACTGAAGAAAAGCCAATCTAAAGCTGCAAATTTGGTTTGAAATCCAATTAAAACCCAAACACAAATTTCAGCTGTTGATCAATTGTAACTCGATACAAAAAAATCAGGAAATTAGTAATTTTCCTTCTGTGTTAAAGTCCGGTAACACACAATAGTTCAGCTGAAAGAAAGACAAAAACAATGCAAATCAATGTTACTTTATTTATTTAAAATAATTTCTCCTGCTGAACTCAAACAGAAGCTCCGGTATCAACCTCTACCCTTTCCCAGCTGTCAATTCCGCTAATTAGAGTGGATCCGTGGCCTGTTTCACACATTCCCTGAGGTTCACAAACCAACACAAACACAAAGGGGAAAAAAATCAGATCACTGCTTCCTGCAGATTGGGTAAAGAATTGTTCTAACCCGCTAGGGTTTAACCTGATAGCTGGAACAATTGTTCAACAATAATACGTTAACGAGGTTTTGAGCAGGAGTAAAACCGTTTGCAGCATTGTTTTCTTGGAGAACAGCACTCTGTCGCTGACCATCATTTCAGCAGTCCCCAGGGACTGGAGTGAGACAGATGCTCCTTTAGACAGAGCAATAGAGAAGCGTTGCACTGACTGCCTGGCTGACCTCGCATGCAGTCCCTGGCGTTCTGGCAACCTTTTCAAGACAAGATACCTTGGCAGTGCTGACGGGCGCTCCTGGGATTTATTGACCTGATCCTTACAGCCCAGGCAGCATTAAAGTGCGGCCGCTGCAGCAAGAAGCTTCCTCAAAGGTGCGTCAATCGGACAACATTGCTGTGAACTGACACACCCTCTTACAATTTGCCAAGAGATCTTTACCATACACCAACAGACTGGAAGAATAAAAGACTTCATTCTAAAGGGATAGACCTCAGCAACATTAATGTTTTATTAATATAGGTATTATTGACAAGTAACTCTCTTGCTTCTGCTCAGCACACGGAGCGAGGACTCATCTGCTGCCTGAGGATTGTTAGCTCTTCATTTCCAACTCAATTAACCCCAAATCTGTACCTCGCTCCTCCCACGAAAAGACAACTTCCACTGATCATTCTCTCCAATCCCAATCCAACATGTGGCATTTATTTCCCGTGCTTTTGGCATTGCCGGCAAATAACTCAACGAATTTAAATGTGATGCATTGAATGCCATGTGCCACGCACGGGAGGCGTGTGGATTTGAAGTGTCGTGTAACTGGTCAATATAAGGACACGATCAATGGACTCCTCTGCTCCCCAGTGAATTCGGACTCCCACCTTCATTGCAGGGATTCTAAAGGCACGAGAGCTGCCTGTGGCCAAGATGAAATATTTCACAACACTGAGAAAGGTCAAAGCGACAGGAATGGAATCAATGGAGACAGATTGACAGAAATCTAATTCGGGCCATTCAATAAAAAAAAGTTGAGATACAGAGCAATGTACCCAGTCCTCATTTGTCAGAGATTTTACAGAGTGCTACTTCTGAAGCTTAGACTTTCAATAATGTTTAATTAATTTTGAACAAAAAAAAGTGGAATTCGGTTGGAAAAAGCCCCTGGCGAACTTATTGGATTTTCTTCTCTCTTTTTGTTCTATTTTCTTTAATTTGGCAGTGCGGGATGATCCGTTTGAAGTGTTTATGTTGAAATTGAATAGCATTGGTTTCTGATTTCTGCTGTTTTTGTTCACCTCAATCCGTGCATGCATCCTGTCAGAAACAGTCTGAGCAGTTTTGCCCCTGCAGCGAATGAGAGCTCTGTGTTGGTGGGTAATTGCAGGGTTTGGTTTTGTTGTTTGCAACGCAATGACACGAATTCCACCAGGCCGCCCCTCTGCAACCCAGAGTCTAGGTGGACCCTATCTTTCGCCCATTGCTTCCTGCAATCGCTCGAGCAGTACATTGCGGAAAACCCTAGGAGCAGCTCTCATGCTCCTGCTTTGCTAGTCAGTGGGCTGAGAAAGCCAGAGGGCAAATTGAAAAAAAAAGCAAGTCTGGACTGAAGATTTTAGGGAGAAAACAAAAAGGGATTTAACACTAACAGTGGGTTTAAAAAAAGAATTGCTTAGTTTCACCTAAAATTCTATCCCTACCGGTTGAACGGGTAAATATTTCAGTTTGACCGACCGGGTCTGCCCCAAGTTCAATTACCAGCCCCCTCCCTATCTGTCCGGGGTTAACTGCACCCCCCGTTCCCCGCCCAGTTAAAGGGAGGTTACTGTTTTAACATTAACCTTGGAACAGGGTCAGGAACAGTTGCGGCCTGCTGTCCCAAGCTTTACTCATTCTAACAAAACTCTCTATACACACGTATAGTACATACATACGTATACGTACATACAGTACATACGTATAGATACATACAACATAAATACATCTGTATTACAGTACATACGTATATACATTCACACATACTTACAGGTTACTTTGTGAGGGATGAGGAGTAGGGGAGTTCTACACCCACGGAACTGTAGCCTGGCATGCAAGTTGACCTCTGCAAGGACAGCATAGATTTAAGAAGGTCGGAATTAGGAAGCTACACGAGTTGGGGGAAAGAATGTTTTACTGATGGGCTTACGATCAACAGTGAGGGCGACGAGATTCGCCTGGTTCTTTGTCCTTTCGCTACACTGTTCATTGATAGGTCCAAATCGCTTCATCCCCGTTCAGTCACACTGAGACCCGGTTAGCGGTGGTTTTACAAATTGATAGACCATTAAACAGGGTCAGAAAGCTGTTGAAAATGTGTGGGGTATATTGGAGGGGGGTAAATGGCGGGTGCTGCGTCGAGAAAGTCCATTCCTGACGGGGGGCGGGGTGGGGGTGGTGGTGGGTCATTGCTTTCAGTATCTTTGGGAGTACAGCGATTTGGAATTAGATGGGCCTAGTGTATCCTTTACATTAGCTGCTTTTTCTAATGTTTGTCCAAATGATTCTGATTGTAGCCACGCTGTAATTCTATCTATCCCGTGTAAACGTGATTAATTTGTGTTTTATTTTAAATCGAGTGCATTTAACCAGTTTTCAAAAAAAAAATGACAACTACACATTCCCAGTAACTAACATTTCGAAGCTTTGCCTGGATGCTGGAATAGAACGGCAGAACACAGAGTAACATTAAAATCCCTACATTTCTGCCCAGCCAGAGACACCCTTCTCAGCTCTGTCTTGGTATTTTCGATATGGCTTTCATCTCCACACTCCAGACTGAATAAATAAATCTGCAACTTTGAAAAGGCAACTGAGTACTTTCGAAAATCAAGACAATTAAACATTCGTTCGATCCCACAGAGTCTTAGACGAAAAGGATATCTTAAAAAAATCGCTTTTTTTATTTTTTTAATATATTTCAACCTTTTACACAAGTAAAATCAAACGGGTCCACGGTTTTGTTGGGGTTTTTTTGCCTGCGTTTGGCGGCATTCTGGAACAAATGCAGCGGGAGTGAGATTGATGGAGAGTCGGCACGTCAGGAGCAGGGGAAAAACAACAGCGGAGCCCTAAGAACAACATTCCACATGGGAAATCAAATCAAACCATCCTCAAATCAAAATTCAACAAAGGAGATAGCAAATACCAGAACATGGATTCCCAGTTATCGATCCGCCTCTCAACAGCCTCTTTTTTGTTTTTGAAGTGGCTGATCCTGCACCGTAAAACTGACTCGATGTTCGATCAGCAAATTAAACTTGGAACTTCTTTTTTTGTCGTTTCCAGTCCTTTTTTATTTCTTGCAAAAGCTTGAATCTCGATGGGATTCGAAAGGTCGAATCTGTTATTTTAATGATTGAGCACATACAAGTATATACACAACTCTGGTTTTACATTTTTTTCTATAAAGGCATCCAAGTTACTTTTGTTTCGAACGATCAAAGCTTTCTTCACTTTTATTAATTGTTTCTCTTGAATTGTCTGTGGAGGTCAGTGAAAGTGCTGCACTGCTCCGGGCCAGTGCTGAAAAGCCATCACTGTCCCTTTCACCAAAGGTGCAACAAGAACGGGAGGAGAGACACGGTTGCCAACGCTGTCTTGCACAAGTGCTTTCTGTAAGACCCATTATTGAGGCGGCACGGGGATGAGTCCGTTTTAGGCTTTTTATAACACTTTCGCTTCTTTTTCGTCGTGGGCGACGTGGAGGAGTCCAGGTTGTTTAATAGCTCCGGACTGAGCATGTCTAAGGACTGGTCTATTTTGGCAGAGAAAGTTCCCATAGGAGCGTCTCTCAAGCCAGTTTTGTAGGTCCCGTTTTTGGACAGGTCGTTTTCCGTGTACCTGCTCTTGGAGATGTTCTCTTTGTCCTTGAGCGGTTTGTTGGTGGACTCTCTGCTGTTGTACGATGAAGGGGCCGGTTTGCCTTTGGTGTAGATGAGAGAGGACTGCTCGCTGTCTGGTTGGCAGCACTTGATGGCCCCATCCCGCGCACCGGACGGTGTTTCCACCGTGGGCAGTTTACCGGATCTGGTCCTGGTGCTGAAAATGCTGGTCCGGATCTGGTGAGAGGAATCCAGGCAGGTTTCCAGCTCGCGGCGATCCAGCGTTTTCAGGTCGCGCTGAAACAGTCGCGATGGGACATGGCATTCCAGGACAGAACTGGAGCCCCGGAAACGCCGGAACCAATCCCAGAGGGATTTAGCCCGGCAGTCACAGATCCACTGGTTACCGTTCAGCCGGAGATACTGCAGGGAGATCAGAGGGTCCATGGTCTGTCCAGTTAGCACGGTTATGTTGTTATTAAAGAGGTACAACAAGCCCAGTTTGCCCAGATCATGAAAAGCCCTCCTGTGCACCAAGCTGATCCGATTTTGATGCAGCAACAGCTTATCCAGGCTGCGCAATCCCCTGAACACGTTTTCTGACAGTGTCCGGATCCTGTTGCCATGCAAGAACAAGGAAGTGAGGTTGCCTAAGTCCACAAAGAGGTCATCGTCCAGTTTCTCCAGCACGTTCTCCTGCAGGTACAGGTATTGCAAGGAGACCAGCCCTCTGAAGATGCCTATTGGTAGTTCCGAGAGACCGCATCTGTGAAGGTGCAGGGTGTGAAGGCGCACCAAGCCGCGGAACGAGGTGGGGGTCAGGGAGCGCAGGTTGATATTTTCCCCAATGTCCAGCTCCTCCAGGCGCTCTAAGCCCGCGAACGCCCCAGCTTGGATGACACTGATGTTATTGGAGTGCAGCCACAGCACTGTTAGGTTCTGCCGAGAGCTGAAGCTGCTGGAGCTCACCAAGGGAATCTTGTTGTTCTGGAGAAAGATCCGTTGGCTTCTGACCGGGATCCCGTCAGGAATCGATTTGAAACCCTGCTGTTGACAGCTGACAGTCATGGGCTCGCTGTAACAGGTACAATCCTTGGGGCAAGCATCAACTTTAGGGAGATAGTGCAAGCAGAGTGCTAGGAAAAGGAGCCGGTTTCCTGTGGACCAAGGAGAATAATGATATTGTCATTTTGGCCCACAGCGGAGATACTCCAGTGATTTATAGCTGCCATTCTGTTTAGCCACACAGTGAGTGGACCCACATTCTACACTAACTGCACAAACCCGAGTCTGTGGGCAGGTTCTCAGTCCAGCTGTACTTCTGTTGATGACAGCCGTGAATAACTCTGCCCCTTTCCCCTGATATCACCAACAAGCCCTGCTCATTAGCGTTTTAAAGCACCCAGTCTAATACTGTAGGCTGCCTACACTCCAGACTGATTACCTCCGTCTGCACCAAGATATACTCACCCCACCCCACCCCAGCCCCCAAAAACATAGCCCACCTCCCCCCCGCCACCCCACCCCTCTCACATAGACACATATACTCACTGGATATACGGAATGGCCAGAACAGGATGGAAAGGGTTATCCCCATCCCATTATGTTCAGGTGTGTGGGAGTGGAGCGCCCCCTTCCCGACACCGTGTCATTGTCTGAACTTAACGAGGGCCTTTTCAAAAATCTTCCGGAGCTGAATTTATTCCGTGTAATGTGGATGTTTTGTCAATGAGGGTAATGAATGTGTTTGTGTGTGCGTGTGTGTATGTGTATTTTGTGTGTGTGCGTGTGTGTATGTGTATTGTGTGTGCTTGTGTGTGTGTGTATGTGTATTGTGTGTGCGTGTGTATGTGTATTGTGTGTGTGTGTGCGTGTGTTGGGGGCGGGGGTGGGGGCAGGGGGAAGGATTTCCGTGCCATTGGCATCACTGCCACCATTTGCTGTCAGTTTGAGGTTGGGATTAACTGAGACCAGGCTGCAGCGACCCTCCCTCTTGGCAGCTGGCGGTGGGAGAACGAGGGAGAAGTTACAAGTAGACTCCGACACGTGGAGGGACCCAAGCTGACCCTTCTCTTAAGCCCTCAGTGAAACAAGACACTCTTCCTGGACATAAATCTCAAACAATTCATAGAGAATCACTTTTCTGTTTCACTTTCCCGCTTTCTACTCAACGGCTTCTCTGCTGTAACAGTTCACGAATTCTTGCAGTCTGCTTCGATGTAGACCAGCAAGATATGGTTCTCCACTCATCTGTATCATGGTGTTGATTCTTTGTCTCCGACTATTCTTTCTCCATTCCTACAGTCTTTATCACATTGGCAATCTCATCTTTCTCTTGCTTTACTTGTATCTATCTGTATTCCTGTTCTAATCCAATCTCTACACCACTAACTGGCTGGACCTCTATTTAACTCTGTTTATTCTAGACTTCCAACATCCACAACATTTTGCTCATCCATCTCGATTCATCTCTATATTTAATCTATACCTTTATCATTTAATTGTAAACGCACATATGTCTCTCTTTGTACATCTGTCCCTCCTGTTCCATTTCAGACCACCCTCTCTATCTGTGCCGTCTCAAATAATTTAAACCGGTATCTCGCCGTTCTGTACCTATCCATTCATCCCAGTTTTCAGCCTCTGTGTTCTGTGTATCTAACCACCTACCATCCTCTGTAACCATATACCTGTCGCTTCCTTTTGTTATACTCCAAGTCTCTGTGCGTCTTTATTATAGTTTCTCTCTAATTTATTCTGTTACCTTCCAGTCTGTCTATTTGTGTGTAGTTCCCTCTGTGTTTTTATCGCTTCGTGCATCTCGTTCTTTCCGAGTGCCTACCACAAAAGTATTTCAATTCCTCTCTGTATCTCACAATCTGAATACTTCTTTCAGCAAAACCCCGTTCTCCCTTACCCCTCTCTGCCTCACTTGGACTTGATCCTGGCATATATTTGTTCCTCTCGTCCACACACCAAAACCTATTGGAAACCATGAGAACTCGCCATTGCATATCTCACAGGACGTTTCCATCTGAGGCCGGTTCCTATGGGGCTGGGGCAGAGGTGGAGAACGTTCAGGTACTGCAGCACCTGGGGAGTGTATGTGTGTGCATGAGAGAGAGAGAGAGAGAGGCTCCGGGTTGTTAAACAGAGAGCCTGTTCTGTTATTTTCACTGCGCACCGCCTGAACAATCCTTCCCAATCATCATAACCCTACAGTCTGTCTGCCAGTGTTCACTAAAGAGGATCCAGGTCACCTTCCAGCACGCCCTGATCAGAGATTGCTAATACCCCCTTTCCCACTCTCATCCCTCTCCCCTGAGAGATTAGCCGGAGTTAGTATTGGATTGTGAAAAACCCTTCGCTCTTGACGCTTCCAACTTTTCCCTGGGAATTCATCTAGCGCCCGGGGTGGGAGGGAAGGAATGATGGATGGAGGAGGTTGGGGGGTGGGGGAGGGGGGCGTGGGGGAGAGGAATGCCTATCTTTCTGGATACGCGGTTCAGTCAGAGCCAGCGTTAATTACTGACACGCAGTTCGGCTAAAGAACACTCTGACATTAAACCAGCTCCTTCCTCGTTGACCCTGTTCACAAAGTGCGGAACATTTCTCGTCGTTTCATGTTCTGCGCCCCTGCTTTAATCGGTCAGATTTTTGAACCATTCCCCACGAGCAAACAATTTCAGCCTGATTCTCAACACGAATTAAAATGCTGTAATTTCCCTTCAGCACCACCCCCTTCCCCCACCGAGTTTATTCAACATAATTCGCCCGCCTGAAGTTACTGTTATCTCTTGCCCCCTCCTAGCTCCCAGGGAGATAGAGAGGAAAGTTGTTCTAGTTCGGTTTCCCTGAAACCTTTCCTTACCTTCGGCCATCGCCTTGTCCGTAATCGCCCAGCGGCGGTGTTGCTTTCCAAGAGGCACCAGGCTGTTGGACAGCTCCGTGGGATGGGGCTAGAGCCGGCAAACTTAAGCCTGAGGCGAGCGGGAGGCGGCAGCTTGGAAAGGAGGGTCCCACAGTGCAGTCAGCATCGCTCCGGAGCGAAACAGGAAAGGTAACAGATCCACATCCAGCCGCCGTGTCAGCATCAAAGAGACCCAGAAGTCAGCAAAGTCCGATCCATAGAGCCGCCGGGGGTTGGGGAACTGGACGGTAAATGCTGAAACGTGCTTCTTGTTCCCCCTTGTGCTGGAGCTGCTCAAGTTGAGAGGCACAGAGAAGACTGACCCGCTATCAGGTCCGAGCGCCGCCGATTGCAAGCTCACGGTGCAGAAACAGAATGAATGTTTTATGGAGCTGCTGGGGCGGGTTCACGTGGTCCGACGTGCAGAGAATCTGTCATTAGCAACTTGTCAGACTGAGACACAGAGAGAGAGAGAGGGAGAGGGAGAGAGGGAGAGGGGATGCACCACTCAGCCAGGAGCAGATAGGTGCAGATAGGGCCAATGGGCCAGCAAAGAGGGAATGATCAAACAGGAGTCTGATCCAGGAGGGAACAGAAGCGATAGAGACCCGTATATGGAAACTCGTGTGAGGAATTCTCTAGATGGACCAAAGGACGCGGGGGAGGGGAGGGGATGAGGGTCAGGACAATGAGTGGTAACTAGACTGCGTCTAATTCCACATGCACTTGTTCCCACACCAGAAACAATACTCAGCGGCTACATCTGGTGTGCAGAGCCGGGGGCAGCTGCCTTGGAGTTTAGAGGTTGGCAACGTGAGTTATCCTCGGGTGCCCCCTTCACATTGGTTAGGAATCAGAGCCGCTCCAACCCCGCAGTGAGTTCGCTGTGTTTGTGAAGCTAGGCGGGCGGCAGTGGGTAGTCCTGGATGGAGAGGGAGTTGTGGAAAACCCAAGCGCAACCAAGCTCCAGAACAACAGCATCCGCCCCGTTCCCCCAAACTCACACACAGCACCCAGCCACTCCGGGGCTTCGGATTTTCCGGCATGTTCACCCTGGCGTGTGGCCAGCTTGGCTCAGGGGGACGCACTCAGAACACTGTGAGGAACAGGACAAGGCTTTTCCAATCTCCATCGGACTATCTCCAAAGGGCCGAGTGGAGGACTGATTGCAGAGACACGGGAGCCTGTCTTTACATTAGTGTTACAGAAGTTGTGATATACAGACCGCCGAATGACCGATTACAGCAATGAGTCAAAATCCAATCACCACCGCGGGAAGATATGAAACCAGCTAATTAATTACTTCCTTTGCAAAAAAAGAATATGGCGGGATCCATCTGATTCACTAATATCCTTTAGAGAAGGGAATCCGCTATCCTTAACTGGTCTGTTCTACATGTGACTAGAGAGCCAGGACAATGTGGGTGACACCAAACTGCCCTGGAAATGGCCCATTGATATAGGCACCAGTGTAAAATATGATGAAGACACTCCCAGCTCAGCTAACCCTGTAAAGTCCTCCTCCCTAACATCTGGGGACTTGTGTGGAAACTGGGAGCTCTGTCTCATAGACTAACCAAGCTACAGTCTGTCACATGCATACCAGGTAATTAGGTTTTCAACTCTAGTCCCAAACTCTCACATCAGCAATCCCACATATGTCCTTTTCCACTGGCAGTGCAGATGGAACAGAGATGGTGGCACAGTGATATAAACCAAGTGAGTGTTCAAACTTCATAAAGCTTCGGATAGAATCTGGAATGTAGTGTTCAGTTTTGGTCTCCTTATCCGAGGAAGAATACTCTTCCTACAGAGAGAGTGCAGCGAAGGTTTACCAAATTGATTCCTAGGATGGCAGAACTGACATATGAGGAGAGATTAAGTCAATTAGGATTATATTCACCGGAGTTTAGAAGAATGAGGTGGGATCTCATGGAAACCGATAAAATTCTAACCAGTTTCGACAGGATATATAAAGGGAGGATGTTCCTGGTGATGGGGAAGGGGGATCAGGGGTCATAGTTTAAGGATAAGTGAGAAAACTTTTAGGACTGAGGTGAGGGGAGATGTCTTCATCTGAGAGTACGGTGCCTGTGGAATTCATTATGACAGAAAGTGGTTGTGGTCAAAAATTTGTGTTTTCAAGAAAGGGTAGATACGGCTGCTGTGGCTAAAGGGATCGGGGATATGAGGTGAGGGCAGGATTATAACATCGAGCTGGATGATTGGCCATGTTTATAATGAATGGTGGGGGATGCTTGAGGAGTCAGGTGGTCTACTCCTGCTCCTCTCTTCAATGTAACTTGGCATAAAACCTCCTGTTCACCACTTACCGCATTCCCTCAACATTGAAGAGCACTTAGCAAGAAGACTACTAGAAAGGGCACAGAAAAGACACTGACTCTTCAATGCCCATCAATAAAAATGGAAGCTTAGTAGCACCCCTACTGATTGAACAGATTCAGCCCTGAGGATACTGTTCATCATGACCTCCGCCTGAGATTTGCAGCATCACAGATGCCTTTCTTCAACCAATTTATTTCACACCAAATGATATCAAAAAGTCAAATCTTTGTTGGCAGATGTGATAGGCTAAACAGCCACCTTCTGTGCTGTAAAATTCTATGAATAACTCACAGAATCCCTACAGATGGGAAAGAGGCCATTTGTTGTTTCAAATCCCATAGTGACCTTCCAAAGAGCATCTCACCCATACCCAGCCTCCACCCTATCTCCATAACCCCACATTAGACATGCCTAATCCATCAACCTTGCACATTATGGGGTAATTTAGCATGGCCACATCGTTGGACTGTGGGAGGAAACTGTAGCCCCTGGAGGAAACTTACATAGACACAGGGAGAATGTGCAAACATCACACAGTCTCCCAAAGCTGGAATTGAACCCAGGTCCCTGGCTCTCTGAGGCAGCAGTGCTAACCACTGAGCCACCATGCTGCCCCAAATGGCTGAGCACACTGGATACAGAAAAGGCTGTGGCCTGAACCAGATGCCTATTGCAGAACTGAAGATTTCCAGAACTAGCCACACCTCAAATAATTGTTCCACTCTGGATAGTGCACTGGTATTTACCTGACAAAACTGAAAATTGCTCAAGTACATATTGAGCACAAAAGATTGAAAAATCTAATATGGCAATTTCCATATCATCAACTTGTTCTTAAGCATCGGCAAAGTGATGAAAGGTGCTATCAATACTTTTATAAAGCAGCACCTACTCAGCCTGCTCTTCAATGATTAGCCTGGTATCTGCTGTGACTGCCTGGTTTCTAATCTTTTGTTCAGCTTTAGTCCAAACATGGATGAAAGAGCTGATTTGAAGCGGAGAGGTCAGAGTCACCATGCTGACATCGACCAGTGCAACATTGAACTGAGTGTGGCACCAAGGAACCCGAGAAAAAAATGAAATTGTGGGAATCTTGGGACATCCCCTCACTAGTTGGAGTCATACAGCCAACATTAAAGGCTGATCACACACTTCCTGATTCCCCGTACCTTTCCACCAGATAAGAGGCAGTACTTAGAAATGTGGTGGGATATTCTCCATTTGCCTGGATGAGTAGAGCTCTACGAAGGCTCATTAAAATCAATATTAACCAGTACAAAGCTGCTCGCTTGAAGGAATCTGCATTTGCTCTTGACTGCTGGAAGTCCAACTGCACAGTGATTTCTTGCACTCAAAGGATTGCCTTGTAGAATTGTCTTCCTGTGCATTGCCAAGGATGAACAATAAATGGGCCACAATACCAACCAGAGCACGCAACTCACTCTGAATGAGGGTAAACTGAAACTGGAAAATAGCATCATAGCACATATTCCCTTTGAAGACAGGATAGTTCACAAATTGCCTTTCCAAGATCTCAACATCAAAGTGCTACTCCAAGTCAATCCTACCAATTTCAGGGCATCTATTTTACCAGGTTAATCTCCTCACTGCTTCAAGACTCATAAAACTCCTCCTAAATACCTCTCTATTTCCTCTGGGGAACCAACAATCAGTGAAATAAAAACTTCCCTCTCCAGACCACCTTACCCCCATTGATACTGCCCCACCTTCTCTAAGCTACCTACTTCTTCCAGCTCAATTGCCCTTTCCAGAGCATCCTTCTATACCAACTCCAAGATATCTTGGTGGCTCAGTGATTAGCAAAGCTGCCAGGGACCCAGGTTTAATTCCAGCATTGGGTGACTGTCTGTGTAGAGTTTGCTCATTCTCCCTGTGTCTGCATGGGTTTCCTCCCACAGTCCAAAGATATGCAGGCTAGATAGATTGGCAATGCTAAATTGCCCTTAGTGTCTAGGGATGTGCAGGCTAGGGTGGATTAGCCATGGTAAATGCAAAGTTACAGGAATAGGGGTGGGTGTGGGTGCGATGCTCTTCGGTAGGTCAGTGTGGGATTCAATGAACTGCATGGCCTGCTTCTACATTGTAGGGATTGTGTGATATCTGCAGAATGCAACCCTCTACTGCTTGAGAATACATATACCTGCAAAACACCCACAATCTGCTCGCCCCACAGTCCTAATATAATACCTGCATTCCTAAAAGCATTCAGCTTATCTCAGTAGCTGAACCATATGTAGACATAGACAACTGCATCACTCGGTGTTATTTTCAGTGAGAAATCATCTTTAATCATTTTTCTCATAAAATATAAATGTGCTATGAGGTTTTAGTTGTTCATATTGTAGGAATGCAGCTTGCTGAATACTGCTGTTTTAATCCATGGCCTCTGCTGGAAGTTAAAGATTCTCTGTTCTTGTTGGCTTCTCATCAGAGACATCCCAAATATAAGCCAGACAGGAGGAAGTCATTGTGGCTAAGAATAAGGCCTCTGAGCAAGATCAGTGAGAGACTTCATAGCAGGTGCTGTCAGACTGCAAAACCTTCTAGGCCAGCAGAACACATGCAAATGATGTTGTATACCAACATGAAGCTATTTGAGACAGACATCAATAGAGAATAACTCACAACTCAAGGGCAAAAATCTATTAAGTGCCCTATCCTAAAGATAAAGCTGCCCACAGACCGTAGGAAGAATGGACAGAAAATTCCAAGACAGTTCCAACAAGAAAGAAAAGAGCAGAACTCAGCCAGTCATGTTACTTTAGGTACTATAGCTGAGAGTTGCTAATAATTTCACCTGATGACCTTTGTCTTAGCAGTATGAGAAGGTATTTTCCACAGGTTCAGGTTATGTGGAAAAATAGTAGGAAATGTGTTAAAGGGAATGGCAAACAGAAGAACACAAAATATGAACGTTAAAATTAAACAGTTCCTCTGCTCCATGTTATGCTCAGGTTGTGCATTTCATATGTATGTAATATTTGTGTCACAGTTTGCACCAAATTGGCTCAAAAATCATGTTCATCCATGAGCAAAATAAGCACAAATAAATAAATAGCAAAAAATGAAAAAAGAGCAAAAAAAAGCAGAATAACTAAACTGCGCACAGCAGGACAGCTAGCAAGTCGAAAGAGCATCAATGACATTATTGAGAACATTTTCCAATGTCCTCTTCACTGTCGTTTTATTTTGCCAGTAACTTGAGGATATTGTACTAAAAATAAAGGGGTCATGTTTCTCTGCAGGTCCGCCAATTTCCTGGCACAACCTCAGCAGAAAACAAGCTGAAACCAGCTGTTTACATCATTTTTAGAGGCATTTTTCTGAAGTTATGGCAGTAGATTGGGAGAATCCCCACAGACAACACTGGCTAAGAATTCTAAGATAACAAATACATAATTCACAATCATTGATCAAGTGGACCATAAAATTGCCAGTTCTGGCTTTAAAATCTTCCAAATAATATGGCCTCCCCATCTATACCCTTTCCCCATTCCACATAGAGTGGATTTCTTTGGTCTTCCAGAATTACCTGTGTATCACTTGAATGGAGAGATTCAGCAAGTAGCATGGAATCAGACTTAGATTGCACCAATGTCAGTTCATGTCAGTATTTGGTTAAATTATATGTTTAGAGTCTGATGGGTAATCCAGAAACTCAGCTAATGCCATGGAGACCAGGGATCAAATCCCATCATGGCCGATGGTAGAATTTGAATTAATTAAAAATATCTCAAATTAAGAATCTGCTGCTAACCATCAAACAATTGTTCAAACCCATTTGGTTTACTAATGTCTTCAGGGAAGGAAATCTGCCATCCTCACCTGGTCTGGCAGAGCCACAGCAATGTGGTTGCCTCTCAACGGCCCTTTGGAATGGCCTAGCAACCCACTCAGTGTGTCAGTTGCGACAAAGTCCCAGCAAAGAAACAATATGTGCTTTGACAATATTTTGGCAATAACACTGAAGACTTGTGCTCCAGAACGTGTTGCTTCCCTTGTCAAGCTCTTCCAGTACAGCAACATTGCTGGCATCTATCCAACAAGATGGAAAATTACCCAGGTATGTCCAGTAAAAATGTAGCAGGACAAATCCAACCCAGCCAATTGATGCTCCATCAGTCTACTGTGATGGAAGTGATGGAAGGTTTCATCAACAGTGCTACCAAGCAGCACCTGCTCAGCAACAACCTGCTCAGTGACGCCCAGTTTGGGTTTCCCAAGGGCCACTCAGTTCCTGACCTCATTACAGCCTTGGTTCAAACATGGATAAAAGAGCTGAATTCCAGAGGCGAGGTGAAAGTGACAGCCCTTGACATCATGGCTGCATTTGACAAAGTGTGGCATCAAGGACCCCTGCTCGTTGGAGTCATTCCTGGAACATAGGAAGACGGTTGTAGTTGTTGGAGGTCAGTTATCTCAGCTCCAGGACATCTCTTCAGGAGTTTCTCAGGGTAGTGTCCTAGGCCCAACCAGCTTCAGCTGCCTCATTGATGACTTTCCCTCCATCATAAGGTCAGAAGTGGAGACGTTCACCAATCATTGAACAATGTTCAGCACAGTTCGGAACTCTTCATATGCTGAATCAGTCCATGTTCAAATGCAACAAGACCTGGACAATATTCAGGCTCGAGCTGACAAGTGGCAAGCAACATTCATACCGTGCAAAAAATGCAAGGCTATGACCACCTCCAGTAAGAGACAACTTAATGACTATTTTGTGATATTCAAAGGTGTTATCATCACTAAATCCCCCCATATCAACATCCTGCACTATCATTGACAAGAAACTCAACTGTACTCAGCATAAACCACAGTGTCCAGGGATGTCCAGTCTAGGTGGATTAGCCATGGGAATTGCAGGGTTACATGGATAGGGTACAAGTGTGGTTCTGGTTGGCATGCTCTTCGGAGGGGCAGTATGGACTCAATGGGCTGAATGACCTGCTTACACACTGTAGGAATTCTTTGCTTTTATGATTCTATGGTAAACATACAATGGCTCCAAGATCAAGTCCGAGGCTAGAAATACTGCAGTGAGTAACTCACCTCCTGACTCCACAAAGACTGTGCACCATCGACAAGACCCAAGTCAAGAATGTGATGGAATACTCCCCACTTGCCTGGATGAGTGCATCTCCAACAACACTCAAGAAGCTTGACATCATCCAGGACAAAGTAGCCTGCTTGATTGGCACTACATCCACAAACATCTACTCCCTCCACCACCAACGTTCAGTAGCAGCAGTGTGTGGTATCTACAAGATGGACTGTAGAAATTCACCAAAGATCTTTAGACAGCAAACACACAACCATTTCCAGCTAGAAGGACAAGGGGAGAAAAAACATGGAATCATTACTATTTGCAAGTTCCCCTCCAACTTTCCCTCCCCACCATCTTGACTTGCGAATAAATCACCATTCCTTCATTGTTACTGAGTCAAAGGCCTGGAATTCCCTCCATAAGGGTATTGTGGGTCTACATAGTGTACATGGGCTATAGCGGCCCAAAGAGGCATCTCTCTATCACTGTCTCAAGGGCAAGTAAGGATTGGCAATAAATGCTGGCCAGCCAGTGACACCCACATCCCACGAGTGAATAAATAAAAATAAAATTAATGCTAAAAATGGTATCATATTTCAAGAGTCTTTTTTTTATGATAGCAAGTGCCACTATTCACAGAAAATTGCCTAAGTTTATCATCTGGAGATCCATTTCCTCAACACCTATTGTTCATCATTAAACCTCCAGAAATCATTATTAGGGCTTTTCTACTCACATATCATTTCTTTAGTAGTAGTAGCTGCCCTGTGACATTGCTTTTATATGCTGTACATATTCTTCCTTCAGCCTGAGGTATCTGTGATGCCAAAGAAAGAGTGGGATGAAGACAACATTCTGACCCCTGCCTCAACTGTGTGCAGAGGCTGACTCTCTGACCTGTCATTGTGAGTTCAGAATATCTGAATTTCAGAATTTTACAGAAGTTGGTCATGTCATTAATATAATTCAATTATGCCCCCACAAGTACAGCCCACTGGGATTCTGTTCAATCATTAAACAGAGATGGCTATAGTTCTGATTTTATATAGCATTAGTAAAAATAATATATTACGGTTTTCAACAGTATATAAAATGCAATTGAGAACTATATTACCATGTGCCCTTTGAGTAGAAGATATATCCAAGCCCCATTATTATGCTCATGCTTATTCATTCTTGTGTTGCCCTTTGTGGATCTTTTACATTGAGAGAAGCTCATAACACCTAGGGTAACCTCTAAGTTTGGAACTGCTTCAAAATTCATGAAATCATATGGACAGCATGGACAAAGATTTGGCCTGTCATCTGTGCTTTCTTCATTGTGTAACTTTTCCTTTGTTCCAGCAATTGATGACTCAACCCCCGGACCATAAAGGTAAGAGGAGCTCTGACTTATAAAACAAAACTATATTTGCACATCATTATTTTCCCTAAATCTAGCTAAAATCCTATCTAGTTAAAAAAATTAAAAACAATGTATTAAATTTAAATTTTGCAAACCTGAGAGGTGGAAAGAATATGTTTGATTACACTTCAGCAAATAACAAGAACATTTTTAGTATGTGTACCCAAAGCTAGAGAAGGAATAGGAAGTAATGATACAGATGGCTTTATGTTCTCTTCTTCAATTTGTAAATGACAGGACACTTGTGAAAGGTAATCATTCTGCACCTACAACCAGCTAGCTTGAAAGTTTAAAAGCAATTCATTTTGTAGTAGTTCCAGGCAAACATGGGCCATGTAACTCCGTAACTGCCTAACTTCTCTGCATGTCCTATTAAGTCCATATTGTTAAACAGCAGAAATGGAAGGCTTGTTTAAAATTGACTGTGATGCTCAGGTTCCGAAGAGAATTGGGAAACCTAACAGTGAAGGGCTCAGTTGCTTGCAGTCCTCAAAAGGTATGCTTTAAGCACTTCTTGAGCATTCTCCAGCCCCAGAAAAAGAAACAATTGGCCTCCAGCATCTGTGATTGCCTGCCTGCCCTGGTTTGCTAACCTCTTTCCTGTTTCCCAAACATGAGGTCTTTCCCTCCTTCACCTACCAATAGCATTCCCTTCCAACCATTGCTGGAGTCCATTTGGTTAACTGCTGAGCATGAGAATAGATAAAATTAATGAGCACCTCTGCATTCTCAGTTTTTCTAACTCTTTCATCCATTTTTGACTTCTCCATCCTCCTCCCTGAAGTTATCAGAGCCTTTTGCATTGGCATTTCAAGGAAAGGATTGACTTGATTATTCCTTTTGTTTTCAGTGTGTTTGGTGACAAAACACATGGTCTTTTAACATTTCATGTCTTTTCAATTGCATTATGGATGAATGAAATACATTCGAGGAACGTGGCTTTCATGTTTAGAGATGGCAGGAATTCAAAACAAGGTGGATGAAGGGTGAAATAACTCTACAGAGGCTAGCTCTCAGAGTGAACAGGGCGTCTGACATTCCTGGTTATATCTGTCAGCCAGGGATTGGACCAGGTTAACAGCCCTAATCAGGGAACACGTGGGCTGACCTCATTACAATCACTCCAAAGGGAACACTAAACATAGGATGTGGAACCTACATAAACAATAGGGTAGTTTTTTTTTTCTTGTTTAACATTTAAATTTGTTTTTAATTTAGTTTTATTTCAACATATATGCCTTTACACTGTGTTTGTAGTTTCTTGTAAATTGATTACTCATAGTTAGAATTTATTACTTATAAATATTGATAGAACAATTGTTTATTTCACTGTTGTATTGGTTGACTATAGTCAGTGCTAATAATTTATCGTGACTATGCAAGTCGAATTCCACTTACATTATGTGTGAGTCCAAGGTTTTTCGGATGTCTTCTAATCATCATTCCTCCCCCTTACAATTAGGGCCATTGTTTCCAGTGACTAAGCCAAATTCTGGTTTTATTTTGTAGGATTCTGAAAATTGTATTGGTCTTTTGGGGATTGAAAGCTGTGAGCCTGCCAATGTTCCAGCAGAACAACAACTCTGGGTGTTAAACATCATTTGTTTTTTATGTACGTGTTACTGCAGTTGCATGTTGATATATTGGAAAAATAAGATTTGCGCCTGTATTAGATCTCTCAGAACAGCATCAAAATATCTCACAATGAATTGCTTTCAAGTGTAATAATTGTTGTATTTTAGACAGATGTAGCAGTTAATTTCCATTAAGGAAGATCCCAGAGATAAGAATTTCTTTCATTCATCAAGAGGATGTGGGCTTATGAAATGTTTTCAAATGTAATAATTGTTGTATTGTAGAAGACATAGCAGCCAATTCACATTAAGGAAGATCCCAGAGGTGAGAAATTCTTTTATTCATTCAAGGGATGCGGGCTTCATTGGTTAGCCCTTTATTTATTGCTGATCCCGAGGTGCCCTTGAAAAGGTGGTGATGAGCTGCCTTCTTCTAATGGAGCAGTTCATTTGGGTGAAAGTAGACCCACAATGCCATGAAGGAGAGAGTTTCAGCAGTTGGACTGAGTGACAATGGAGAAATGACGATATATGTCTGAGTCAGGATGGTAAGTAGCATGGGAGGGAACTTGCAGGTGTGGTGTTCCCATGTGCATGTTGTCCCTGTACTTCTAGGCAGGGAAGTGAATGTGGGTTTGTAAGTGCTGTCTAAGAAGCCTTGGTGAATTTCTGCAGTGTATCTTGTAGATGGCACATACTGCTGCTACCGAGCATCAGTGGTGGAAGGAGCGAATGTTTGAGGATGTGGTGCCAATTAATCAGACTGCTTTGTCTCGGGTTGTGTAAAGCTTTTTGGGTGTTACTGGAGCTGCTGTCATCCTAACAAGAGGGGAATATTCCATCATAGTACAGAAGATCAGTTATGCAACACAGGATTCCTTGTCTATGAGGTAAATCATAGCACTTTATAGCTCAGCAGGAGACCATTCAGTCTATCACAGTTATGCTGGCTCTTTGCTAGCCAGCCAATCTAACTTTGCTACTCTTTTCACAATTGTCTTGTAATTTATTTTCTCCTTATGTATTTACCAATTCTCTACTGAATATACATGCTGAATCTGTTTCCTCTTTCAGGAAGTCCATCTCAAATCACAATAACATCACCTTGTTAAAAAAAAAGTTCCCCTTTGGTGCTTTCAACAGTCACCTTAACATATGTCCTCTAGTATATTTATCCTTCTGCCACCAGAACCAAGGGTTGAATTTTATGGGAGGAGAGGGATTATGTGACCCACTCTAACTGGGGGGAACGTCCATGCCATGTAGGGAGGAGTGAAAGGGCAGGCTTAACACTTGAGGGCTTTGCCCAATGTGCACAGGAACTCCCCTGAATGATTTCCCCATCCTTCCTTCCTTCCTGCCGTCACACAACTTGTGTTTATAGAAAAATAACTTGCCATCTCATCAGTCGACAGTACTATGCTGCCAGGCCTGCTGAGTTTCTTTAGCAATTTCTGTTTATGTTTTAGATTTCCGGCATTTGTTGTTCTTTGTTATATTTTAACGGTCACTTTTTAAGTTTACCCAGTGATATTTATTGTAGATGCACTTATATGTTACAGACTGCAATGAGGATCAACTGATATCATTAAGAAACTGAAAATACACATTTACACATTTCCTTTCGTGTGTGTGTGTGTGTGTGTGTGTGTGTGTGTGTGTATGTGTGTGTGTGTGTGTGTGTAGGAAGGTGCTTTGGATTAATAAGCATGGTTCAGTAGAAATCGAAGTGACATCTGTCCAGCTGAAAACTGAGAACAAATGTTTGAGTAAAAGCTGAACAAATGTTATTGCGAGAATCAATATCTTGCCAATTGTACAGTTCCTACACTGCCTCAACAGTCATTGCCAAAGCCGCATTCTACACACTCCAGCAGCTGTTCCTGGCAGTGGACAGATTCCATGCAGCTGATAGAACCTGCTCACTGCAAGTTGAGTAAAACTGGGCTAGGGCTGGAGCCAGAGCTGATCTCCACTGATCACAGCACTAACCAGGAAGATGCTGTGCACCTCAGTTTCCTGCTGACTTGTTGCTGTGCTATAGGAGCTCCTGAAAAGATGTCATACAGATGAGATATCTATTCATAGTCACCATCTTTCCCTGAGCCTCACAGCTAAACCAGCTTGTTTCTTGCTCTGACTGCCTCCTTGCCACCTCAACCTCTGTTGATACCTCAGCAGCTGCCACTTCTGCCGCTGTTGCTATATTGTCCTTTACTGCTGGTTCCAACTCTGCCAGGGCAAGCAATGCTTAGGGAAAATGATAGTGGACACTTCACCAGAGAAGTGAAGGGGTAGTGCTGACAAGACAGCAAGTGGTCTGTGGTTTATCTTCATTCCAAAAGAAGATTTTCCAAATATACTAACAATTGGAGGGCCACCTAGCAGATAAATAAGAGGATATCAGGGATAAGTCTTTCTTGTTGTACTGCTATAGCTTAGTGCATGGTGACACTCATTATCGTATATAAGATATAATATTAGCCATTACAAGCAACAATTCCACTAAATGTGAGTAGAGAAAGGTCAAAAACAAGCCCAATTCATTTCTTCAAAAGTTACAAAGAAATTGTAAAAACAAATGTAGAAATTCTTAATTTGCCAGAATTACAATTGCTCCTATACAATGTTACAGGATTGTGGTTGTTAGTTTAGCAAGGGATTCAAAAAGTGGAGATTGGCTCTCAGTGAGGCTGCAAGCTAAAAATTTGGTGTTGCAAGCTCCAGGCCAGCAGTGGAAGCCACAGGGCCCTGACTGAATTATAACAGCTACTTTCCATTCTAATCGACAGGGGCCCACTTTCACAGGCTTCTCCCTGTTCTCTCTCCCCTGCCCCCCACCCTCCACTGTCCTTTGCTAAGGGGTTGGGACTGTTTGCAAGCTTCAAAACGGGATCACAGTGGCAAAATGTTTGGGAAACACTGGTTTAACATGAACATATGTGTACCAGAGCTGACTGCAATGGCCTTCTCACTCAGGAGCACATTCCCCTGCTTTTCAAGTAGGGCCTGAGTGAAGGCAAAAGACAGACAACCCTCCACCTCCACCCCTCGACTCCACCCCAGATCCTCAAAAGCCTAACAATATTTCTGATTCTGTTGCTGGTTCTCCCCTGCTGGCCACTCTTGCCATTAGAATGCACTAGGACATTCCTCTTAAAGCACTGATTTTTGGCCCTGTTCCTTCAAACATCTCACCAGCAGGAATAGGATTCTGCAATGCAGAGGGATTGATGAGGTATGCCGAATTGGTCTATTTGGTCAGTCAGGTGTGAGACGGTGGGAGACAGACATGATGGAAAGAGAGAAACAACTGGAGGTGTCAGTGAAGCATGAGAGAGGAGTTTCTGATTTCCATAAAATTCATAACAGATCAACAGATTACAGCTGAGAAATGTATTTGTATCAACTGGGTTTCTGATGGAATCGGTTAAAATACCAGTTAATTGGTCATTTCTAATAGAATCCAGTTCAGACCAGTTCAACCCAGTTCTTATCGGTATAGGTTAGGGCAGTCTTGAATTCCTTCTTTTTTCCATTAAATTTCATTGACCACATATTGGCCATTTCACAATTTGTTTATTTTCTCCTGAAGTCCATGACATTGCTTACGGTGCTTCCAAAATGCCTAACACCAGCAGACTTTGAAATTAGGTCATATACATTCAAGTCCAGGTCAATAAAAAAATCCAGTAGTCCTAACACCAATCTCAATAGCTCAAATATCAAAACAAGTCACTATTGAATATTTCCTTCCAGTCTGAAAAAAGAAACCATTTACTACTACTACCTGCTTCTTGTTCCTTAACAAATTTTGTATCCGTGCTTCATTATACCTTTAGTCCCATATAATTTAATTTTAGTAGCAATCTATTACTTGGTATTTTGTCAAATGTCTTCTGAAAGTCTATATACATAATAGCCAACCATTCTATCCTCATGAACCATTTCCATTGCTTCATCAACCAATCTTTGCAATTAATAAAGAAAGATGGGTCTTTAATAAATTCTTGCTGACTTTTGTTGTTTATTAGCTATATTCCAAATGCCAATTAAGCTTATCCTGGATTATTGTCTCGAAATATTTTCCTGCTGCTCAACCAAAGCTGACTGATCTGTAGCTGCTGGCTTCTCTTCATTTTATTCAGGGTTGATTGCAATGGTGTCCACTGTCACCACGTCCATATCCACACATCCAAGGAGGTTTGAAAGATTGTGGTCAGAGCATCTATGTTTTCTATCCTTAATTCCCTCAGTAACCAAGGATACATGTTCTCTGGACTGGGCGCCTGATTTATTTTGAGGACTGCCAAATTCTGAAGTGTCCATTCTTTGTCTGTGCTATCATATCCAATATCACTTCATCATACCTCTTCCTTTCCTGTTACACCTTTTCTCGATTGAAAGCAGATGCAAAGCTTTCATTTAGAACCTTAGCCGTGCCTTCTACCTCCAGAAGCAGTCTTTAATCAACCATAACATTTTGACAACCCTTTCACCATACATGTGTTTATAAAATATGTTTGCATTTCATTTTATTTAGCTGTTAATCTATTCTTACTATTTCTCCTTGTTGCTCTTATGCTTTTATTTTAATTTTCCCTCTGTACATTCTATATTCAGCTTGGTTCTCTAAAGTATTATAAACATACAATTGCCATAAACCTCTTTTTACCATCTCTTTTTAATATCTAAATCTTTAATCATCCAGGGAGCTCTCTTGGTTTTATGTATTCCCTTTCCTCCTCATGGGAATATGTTTCCTCTGTATCTAATCATTTCCTCTTTGAAGAGTTCTCGTTGTTAATTTTTCTTTTATTCATCCTGGGATGTGGGTGTTGCTAACTGGACCAGCATTTATTTCTAGTTGTCCTGGAGAAGTTGATGGAGTACTGCCTTCTTGAACCATTGCAGTCCATTTGCAGCAATTAGAACCACAATACTCTTAAGGAGGGTGTTCCAGAATTTTGGGCCAGCAACAATGAAGGACTGATGATATACTCCCAAATCAAGATGATGTGTGGTTTGGAGAGGGACTTGCAGGTGGTGGTGTTCCCATATGTCTGCTGTCCATGTCCTTATAGACGGTAATAGTTGTGGGTTTGGAAGCTGCAACTTAAGGAGCCTTGGAAATCTTCTGCAGTGCCTCATTTAGTTGCTGCTACAGTGCGTCAGTGATGGAGGGACTACGTGTGGTGGATGTGGTGCGACTCAAATGGACTGTTTGTCCTGGATGGTGGGCCTTGACTGTCTTTGGAGCTGCATTCATCCAGACAAGTCGGGAGTATTCCATCACACTCCTGATTTGGGCCAAATATAGTGAGCAGGCTTTGGGGAGTCATGGTGTGATTTGTTTGTTACAGGATTCTTAATTTCTTACCTGCTCACACAGCCGCAATACTGATATGGCTATTCCAGTTCATTTTATGGTCAATGATAAGCTCAGAATGTTGCTAATTGGGGTTTCAGTAATGATAATGGCATTGAGTGTGAGGGAGCAATGGTCAAAATGTTTCTTATTGGAGATGATCATGCCTGGCACTTGTGAGACATGAATGCTACTTGCCACTTGTTAGCTCAAAACATTGTCCAGATCTTGCTGCATTTGGACATGGTCTACTTTAGTTCATGAGTCACCAATGGTGCTGAACATCATGCAATCATCAGCAAATTTCCACACTTCTGACATTATTATGGTGGGGGAAGGTCATGGTCTAGTGGTATTGTTGCTGAGCTAGCAATCTAGAGACCTAGATAATGTCCAAAGCCTAGTGAAATTTGAATTCAATAAACAAGAAATCTGGAATTAAAAGTTCAATGATGACCATGAAACCATTGATGACTGTCATTAAAAAAATACACATGGCTGATTCACTAAAATCTTTTAAGGGAGGAAACTGCTATTCTTACCTAGTCTAGCCTACGTGTGACTCCAAACCCACAGTAATATGGCTGATTGTTAACAGCCCTCTGAAATGATATAGCAAGACATTCATTTTATCAACTGCTAGAAAGGACCAAGTTGTTATTTTACCTTCTAATTTTTTACTCCAATTACACCCGAGTCAGATACTTTTTTGACTTTGAAATTGTGCTCCTTCAACTAAGTATGATTACACACCTGTGCCTCATCCTTTTGCATAACTTTTCTGAACATGTTAATATTATAATCATGGTTCCAAAAGCTATCCCATTTTAGTCTCCAAAACTAGATCTATTACAGCTTGCTTCCTTATTTGGTTGAAACCAGACCAACAAAGTTCTGGCACATACTATGTCAGCAACTAGGGCTCACAATTTCAAGACTGTCAGCAAGAGGTCTAGAAGTGAGTTGAGGAGAAACTTCTTTATTCAGAGAGTTGTTAGGATTTGAATTGTACTGCCTGGGAGAGTGATGGATGTGGATTCCATCAGCGGTTTCAAAAGAGAGATGGATATATATTTGAAAGTGATGGCATTAGAGGGCTATGGAGATACAGCTGGAGAATGGGACTAGCTGGGTAGCTTTTTTGGGAGCTAATACCGACACAATGGTTTGAATGAAGTTCTTCTGTATTGTAAAATTCTATGAGTCTATATTTCAATACTTAAGGAATTCCTTGCCATCTTGTAATGAAGCATTAACCTTTTTGGTGCTTTTAGGGACCCAGGTTCGATTCCAGCCTCGAGTGTGGATTGGCTATGCTAAATTGCCCATAGTGCCCAGGGACGTTTAGGTTAGGTGTGTTAGATATGAGAAATGCAGGGATAGGGGAATGGTCAGGGTGAGATGCTCTTCGGAGGGGCGGTGTGGACTTGTTGGGCCGAATGGCATGTTTCCACACTGTAGGGATTCTATGAACTAATTTCTATGAAAAATAAAACTGGCCAGGAATATTAGGTCAGCACTCTCCTATTCTTTAAATTGTGAATGCGTAATATTTACCTTGAAACTTCCAAGCATTTGATGATGGAAACTACAGCTGCTGGACACCGAATTCAGGTTTCAAACCCTTCACCTTGAAATGAGAACCTGTCGTGCAAGGCAGATCTATAACAATAACAAATTGAACTTACTCTCATCTTTATAAGTATATTTTATCCATATTTACTTTTTTATATGTATTGTAACAAATAATTATGCAATTTTTACTTGGTAACTTCCAACAGTCATGTAACAAACTAACCATTGGTCCTGTTTAAGATCAAAGCTTTGCTGCTGGTTATTTTTAACTTGGAGCACAAGAATGACTGAAAGAGGCCAGCTAAACACACCACACAAATTTTACAGTTCTGATGAAGGGTCATTTAAGTTGACAAGTTAACCCTGTTTTTGTCTCCATAGATTCTGCCAGACTGTTGAATTTCTCCACCACTTTCTGTTTTTGATTCAGATCTCCAGCATCTGCACTACTTCTTTTAATTTTCTATATACAAATTTACAATTCATTGAGCACTGTGTGGACATGCCTACCATGTGGTTGCATTGGATTTGCTCATTTCAAAGTGGGGTTTACACCTAAAAATTAAAGTGAATGTGATACCAACTGAGCCAAGCTACCACTCTGCAACGTTTGGAAGGTTTAATAACATTTCATATATTGAGTTTTTAATTCGTGTACATTTGTGCATTTGACAAATCTCAGACCCCTAGATTCTGCTGCAATGCTGTTTATATTCTACTAGCTTGACTGTATTTACTGCATATAAAGAATCTGTATCCCTGGGCATAGTTGAACACAGGGGTTTCTTTTAAGTTTGCATTCTGAATCTTTCAACAAAAGACAAACCTTGAGAATGCATCCTATACTGTTAAGCTGTCATGAACTCATATGGATGAAGCTGTAGTATAGCCAATGGCATGCATTATGCTGACTTCTGTTCTAATGCTCATTATTTTGTACGTCAGGCAGAGAGAGTCAGTTACTCATGACTGGGGAATGGAGTATCTGATGATCAGCAGTTGCATATGGGTCTTGGTCACTGGCAAGCCTGCATACAGTGACGGTATTATGGTATGAATGCAAACGTTACTGATGTTGAACGTGATGATCCCAGCCAATATATATGTCAGATCCCTGAAATGAAATCTGGCTTGATAGATATGTTCAATTTTATTTTGCAGTTAGTTACTGAGATGGTTAGTCACTGAAATATATTCCTGTGAGGCTGCAGATGTTCTTCAACAAAAGAACATAAGTTTGTTACATGAAAACAAAAGCTATACATAAAAGATAGCTAGAAAGACCCTTCTTACATTCACTCATGAGACAAGGGACAGAAGCGTCATTGGCTGACCAGCATTTATTGCCCATTCGTAGCTGCCATTGAGAAGGTGGTGGTGAGCTGCCTTCCTGAACTGCTTCAGTCCGTGTGCTGTAGGTACACCCACAATGCCCTTAGGGAGAGATTCATGACTTTGACCAAGTGACAGTGAGGGAATGGCAATATATTTTCAAGTCAGAGTTGTGAGTGGCTTGGAGGGGAACTTGCAGGTGATGATGTTCCTGTGTATGTACTCCCCTTATCATTTGAGACGAAAGTAGTTGTGGGTTTGGAAGATGCTGTCTAAGGACCTTTGGTGAATTTCTGCAGTGCATCGTGTATATAGTATACATTGCTGTGACAGAGCATTGGTGTTGGAAGGAGTGGGTGCTTGTGGATGTGGTGCCAGTCAAGTGGGCTGCTTTGTCTTGGATGATGTCAAGCTTCTTGAGTGTTGTTGGAGTTGCACTCATACAGGTAAATGGGCAGTATTCCATCACACTCCTGACTTTTGCCTTGTAGATGGTGGACAGGCTTTGTGGAGTCAGGAGGTGAGTTACTTGCCAAAGTATTCCAAACCATTGACCTCAGAGCCACTGTGTTCATGTGACAAGTTCAATTGAGTTTTTTGTCGGTGGTAATTCAAGTATGTTGAAAGTGGGTGTTTAAGTGGTGGCAACATCATTGTATATCAAGGGGTGGTGGTCAGATTGTGTCTTATTCGAGATGGTTATTGCCGGCATTTGTTCATTATATGAAGTTATTTGCCACTTGTCAGCCCAAATCTGGATACTGTCCAGATCTTGTTGCATTTGAACATGGACTGCTTCAGTATCTGAGGAGTCATGAATGGTGCTGAACATTGTGCAATCATCGGCGAACATCTCTATTTCTGACACTCTGATGGAGGGAAAGTCATTGATGAAACAGCTGAAGATGCTTGGGCCGAGGACACTATCCTTAGGAACTCCTGCAGAAATGTCCTGGAGCTGAGATGACTGACCTCTAACAACTACAACCATCTTCCTATGACTTCAACAAGTAGAGAGTTTTCCCTGATGCCTATTGATTCCAGTTTTGCTAAGGGTCCTTGATGCCACACTCAGGTGAATGCAGTCTTGATATCAAGAGCTGTCACTCTCACTCCACCTCTGTGATTCAGCTCTTTTGTCCATGTTTGAACCAAGGCTGTAATGAGATCAGGAGCTGAGTGGCCCTGACGGAACCCAAACTGGGCGTCACTGAGCAGGTTATTGCTGAGCAGATGATGCTTGATAGCACTGTTGATGACACCTTCCATTGCTTTACTGATGATCAAGAATAGACTGATGGACTGATAGATTGCCAATTTGGATTTGTCTTGCTTTTTGTGTACAGAATGTACTCGGGCTATTTTCTACATTTTCAGGTAGATGCCCATGTTGTAACTGTACAAGAATAGCTTGGCAAGGGGAGGTCTGAGCACAAGTCTTCAGTACCATTGTCAGAATGTGGTCAAGGCCCATAGCCTTTGCAATATCCAGTGCCTCTGACCACTTCTTGGTATCAGGTGGAGTAAATCAAATTGGCTGAAGATTAGTCTCTGTGATGCTGGTGACCATTGGAGGAGGCTGGGATGGATAATCCACTTGGATTACGTACAGCTGAAAAATGTTAAGAATGCTTCAGCCTTATCTTTTGCATTGATGTGTTTATTTCTTCCGTCATTGAGAAAGAGGATATGTATCGAGCGCCCTCCTCCAGTGAGTTGTTTAATTGTCCATTACCCTTTGTGACTTGATGTGGTGGGGATACAAAGCTTAGATCTGGCCCAGTGGATGTAGGATTGCTTAGCTCTGTCTATCACTTGCTGCTTGGCGTGTAAGTAATCCTGTTTGTTAGCCATTCCAGGTTGACTGCTCATTTTCAGGTTTGCCTGGTGCTGCTCCTGTCATGTCCTCCTCCAGTCTTCATTGAACCAGGGTTGATCACCTGGCTTGGTGGGAATGGTTGAGTGGGGGATATGCCAGGCCATGAGGTTACAGATTGTGCTGCAATAGAATTCTGCTGCTGTTGGTGGCCCACAGTGTTTCATGGATGCCCAGTCTTCAGTTTCTAGGTCTGGTCAAAGTCTATTCCATTTAACACAACTCAATAGAGGGTATCCTCAACATGAAGGTGAGACTTCATCTCCACAAGGACTTTGAAGTCGTCACTCTTACTGATACTGTCACAGACAGATGCAGCTCGATCAGTAGTACTGCTGCCAAGCCACTCTTGGTGATGGTCTTTGAAATCCCCCACTCTGAGTACATTTGGAGCCCTTGCCACCCTCAGTGCTTCCTCCAAGTGATGTCTCAACATGGAAGAGTACTGACTCATCGGCTGAGGGAGGATGGTACTTGGAAATCAGCAGGATATTTCCTTGCCCACGTTGAACCTGATGCCAAGAGACTTAGATCATAGAACCCCTACAGTGTGGGAACAGGCCCTACGGCCCAACAAGTCCAGAACCGACCTTCAGAGCATCCCACCCAAACTCATTCCCCTGTAGCCCTATAACTCACCTAACCTAAGCCTTCCTGAGCACTATGTGCAATTTCCCATGGCCAATCTACCTAGCCTGCACACCTTTGGACTGTGGGAGAAAACCAGAGCAAACCCACACAGACACAGGGAGAATGTGCAAACTCCACACAGACAGTCACCCGAGAGTGGAAATGAACCCAGGTCCCTGGTGCTGTGAGGCAGCAGTGCTAACCACTGAGCCACCGTGCCGTCCCTTCATGAGTCCAGTGTCAATGTTGAGGAGTCCCAGGGCAACTTTCTCTGGACTATATACCAATGTGCTGCCACTTCTTCTGGGTCTGTCTTGCCAGTGGGAAAGATCTTATCCAGGGATGATGATAGTGGTGTCTGGAACATTGTCTGTAATGTATGATTCCATGAGTATGACTCTGTTAGGCTGTTGCTTGATTAGTCTGTGAGACAGCTCTCCCAATTTTGCCACTAGCCCCTAGATGTTAGTAAGGAGGGCGTTGAAGGGTTGACAGGGCTGTTTCTACCATTGTCACTCCTAGTGCCTAGGTCGATACCAGGTGGATTGCCCAGTTTTGTTTCTTTGATGAGCATTGTAGTGATTGATTCAATTGAGTGGCTTGCTAGGCCATTTCAGAGGGTAGTTGAAAGTCAACTATATTACTGTGGGTCTGGAGTCACATGTAGGCGAGACCAGGTGAGGGTGGCTGATTCCCTTCTCTGAGGGACATCAGTAAACCAGATGGGTGATTGACAATGGTTTCATGGTCAGCAATTGATTCTTAATTCCAGATATTTTTTGTTGAATTCAAATTCCACCATTTGCCATGTCAGAATTTGAACCCGGGAACCCAGAACAGTAGCTGAGTTTCTGGATTATTAGTCTAGTGATAATTCCACAAGGCGGTCACCTCCTAAGTGGATATTAACATAAACAATATCAAAAAATAAACATGGCTCCCAATGCTAAACTTTCACTGATGCTCAATTCCAGAAAATATTGCTCCTATCTCAAAACTTCTTTAAAAATTTAACTGATTCTTACCTTGGACTGCAGATGTAGTTTTCTGAGATAGTAGGAACTGCAGATGCTGGAGAATCTGAGATAACAAGGTGTAGAGCTGAATGAACCCAGCAGGCCAAGCAACATCAGAGGAGCAGGAAAGCTGACGTTTCGGGCGTAGAGGGGTCTAGGCTGGAAACATCAGCTTTCCTGCTCCTCTGATGGTGCTTGGCCTGCTGGGTTCATCCAGCTCTACACCTTGTTATCTCAGATGTAGTTTTCTGATTCCTTTTGGAGTCTACTGGCATGAACTTTCTAAATTCTGACGGCCTAAACTTTTTCAAATCTAACAACTCAAAGACTTCTACACAAAGTCTGCTGGTCTGGAAGTTTCATCAACTAAAAACACTACACAAGGGTGACTGGTTCCCTTGATTAAAAACCTGAATCTCTTGCTAGTAGGGAATAGTTTTCCGTTCTGACTAAACACCTGATTCTTCTGAACTGAAGTCAAAAACTAAGTTAATCGTTTCTGGTTTGTTTACTTTGTCTGTTATAAACTCAGCAATATAAATATTTTACCCAATAGCACCACATCTGCCCCGGTTGTGGACTGAATTAGTCTCCTTAGAAATTACACATTTTGGTTACTGTTCAAAATAACTTTATGACCTTCATTTGTTTTAAAAGTTCCTTCTCAGAACTGACCCAAGTCCATCAGCATCTATTCTAAATATTCAACTTCTAAAAATGATAATATATTGAATATATTTACTACATGAGGCAGTTATATTAGATGGATATTGCACTTTGGACAATGAAAGCATAGCCACTATGAAGTAAAAACCGAAAGAACTGCGGATGTCGTAAATCAGGAATAAAAACAAAGTTGCTGCAAAAGCTCAGCAGGTCTGGCAGGTCGGAACAGTTCTGAGGAAGGGTCACCGGACCCAAAACGTTAACTCTGTTTTTTCCTTCACAGATGCTGCCAGACCTGTTGAGCTTTTCCTGCAATTTCTGTTTTTGTTTCCACCATGGAAGGCCTGGCATCCAATATCTCAGAATCCAGAAATGGCATATTGTTACAAAATTACATTGCTATCAAGACATTTACTCATAGATTAAAGTTTGATGCAACCTTATCGGAGCAATACTTGAGCACACATACACATTGAGGTTTGATAGGTCAAAGTTCAATATATTGGAAGTCAGTATAGGAAACTATTATGTTGACTGTTCTTTCAGTACATTCATAAGTATTTTGTGTATGCTGTGAAGTTGCATTGTGCTTTCAGTATAAATATTTGCTTATTTTTATTACCAATCTAGTTACAGGCAAAATTGCTTTTTTGATTAACATAAAAACTGAAATTGGCATAAGTTTTCTTATAGGCAGTTTGAATGTGGCAGTACTGATCAAACAATTAAGGGGTGGCACAGTGGCTCAGTGGCTCAGTGTTTAGCACTGCTGCATCACAGTACCAGGGACCTGGGTTCAATTCCACCCTCAGGTGACTGTCTGTGCAGAGTTTGCACATTCTCCCCATGTCTGCGTGGGTTTCCTCCAGTTTCCTTGTACAGGCTCGGTGGGATTGGCCATGCTGAATTGCCTGTGATGTTCAGTGAGGTGTAGATTATGGGGATGGGTCTGGGTAGGATGTTCCAAGGGTCAGTGTGGACTTGTTGGGCCAAAGTGCCTGTTTCCACCCTGTAGGGATTCTATGATCTAAACACCATCATGTTTACTTGAAGGTAGTTAATCTCTTACTTAAAAAATGCACTATTTTGTTACAAGCATTACTCAAAGAGCATCAGTTGTAGTAATGACAGGTGGCATATTGAATAAACAGTGAATTGTCTGGCTAAGCATATCTTTTCATGTTCCTCTTGTATGCTGTGAGGATAAAATACCAACATATATTGCAGTAAGAAGGTCCTGAAACTGTTTTTGTGACTTGGTCTTACAATGATGGATGCTGAGGCATTATTGATTCATGTATCTGTTCTTCTGAATTTTTAAAACTTTTTTTGTGCTTTGAGAGAGATTGGAATGCTGTTATAGAGTTATATAACAGCAACTATAATTGCTAAAATATGAGCTTTTGTATTTGTACTTTTTGTATTCCTGCTCGGCGAGCCCAGACAAGTCCTAGAGATGAGTCCCAGGCCAGCAGGGTCGTTGGGGGGTTGTGGGGGGAAGGGGGTGGGGGGGTGGGGAGTGTGCAGGGGGAGGTGCTGGGGGCTGGTGGTGAATCCACGCAAGTCCTAGAGGCAAGTCCCAGACCAGGCCAGTGTGGGAGCAGCCAGCCCAGGTGAGTCCCAAAGGTAAGAGCCTTGGGGACTGGAAGCAAGGTCTTGAGGTTTGAAGCCCAGCTTGTTCTAGAGAGTTGGTCTGGGCAGTCTGAAGGCTGGCACAGGCTTGGTGAAAAGATTAAAATTTGAGTGCCTTTTAAAAAGAAAATGTCTTTATTCTTTATTCGTACGCTGAACTTCTTCTTTGATTCTCTCAAGTCTGTAACACATACTCAAGTATTCTGTGTCTAAGTACCCTGTACCTAAGATGGCACAAGAGCAGCGACATTACAAACTTTTCACTGCACTCATTTGAGTGCATGTGACAATAAATGCAAATTCAATTCAATTCATTTCATCTGATTAGTGAATGTGAATGTTTCTATAATGATCAGCCAGGCTTGTGTGACATACAACAGTGGGGTTACTAAAAAAAAGAAGGATCACTGTTTCTTTGACCAACAAAGAACATCAAGTAATGTTAAAAATCAGGAGAAAAGTATTTTAATTCAGGGCACCTGCTGGGCCTAAATTACCCAATGTAGGAGTTCAGCAGAATGTTCCGGAAAGACATGAGGGCCCAAGACAGACCAGGCAGCTACTGACTCAGTAGGTTTTCTCACAAGCCTTGTAAGTGGCAGGACCTCCACCTGCCCTTCACAAGGTACATGACCAAAAGAAGCCAAAGTCAGGTCAGGGTTTAGGACCTTGGAGTAGGTTTGGAGGTTGCTACACTGAGAGAGATCAAATAACTACTTATATTTATTTGGAACTTTTGACATGATAAAATATCTCAATGCCATCTACAGGGGCATTATAAAACAAAATATGACACCAAGCCACATAATGAGATAAAATAAAACAAAAATCTGCAGATGCCAGAGATTTGAAACAAAGACAGAAGGGTTTGGAGAGGTCCAGGGACTTGAAATGTTATCTCTGTTCTTTTCTCCACAGATGTTACCAGGTCTGCTGAGTTTCTCCAGCACCTTCTGTCTTTGTAATGCGGTAAACCAAAACCTAAAGGAATAGGTTTTAAGAAATCTCTTTCAGGAGCAAGGCAATGTAAGTGGAGATGTGTAGGGAGGAAATCCGAGAGCTGAGGTCCTTGGTAATAGAAGGTGCAGCAACAGAGAGTGGAGCAATTAAAACTGAGAATACTAATGCATACCGGTCTTCAAATGTGTGCAAGTGGGTCCCACTAAGGGGTCTGCATTAAGCTGTTAAGAGATTGTTGGTGACGTAGATCAGAAGCCAATATTTATTCTAGTTCTACATTCATTCACAGTCTGAAATATAATAAAAGTATAGCTCTTAATTTTATTTCTACACCAGTGTCAATAATTGTCTCTTTATGTCAGGGCTTCCTGGGGTTTGGGAAACCAAACTGGCTTGGAAGCTGCAAACCAGCAAGGACCACCATGGAACTCTAACTGACTCATAATAAGTGTGTTTCAAATGAACAAACAGGCCACAGGCCCCACTTACTCAGGGACCTCCTTGATCTCACAAGACTCCCTAACTCAGCCCCCTCACAATTCTCACTTATGGGTTCTAGCAATTTTCAAAATGGAGTCACAGTGGGAAAAAAGAAATTCATCTAACAATGTTTTAGGTGCTCAAGCAATGATCCAATTCAATCCATGCCTTCCACCTGGATTTAACCATGTAAGATTAACTGCTTAGATCAGGGAAGTGTACTTTTTAAAAGATCTTATGCTGAGCTACTTTATATGGAGGAGGGTAGACATCAGTGCAGTCTGTAAGTGGGAAGGAATTGTCTGTTGCTCCTGCAACCGTCTTAGTAAACCTGTAGCATCTTTATGTATATTTCTGCTTTGTTCCCCTGCATTTTCCCCTTTCTCTTTTCTCCTATGTTTGTGACTTCAGCTGCAGAAAATAGGTAACTTAAAGAAGAGAAATCCTTTACTGACTGAACTATTTTTTTCAATCATGGGGGGATGGGATGTGGTCACAGGTTGAACATAAATCATGAATTTAGATACATTATTTCAGCCGGGGTTTAGTTTTGATAGGACTGAGTATCATCGCAGTGCCACCTGATTAAAAATGAAACTTTTTTTATTCATGGAATGTGAGTGTTGCTGGCTGGACAAACGTATGTTACCCATCCATAAGTTCCCTTCAGAAGGTGGTACCTTCTTGAACCACTGCAATTCATTTGGTATAGGTACATTACACAGTGCTGTTAGCAAGTGAGTTCCATGATTTTGACCAAGTGACACCGAAGGGACAGCAATATATTTCCAAGTCAGCATGATGAATGGTTTGGAGGGAGCTCGCTTGTGGTGTATCTACTACCCTTGTCCTTCTAGGTGATAATCACTGTGGATTTGGAAGGTGCCATCTAAGGACCTTGGTAAATTTCTGCAGACCATTTTGTAGATGGTACACCCTGCTGTTGGTGAGCAGAAGTGGTGGGATGATCATTGCTGAAGCACATGAAGATGGTTGAGCCTAGGACTCTTCCCTGCATAGAAGTCCAATAATGACCTCTGATAACTGTAGCTATCTTCCCTTGTGGTGGTCAAGGCTCCAACCACAGAGTCATAGAGATGTGCAGCATGGAAACAGACCTTTCAGTCCAATCCATCCATGCCAACCAAATATCCTAAATTAATCTAGTCCCATTTTCCAGCATTTGGCCCATATCCCTCTAAACCCCTCCTATTCTTTAACCATCCAGATGCCCTTTAAATATTGCAGCTGTACCAGCCTCCACCACTTCCTCTGGCAGCTCATTCCACACACACACCACTCTCTGGGTCAACAAGTTGCCCCTCGTCCCTTTTATATCCTTCTCCTCTTACCTTAAACCTCTGTTCTCTAGTAACCAGCTATGATTTCTCCCCTGATTCCCATTGATTTTAATTTTCCTGTGGCTCGAGTAGATATCAGTGTTTTGGCTTTAACAATGTTATCAGCATTGCTTCATCATAAAAGCTCAGCTATGGGTATGAAGTGCTTTGTCTTGAATTACCTTCTCAATTTAATCTCCTAATCTATTAGTCTTTTAATGAAACTATTGATACTATTCTCTGCTCAAAGTTTTGTATTGGATAACTGCAAATGGGAAAAAAATATAAGAGCTGAAATGAATGAAAACTCATGTCTAGAATTGAAAGAATAAGTTGTTAAAGCAATCAGAGCCTGCCTCATGTTTTCAAACTTGTGTAACACAGGGCGGGTATTATTTGTGATTTTCACAACCCTAAAGGTGGCTCAGTGGTTAACCCTGCTGCCTCACAGTGCCAAGGACCTGGGTTTGATTCCACCCTCGGGTGACTGTCTGTGTGGAGTTTGCACATTCTCCCTGTGTCTGTGTGGGTTTCCTCCGGGTGCTCTGGTTTCCTCCCACAGTCCAAAGATGGGGAATGAGGGGTTATGGGAATGGGGTGTGTGGGATGCTTTTTGGAGGGTCTGTGTGGACTCAATGGGCCAAATGGCCTGCTTCCACACTGCAGGGATTCTATGATTGCTAAGCTTGCTTTCTGAACAGCATGCTTATTGGGTATAGCTACTGAAACTTCTGGCCTTCCCTTGGTGGAAGTTTAACTGATTTTTTTTTCATTCAGGGGATGTGGCATCACTGGCTAGCCAGTCTGTATTTTCCATTCCTAATTGCCCTCGAAAAGGTGGTGGTGAGCCACCTTCTTGAATTGGTTCAGTCACTAAGTGTTGTTGCTACATGCACAAAGCTGTTAAGAACGGAATTCCCAGATTTCAACCTAGTGCCAATGAAGGTGCAGTGATATAGTTCAAGTTAGGATGGCATGTGGCTTGCAGGGAATAGGTAGTGGTGTGTCCATGCCTTCAAAGCCATTGTGCCTCTAGATGGGAGAAATCATCGGTTTTGAAGGTATTATTGAAGGAGCCTATGCCATACCTAAATTTAAGAGAGAGAGGGTAAACAATGCAGACTATCTGTGGAAAAAGATAACTTTGCAATGAAAAGCTATAGTGTCTCCCTCACCCATGCAGCAAGCCTGAACATGTCCTCATTCACTGTTCACACTTTCTACCCAGCAGGCAGCCCTGGATTATAACAGGCTGAATTTTTTTTGTGTCTCATTTCCTATCCAAGGTGCTGAGGGCAGTTGTGGAACCTTACTGCCCTCTCAACTAAATGAGTTCATCTGGAGCAAGGCAGTTATCGGGGTTGACATGGTTGGAACGGGGTGTTTAATTTGTTAGTGTTAATCTTCATCACAGCTCTGACACTAGCCAGTGTGGGTTCACATTATGTGATCCTTTATAGCTCTGCAAACATGTGCAGGCTGTTCGTGAGAACAAGCAGAAATTCATCAAATCGTTGCAGGCTTTGCCTAGGGTAATGATTGAAAGCAATGAATGATAGATGTCTCAATTGTACCAATGAGTAATGAGATCACAAAGGGAACAGTAATAAAAATAAACATCATAACCTGAATTTCAAGAGACTGTAAATGGTTCTGTGCCTTTGGAAAGTTTGATCATTTCAAGCTGGACATACTGTCTGTAGTATTACCACTAAAATGCACTTCACTGTCATACACCATATTATGGTTGGAAGCATTATTGAAGAATATGACTCAACTTAAGCCTCCCCCTCTAGCCTCTTCGCCCAGATCGTTATCTTAGTATATATTCTGGCTGCGTTATACTACCCTTATCACTTTTTATTTTATTCCAAATTAGACCATGAAAATTTATTTTTATTGTTCTGTCTTGCTGCTGCATATTGTTTAGCAATGTTGCTCAATTCTTCACATTCTGGGACAAGCATTCTGGGCAATCTCTTTTTTGTTAGATTTACTGGAGTAGGATTGACCAGGGCAAGGTTAATTGGATATGACTTATCGAACAATTTTCCAGCTTGTTTTCAGCAAATCAGCTGACAAATTTATTCATCCCATAAAGCGTATTTGCTGTGTATGACACTGGAAAGCAAAGAAATTAGAGGACATGTTTAAGATAGAAATTTGCTCATAATTCACAAATACCTGTCTGAGAACATGTTTTCACCTTCATTCAAAAATCATCATATCACCATTTATATTTAGCTTGTAACAATGACTGGCTCATGGGATTCCATTCAACGATAACAGACAAGCCCTTTCCCGAGACTCTTTCTTTGACTTGTGTTTGTTACAAATCTGTTTCAAAAAGTCTTGGTTACCGCAAAAGGTGCTGGTCAGAGAAAATGCTTTGTATAAGAAAAATGATCAAAATCCTTTATTCAACAGAGTAAAGACCCTCACTGTGAAATTCTGCAGAATTATTATTCAATCAACAGGTGGGGTTTACTGATCATGTACAGACTTGCAGACAAGTTTCGTTCTTGAGTCTGTTTGCAAGTTGATTTGTACACATGCTGGAATAAAATACTGTTCGGAAGCCAGGAAATGTAAATACGTTGGATCTTTAAAATTATGCACCTCTAGGGGATTGCATTAGTAAGTAGAAGTGTCCGTGAGTTAGGTGTTCATAAATTGGGGATGCATATCTCCATGTATCTCCATGCAGTTGTTTCACCTGGGTAAGAGTTATTAGCGATGTCATATATTGTATGTTATTTTTGCATGTTATGTTCATTGAATGTCATATTTGTTAATTAAACTGTGTAATCTAAATGGATTTCATCCTTATATGCTCATATGTGCAAATAATTTTTGAATGAGTAAGATTTCAAGTGTAGAACAAACAGCTCCTATTTTAAGGAAATGTAATGTTTTGATCAGATACGTTCCAGCTGTGAGAACTATGGAGTTTTACTGAGCATGACTTTGAGTAAGTGAGTGTCTCCAATCACTGCTGGCTCAATAACTAGAGGGCACTGTTTTAAGGTGATTGGCAAAACCTCCAGAGGCAACATAAAGAATAATTCTTTTGTGCAATGAGTGGGTAAGGTTTGGAATGCAATGCCAGCTGCAGTTGTGGGTGGTTGGAGGCAGGAGGATAAATGAAATGAAGGTTTTCAAAAGAAAATTGGAAAACACTCCAAAGGGAAATATTGCAAGGGTATGAGGAAAGGGCAGGACAGCGAGACTTGCTGCATTGCTGTTTTATAGAATAAGATGGGCTGAATGGTCTCCATCTGAGCTGTAACTTTTATGATTCCATTATCAACTGATGATTAAAATGTTGTATGCAACACTTGATAGATGATTCTATCATTTCCAACTGATAGCAAGTATGGTCAGATTGTTGAAATATGGAAAGACTCAGGAAGAATATAAACAATTATTTTCCCATTGTTTACTGGACATTACATTTGTCAGCAAATTTTGTTTAATTTCTCAAAGAAATTGCATCATATTAGAGGGATAAGTCTTCTAGGATTGGCGACTAATTTTTATTTATTTGCTAATATTCAATATCTGATAAAGTACTTTGAACTCAGTATTTGTTGCTAATATATTCTACAGGTAACACCCCCAAAAGCCCAAGCCCAACTATTCTCAGGAACTGTAAGAAAAGTTGGTAATAGTAAATGCTGTTTGTTCTTTCACTTTAATCATAAAACAACAACAGTATTAAATTCAGATTGGTATTATTTGCTGTTTGGGAGCTTGGAATTCCATTCAGGGATCAAGCCTGAACTGGTGCCTTACATGCACAAATTCAGAGTGAATTGTGTTGGATGTTGTATTCATGAAGGTGTTAGTACATGAACAGTGAACAGCCAATGCAGATCAGTAAGATCATGGCATTAGTCAATGCACAATACTATTGCTGGTGCCATTTTGGGGTTCAGTGCTCCAGTTAAACTCCAGTGTTTTGAATCTGGTATAGCTGAATATACACTCTAAGGACAAAAGGACAGCCTCCCAAGTGTTATTTAAAGGGATTATCATTTTACATGCTGTCATTTTTGTTGCTGGTTGATATCCTTTGTCTGTTGCTTCTATCTTACAAGTATGTGCTGTTTTCTAAAAATGTTTCAAGCTGCAGAATGTCCATGGGGAATGGTATGGCAGGTGCTGAAGTTTTTTTGCTAACTTTAAGAATTCTACACAAACCAGATTTTCCCAGACACATATGCACTAATAGACATTCCTGTTGGAATACAACATGATTTGGAGAATGATCAGAGACCACATAGAACAGGGTGAGCTTTTGCAAGAGAAAGAGGCAGAAGGGCATTGAGCAGGAGGCTGCATCCACCGAGACTATTCAAGGAGTAATTTTACATCTGAATCTTAAGATGAACAGTATGTGAGATCTATGTGCTTTCAGTAAGTGAACGTGGGCACCTGCTACAGACACAATTGCAATCTCAGTGTGTAGGAGGGACCATAATAAAGGCTAAATATTTTGGATGTTGGATATTTGAAACAAACACAGAGAACACTGGAGAAACTCAGTGATTCAGACAAAATCTGCAGAGAAGGAAAGAGGGTTAACATTTCAAGTCTCGTCTTACCCTTCTTCAGAACTGTTTCTTTCTACACAGATGCTGCCACACTTGTTGGGGTTTCTCCAGCATTCTCTGTGTTTGTCACAGAATGGCTCTTACGTGGCGGTGGTTGTGGGAGTGACTTTGGCAATTAACTTTTGTGCATCTGGCTTCTAGCAGACAATGATGTTCTGCTACATATTTAGAAACATGCCTTATCAGGGGACAACCCTTGCCACTAACAATACAAGAAAATGCTAAAGAAGAAGCGAATGAGGAAAAGTGGAGGCAACTCAGACAGTCCCTTTCTGATGTGTTGTCAGTGAAGAACACAGGACAGTGAGAAAAAATAACAATCCTAATTCTCCATTCATCCAGAGGTGGAGAAGGGCATTAGCAGAAGACCAGGGTATTCACAGAGCTGCCAACTTACCTTGGCTTTGTCACTGACCAGTATAAAATCTATTTGGCCACTACACACAAGTTACCACCACTACAAAGTAAATAGTCTGAACCAAAGTTACAAATTAAATCATCCCTTAAAATCAAGTAATCACCATTATGCATTCCCATTGTGTCAATCTTCTATGGATCTGCACATCCTGGTGCTGTGACTCAGTGATATCCCATAAAGTGGCTGATGGAAGTCTGTTCCCTTTCTGTGAAGGAAACTGCAAACAGCATTGTAGGACAATCTCAAACAGCTCGGAGCCTTGTCGTTCCAGCTATAACTGCATTATCAAGGCAGGAGTTGAAGGTTGAATATTGACTTCGTGGCAGAGGACAGTAGACTCATTCGCCTTGGAGGCATTGCCAATCTTCAAGGGCGACATCTCAGCAATCATGGTAACCTGCTGCTGGACAGATTCTCTGATGGCTGTGTCACTCTATAAACCCCTTTGCACACTTTAGTCCACAGCCCTGATGGCAGCCAGCTGACCTTGCATAGCTTCAGTCTGAGATTCTAGGTTTCAGATTGTCTGCTTCAGGAAAACAGTCCCAATAAAGACCAGTATTGTCTCCTTCATCAGTCTTGCTACATTTCAGGTGCTCGTAAACCCTCCCATTAGCAGTTGCTGCCTTAATTTGTCTGGCATCTAATCCTGGAAGAGTTGGAAGTGTGACAGTGAGTTTCATGTTTAGCTGAAGTGACTGTTTTGGTTGAATTGATGCTAGCAAGTACAAGCTGTGGGTGTGAGGCTGACAGCAGTGCTAAGTCACAGGTAGTGAAGCCTCATTTCAATTGTATGAAATTAGCTGGACTGCACCTGGAGAACCATGTGCTGTTTTGATTTTCTTACCTCAGGAAAGATATTATTGTCACAGAAGGATTCCATTGAATGTTCACCAGACATATTCCTGGGATGAAGGCACTGTCCATGAGGAGAGATAGCAAAAATTGGGCCGATATTTTGAAGAATGAGAGATAATCTTATTCAAGCCTATAAAATATATAAATGGATAGACAGAGTCATAAGAATTTAAGGACATAAGAAATAAGAGCAGAAGTAGTCAATTCAGCACTGTCATTCCATAAGATCACGGTTGATCTGCCTCAGGCCTCAAATCTTTAATGCTGCATCCTTGTAACCCTCAACTCCTCAATATCTCAAAAGTCTATCTGTCTCCTTTTTAAAGGCTGCCAGTGATCTCACCTCCTCAACTCGCTGATGCAGAGAATACTAGACATTCAGTACTCTCAGAAAAGAAATTCCTTTGCACCTCAGTTTTAAATGAGTGTCCCCTTATGCTGTAGCTCTGTACCCTAGTTTACGTTTCCCCCACTAGCGGAAACATTTTCTCAACATCTACCATGTCAGAACCTTATATGTTTCAATATGATCAGTCCTCATTCTTCTAAACTCTGATGAATGAAAGCTTAACCTCCTTGGTCATTCTCAATAAGCCTACGCCTTCACCCCAGAAATCGTCCTAGTGAATTTCTTTTGAAATGTCTCCAATGCCAATATACCCTTTCTTAAATATGGCAACCAAAACATTAGACAATACTCCAGGTGCAACACCTTTTATACTTGTACAAAGACTTTGTTATTTTAATTCTCCAACCCTCCAGTAATGAAGTCCAAAATTCTATTTGCCTTCTTAATCACTTGCTGCATTTGTGTGCTAACTTCTTGTGTTACATACACAGGAGCAGCCACATCTCTCTGTGTTACAGTTTTTAGAGTCTCTCTCCTGTTAAATAATACTCTGCCTTTGATTCTTTCTACCAGAGTTCATGACATCACACTTTCCAACATTAGAGGGTAGGCAATGGCCTAGTGGTATTTTCGCGAGCCTATTAATCCAGAAACTTAGTTAATGTTCTGGGGACCTGGGAATTCAGTTAAGAAAAAGGATCTGGAATTAGGAATCTACTGATGACAATGAAATCATTGTCAATTGTTGGAAAAACCTATCTGGTTCACTAAATGTCTTTCAGGGAAGGAAATCTGCCATCCTCATCTGGTCTGGCCTAAACGTGACTCCAGACCTACAGCAATGTAGTTGACCCTTAATTGCCCTCTGAAATGGCCTAACAAGCCAATCAGTTATACCAACTGTGACAGTCTCTTCCATGTTGAACAACACTTAGAGGAAGCTCTGAGGATGGCAAGGGCACAAAAAGTACTTTGGGTAGGAATTTCAATGTTCACCACCAAGAGTGGCTTGGTAGCAATAATACTGATCAAGCTGGTCGGGTCCTAATGGGCATAGCTGCTAGACTGGGTCTGCGGCTGGTGGCAAAGGAACCAACAAGAGGGATAAACATACTTGACCTCATCCTTACTAATCTGCCAGCTGCAGGTGCATCTGTCCATGACAGTATCAGTAAGAGTGACCATCACAGCGTCCTTGTGGAGATGAAATCCCGCCTTCACATTGAGAACAACTTCCATCGTGTTGTGTGGCACTATCTTTGTGTTAAATGGGATAGACTTTGAATAGATCTTGCAACTCAAGACTGGGCATCCATGAGGCACTGTGGGCCACCAAGAGGAGCAGGATTGTACTCCAGCACAATCTGTAACCTCATGGCCCAGCATATCCCCCACTCAACCATTACCATCAAGCCAGGGGATCGACCCTGGTTCAATGGAGAGTGCAGGAGAGTATGCCAGGAGAAGCAGCAGGCATACCTGAAGGTGAAGTGTCAACCTAAAGCCACTAAACAGGACTACTTGCACGCGAGACAGCATAAGCAGCAAGTGATAGACAGAGCTAAATGATCCCACATCTAACCGATCAGATCTCAGTCCTGCCACATCCAGTCGTGAATGGTGTTGAACAATTAAACAACTCACTGGAGGAAGACACTCCACAAATAGGGGGAGGCAATGGCCTAGTGGTAATATCGCTGGACTGTTATTCCAGAAACCCAGATAATATTCTGGGGACCCAGGTTCAAAACCTGCCATGGCAGCTGGTGGAATTTGAATTCCAGCAAAAATCTGGAGTTAAGAATCAAATGATGACAGTGAATCCATTGCCCATTGCTGATTGTCAGGAAAAACCCCTCTATTTACTAATCCCCTTTAGGGAAGGAAAGTGCCATCCTTTCCTGGTCTGGGCTACATGTGACTCCAGAACCACAGCAATGTGGATGACTTTTAACTGCCCTCTGGGCAGTTAGGGATGGGCAATAAATGCTGCCTAGCTAGCGATGCCCTCATCCTGTGAATGTATAAAGAAAAAAAAAATCCCCATCCTAAATGATGGAAGAGCCCAACGTATCAGTGCAAAAGATAAGGCTGAAACTTTTGCAGCAATCTTCAGCCAGAAGAGCTGGCTGGATGATCATTCTCGGTCTCCTCCAGTGGGCCCCAGCAGTATAGATACCAGTCTTCAGCCAATTCAATTCCCTCCATGTGATATCAAGAAACAGTTGGAGACACTGAAAAGGCTATGGGCCCTGACAACATTCTGGCAATAGTACTGAAGGCTTATGCTCCAGAACTTGCTGATCTTGTAGCAAAGCTCTTCAGTACAGTTGCAATACTGGTATCTACCTGGCAATGTGGAAAATTGCCCAGGTATGTCCTGTCCACAAAAAGCAGGACAAATCCAACCTGGCCAATTACTGCTCCATCGATCTACTCTCGATCATCAGTAAAGTAATGGAAGGTGTCATCAACATTACTGTCAAACAGCACCTGCTCAGCAATAACCTGCTCAGTGATGCCCAGCTTGGGTTCCACCAAGGCCACTCAGCTCCTGATGTCATTACAGCTTTGGTTCAAACATGGACAAAAGAGGTGAATTCCAGAGGTGAGGTGAGAGTGACAGCCCTTGACATCAAGGCTGCATTCAACCGAATGTGGCATCAAGGAGCCCTAGCAAAACTGGAATCAATGTGTATCAGGGAGCAAACTCTCCGGTGAGATGTTCGCCGATGATTGCACAATGTTCAGCACCATTCATGACTCCTCAGATACTGAAGCAGTCCATGTTCAAATGCAACAAGATCTGGATAGTATCCAGATTTGGGCTGACAAGTGGCAAGTAACATTCATGTGATGAACAAATGCCAGGCGTCCTCGTCACAGCATGTTCTCTCATCTACTTTTGTATCATTAGTAAATTTAGATACATTATAGTCTTTCCCCTCCTCCAAGTTATTGAGATGGATAGTAAATAATTGAGGCCCTGGGACTGATCCTTGTGGCTCTCCACTAGTTACATCTTTTCAACCTGAAAAAGACCCATTAATCATGACTGTGTGTTAACCAATCCTCAATCCATGCTGATACATCACCCCCAGTACTGTGAGCACCTATCTTGTGCAGAAACCTTTTATGTGGCGCCTTATCAAATGCATTCTGGAAATCCAAATACGTTACATCTATCAGTTCCCCTGAATCAAATGTGCCTGTTACATCTTCAAAGAACTCAAGTAAATTTGTCCCTTTAAAACAAAAATATTGATGCTCTTTGGTTGCTTTATGTATTTCCAAATGTCCTGCTATTTCTTTCTTAATAATGGACACGAGCATTTTCTCAATGACATATGTTAGCCTAACTGGCCTATAGTTTCCTACTTTCTGTCTCCTTCCTTCTTGTAAAGGATGTCATGCAGTAATCTGCATTTTGTTTACCACCAAGAGATTCCTGTCATTAGATTTTCTAATAGTTTCCTGTACCACACTGGACAAAGTAGGTCCTATATATCCAGACTTGAAAAGACAATGATCACTGATTATCTGACCAAATGTCTGATCTCCTGCAAATACAGGATATCTTTCCCTCTTTCCCATTTTTGTTCATTCATCCATGGGGATGTGGGCATCATTGGCTAAGCCTGCATTTATTGCCTATCCCTCGTTGCCCTAGAAAAGGTTATGGTGAGCTGCTGCCTTGAACTCCTGCTGCCTATGGGATATAGTGACACTCAAGATGCTGTTGCGGAATGGAATTTTGGAATTTTGACCCAGTGGCAATGAAAAAGTTCAATATTGTTTCAAATCAGGATAATGTTTGACTTGAAGATAATGCTTCCAATAAAGCATCTCCTGACATTGCAGCCCGATGTTAATCAAGGTTTCACAGGTCAGATTCAGCTCATGCATAACTGCTATAACCGCTCTAGCCACGGTGCAACTTCTGTTCAAGAGGTGCCAAACAGCTCAAAGCACAGCAGGTTAGCTTTATCTAGTCATGCATTTATGGAATGAGCTGCCAGAGGAGGCGGTGGGTGCAGGTACAATTGCAACATTTAAAAAGACATCTGGATGGGTATATGAATAAGAAGGGTTTAGAAGGATACAGGCCAAATGCTGGGAAATGGGACTAGATTAATTTAGGATATCTGGTCGGCATGGACGAGTTTAACCAAAGGGTCTGTTTCTGTGCTGTACATCTCTATGACTCTTGTACAAAAACAGAAATAGCTGAAGAAACTCAACAGATCTGCCAGCGTCTGTGGAGAGAAAGCAGAGTTAACGTTTCAGGTCCAGTGACCCTTTCACAGACGCATTCTGAGTCTCCAACAATCTCTGGTTTTGTTTCAGATTTTTAGCATCCACAGTTATTTGTTTGTTTTCAGCTTAAATTAGTACTAAGGTCTCTCAATGTCAGCTCTCTGCATAAGAATCTAACCACACAACAGTATGCTTAGCACTGGCTGGATGCTAAAATCATGTGCAACAGCAAACAACATTGGCTTTCCATGCTACCTGCCTTGCAATCAAAGGGTTAATCACATATTAAAATCTCTGTAGCAGTATTTGAGCATTATTGAATTTAGTTTCCCAATAAGTGTTGAGTCATCTCCTGTAGAAAGTCATTTATATAATTTATGATGGAAGCAGAGATCCTCCATGTTTCTTAGTATGGCATTTCCATGTGATATATCCTCATATGAAATTTTAGCAAGATCAAGTGTTGCAAAAGTAAATTAAAATCTGAAATCTGCTCCACTAGATTGGTTGTTCTGTTTTAACAATGCACAATGCTGTATATAGTTAGCAATAAGATTCCAGAGGAATAAGGGAGCTGCAGTTCTTTATGTTGTTGCCTATAAACAAAACCTATTCAGATGTTATCTTAAGCCTGTGAAATAATAATCCATGCAAGCTTATCATTAACATCTGATACATGTTTGTGATTACTATTTCCACTATTCAGGTGTCATGCTAGGCAAAATTTGAACAAGACTTTGTTTCAACTCTGAGCTATTAACCATCTTACAAAACAATAGTGCAATTATACATCTACATTTCAACGTTTGAAGTAATTAATAATATAATTAAAATTTAGTTCAGAAAGAGCCAGGAATTCCTTCAAAGCAGAGAAGGTTATTCTTTGAAATAACATGATTAACACTATATGCTTGATGGTCTTTTCTTCTGATTAAATTCCTATAAAACAATAATGACTTTTTCAATTCATTCTCAACATTGAAAGAGTTAATAAGAGTTAATAAACAAAATAAACAGTGTGATGCATTAAAATTTCAGATAGACGATTCTTTTGGAGCTTTGGGTGGTACCTAAAACTTGAAAGTAAAAGGGTTTTCTTAGTTTTAGTTTATGCAGTTCTGCAGGCTGAAGCTGGATTTGTTAAGCAGCTGCTCATGGGAAATGCAGAAGATAGTTTAGAATTGTTAAAAAAAAAGGCATTTAGCTTACAAGTTCTAAACCATAAGGGTTTGGTTTAAACTCTGATGGGTGATTTGAAGCTGAGAAAGTTTAAGCTCAGATATCTGATTAATCTAGGAAGAGGTTATCAGATTGTCATGATTGGGAATTGAATCCACAGGTGGATCAAATGATATGTAGGATATAGAAGGGGTTTCAGTAATATAATGGGGTGTTGTTGGGACAACAGAATTGCACTCTTACTGTACATTTTAAAATCTTTAAATACATGTTATACATAAATAGCTTGGTTTATTCTATTTTGTCTTCATTACTTTTGCATAATGAATTTCTGTTTTATTGTGAAACTAATTCTGCAACACTGCACGTTTGTGTTCATCTACCTTATTAAAACCAACAAAATGAAATATGATCTACCAAGTCAGATTTCAGTCTGTGATCTGACTTGTCCGGTAATAGCATCAACTGCGATCTTAATTCTGGTACAGTCTAATGTGAAGCCAATAGAATGCCACACATGTAAATTGTCAAGAAAACTTCAAATAGGGAGAGACTTAACAAAGAGAGTTGATGTGGTGAGTTGACTATCTCTCCCCTCTCAGTCAGCAAAAAGCCACCTCTTGCCAACATTTTATACAAAAAAAGTGAGTAAAAAGCCTATTTCAACTCAACTGGAGTGGACTAATTTGACTGAACATTCTCATGTGTACTATCCTGGGTTCAAGCATTAGTGTGCCAGGAGGCCACAGTAAAAGAACTAGCTACCCCGTCACTACCTCTCTCACTTTAAGTGTTACAATCCAATTATAATGCAAAACGAATCGGGCAAAAGGAACTTCACCCAGCCAACAAAATGAAGGATCTCAAAACCTAACTGTTCACTTACCAATGTCAATGCTATTGGTAGTTTCCATTGCAACATTAGATCATCCACTCTTTTCAAACAATTCCAAAACTGATTCTGTTTGTCTTTTTTTTTAACTTTTATCCTTTTGGACTTGCTTCTTATTTGTAATCTGTTTGTATGTGAGCTGTGTTACTAATTCTTGTCTTCAGTAATTAGTAAGTTCACTCCTTTTGTTAATTCAAGAAAGTCTCGTTAAATTGGCTCCTTTCAAAACATAATTTCATTTGAATCTGACAGAATGCAACCCATAAGGGGAAGGGATCTTTTTCAAATTAACATTGTTGCAACTAACTGTTAAGGTGTGTGAGTAAAGAACGGGAGCCAGTTCATCCACTTCCATCCAAACAGTTTGAGTATCCTATTTGGAACTGCTACAAATTGGGGAAAACTTGCTCAGGATCTGGTTGTAACAAGAATGTAGTCATGCTAGCTCATTACGCTGTGTGAGCTACTGCTTAAGAGAAGGTTGCTGCCACTAGAGTCTAAATATTGGAAACTACAGGGTGTGCTTGGTCCAGTGTAGTAGAGAAAAGAAATTTGTGAGTTAAAAAAATCTGTTCTAATTAGACGAGCCTCTTGTAGTTGACATGTAGTTAATTGCATGTTAGCAGGCAGTTACAGGTTACATTGACATGATAGGCATTGTTTCAGAAACTTTGAGGAGGACCAGATGTCAGTTCTCACTCCTCCAAGATCTGCCCACAAGTCCAGATGACATCACCATTGTGGATGATACTTGTGGAACTTTTCAGAATTATGGCATTTTCAAACCCATAGACAACATTCATTTTTAATCATTTCAATTAAATGCCAAAATGTATGGAAATTTACAAAATAGAGAAGTGGTGTTCATTGGAACATGGGAGTTTCCTTGCAGTTGGAGCGGAAGAGCTGGGAGTTATAAGAATCAGGTCTTACTGCACTATTATGAGTGTCATAGTGCTGCCAGATTTGCTGAATTTCTCCAATATTTTCTGTCATTATTTCCCACCCCAGGACTTGATGGCCAGGGAAGGTATGTTCATAGCATGGCCAAACAGGTTGATTATCAACCTGCAAAGCCTTCTAAAGATTACTGTCAGGCAGGCAGTAGGAATGGGAAAGATTCCTGGTCAACCATGTGTTGCCACCAGGTTTTGTATTCTTTACAACATTTAAAATTATGCCTTGAACTCCAAAACCTTGATCATTTGTAGCAACATTGTGTATCATCTACAAGGTGCATTGCAGTAACTCACTAAGACTCCTTTGACAGCATCTTCCAAACCTACAACCTTTATCACCTAGAAGGGCAAGGTCATCGACAATCTTTACTCCAAGTCACACACCATCCAGATTTGGGACTCTTTTACTGTTTGTTCAGTGTCACTATCCTAAAAATCCTAAAATTTGCTTCCTAAAAGCATTGTGGCTATCCCTACAGACCTAGGACCACAGCAGTTCAAGAAGGCAACTCACAAAACTTCCTCCAGCCCAAAAAATATCCTTTAAACATTATTCTCTGTTTTCTGTCACAGCCCAATTTGAATTTATATCCCTTTAATCCCATGAACTAAAACATTTCTCGTAAGTCTGGACATTGTATTGAATACCTTTCGAAAGCCTATGTACACCACATCAAAAGAATTACTCTCATTTATCCTCTCTGTTACCTCTTCAAAGAATTTCAGCAACATAGTTAAATATGAGATTTTTCTTAAGAAATCCATGGTGGCTCTCCCTATTTAAATCTCATTGAGAATCATTGACAGAATCCTGTGTGGGGGTCTGAGCAATATGACCTATGGCGAGATGTATTACAGGAGTGGCCGACAAGATGAGTGAGGCCCATCTCAACATCAGTAGCAACTCACGCAATCTATTATGCTTTTCCCAAACGATATTATGAGATTCTCACTAGGCAGCTGTCAGATGCCAATTGACGGGGGAAAGTACTTTAAAACATTTTGGTAACCTCATAACCCATCTCACTGATACGCAGCCTCCCATCTTGCCAAACAAGCTAGACGTCAGGACAACCTGACAGGGAAACTAGAGAATGTACCTGGCATAATTAGTTTGTTGCTTAGCTAATTAGCAAATAACAAATTAACCAGTTAGTTTGCAGGCACTCCATTAGTAGGGCACCTTAGTTGTGTCTCTATTAGTATAAGTGTCTAACTTTGCAAAGTATGTCAAGTGCTCTATCCCTGACTCTCTACACCAGTCCTGGATGAATGTACCTCACCACTTACATATTTACATAACTTCCCAGCCCCCTTCCCCACTTAGCAGCATCATAAATTTTGCCTTGTGAATGGAAACTCCAACTTCCTGAGAAAATGAATTCAAAGATGCTCAGATTGTAACACAAGCATTGTGCTGAGGCACATTAGATTCTAATGTAGAGTTAGAGTCATACAGCATAGCACCAGGCCCTTAGACCCACCATATATGCCGACCAATAAACCTCAAACTACACTAATCCCATTTACCTGCACTTGGTCCATAGTCTACTATTCCCTGGCATTTTAAGTGCTTGTCCAGATACTTCTTAAAAGTTGCGAGAGTACCTGCCTCCACCACCGTCTCACACAGTATGATCCATATTTCTACCACACCCTGTGTCAAGTTTTTTTCTCAGATTTCCTCTAAATCATTTACTCGTCACCTAAAACTTGTGCCATCTGGTCTTGGACACTGTTCAATATTCTCTTTGTCACATTTTATGTATAAATAAGTATGGACATAGCTTATTTTTTATGAAGCATTTAAATTGTTGCAAATATTTTGTGTCTTTTGAATTAAATCAGCAGCAGTCTGTATGTTTTTCATAATGACTGGAGTTACTTGATGTTTTTCAACAATGGAAACTCAATAAGACAGACAGATGAGATGTCATTCTGTAAATGCATTGCTAAAGAGAAACTGTAGTTTGTTTTTAAGGAATTGAAAGATGCCCAAAATGTTACTAACCTTGCACCTTTACAAAGTCCCTGTTCATTAGCAGAGTGTTTTATCAATAAAGAGATATTGTTAGTTCAGCAAGGCAAGGATGGGTGTCTAATCCTGTTATACTTCTGTTTATTCAACAGTGTAAGCGTTAACTTTATGAAAAGGGTACATCTTAAATGTAAAAATAGAGACAGACATTTCCTCCTGTTATGAGTCCATCTGCTTTGTGTCTGTGGGACCTTATTGTGTATTATTCTGAGTATCCCAATTAATGCATTCATATTAACGCCCTGTCATTCTTTATTTCAATAAAACCTGGTCCAAATAAGAGAAAACACTGAAAAAAATCATTTTTTGGGTAGTTCCAGAGTGTATATCCTAGAATGAATGTAAGATTTGCATGTTAATCCTTGTAGAACTCCCAGGGTTATTATTTTGTAAACCTCTGTCAGAGTACTATTATTTAAGATAAGTATTTTAAACTGAAAGGTCAATTCATTTACATGCGTTTTTGAATATGGGACACAAATTAATTAGGATTTTTTCATTGGAATAAGCATTCATTTTATTTCTCTTCAAAGAAAAGGTGTAAAATTAAAAGAAATCTATCGATTCTCTGTGGTGCAGTTTGAGATACTCTGAATATTGATGCAGATTGACACAGCACTCCCATAATACAATTGTCTCCTTGAGCCAGACCTAGGTTTGAAAGCATCTAATATTCCAAAATACTTTGCTTTAATGCTTTTCAGCTTAGATTTTGTGTGTTTGCTCTGTACTCTTGTATTGAGACCTGGGTACTTGCATTAGCCTGGATTGGAGATAACATAGGATTATTGAGATATTGACCATGACCTTGGCTGTGAGTGTGGCTCTATTTATATGAATGAAATGCTTTGTGCCATATCTTTAGTGGATTAGTATTGTGAGACCCCTATATGTTCACTGTTGTAACAATTCTGTGCAAAATTATCTTGTTTTAATTCGTGCTTCAAGTGAATCAAAAGGATGAAATGAATTATAATCTTCAGGAACATGGCAGGTAAAAAGATTCATAAAGACAAATACAGAGATTAAGTTGGTCACAGGCGTCCTGGATCCCTGAGAAAGAAAAGATTTAAGAGTGGAAACTACCATTATGCAACAAAAATCCTGCAATTTCTAACAACCTGAGAGATATGGAATAGGTTTTGGGGGTGGAGGGCGGGGGTGCAATTTTGAACTTGGGCTCAATGCGTGCGTTTTGATGAAAATGACAAGAGGTTAAATGCTGAGAAAATGTGAATAAGCGAAAAGCCATCTGCCAACCCGACAACTTCTGCATTTTGTCAACATGCTAGGCTATGTGCTAGCAACCTTGTTGCAACAGGGGATTTGTCAATTTCAATATGCTACTTGCTCAGTGAAAGAAATGTTAACATGCACTTTGCAGCTTCTCTGTTCCTGAGTTTCCTGGGTTTCCAGGAACTCTCTGGTGAAAGCAAGGTGAGAAGACAGCAGCAAGTGTAATATGATCATAAGTGCTGAGTGCTGATAGCTGTTTACATGAAAGACATTGGCCTGCAATACTTGTGCTGAGAGATCATTTAGTGCACTTTGGAATCTGATCAACATGGGTCCTGCAGCTGCAGAAACTATTCTACTCTGGTCCTCGGATGAAGACCAATGTGTCCATTAGTACAAGCATCATCAGCAGCCTGTTACTCACAGACTAGCTACTCAACAGGAAAGCAGGCAAAAATAATTGCTTTATAGCACAGAATTTAAACATTGCAAAAGGAACAGAAGAAGTAAAAGCTTTTCCTCTTGCACTCATCAGAATTAAACAGATAGACTTGAGAAAAGGGACACCATTTGAAACAAAACAAGAGGACAGTGCTGATTGGTTTGGCCATCATTGGACTAAATGTAGCAAGAAGAGTTAACTGTCAATCTAAATTCTCAGACCCAGCAGGTAGATTCTGATTGGTTAGCGTGTTATCAAAGTGATGCAATAGAGAATTGGTTGTCTCCATGAGCCCCTGTTTTTGTAAAAAAAGGTTGTAATGTGTACACATTCCTCTTGCCTCCATGAAGCAGGGTACTGTCTAGTTATATATGTAGATTCTAATAGAGGTATTTCTCCTACAACGTGACAGTTGCATTCTTGTGTGGCCTCGTGCGATAGAAAATCACATTACAGGGAAATCACTATAGAAAATTGCTATACTGTACGGTAGAAAGTTTGCGTTACCCAAACATTGTCTACTATTCATCAATTGTGTTACAGCCAATTCATGTTAATGAAACATGCATTATAGCAGAGATATCTGTACACAGCAATGCATCATACAGCGAGCCTGACAGATGATCTTAAATTGTTTTAAAGAGGGTTTCTACAGACAGAGACAACAAGGTGCAGGGCTGGATGAACACAGCAGGCCAAGCAGCATCATAGGAGCAGA
>NC_063355.1:28417748-28440816 GCF_021869965.1 Rhincodon typus
CAAGCAGCATCATAGGAGCAGATGCTGCTTGGCCTGCTGTGTTCATCCAGCCCTGCACCTTGTTGTCTCGGATTCTCCAACATCTGCAGTTCCTACTATCTCTATCTACAGACAGATGCAGTTTGCAGGAGCCCATGTCCAATGCACAGGATGTATAGATTGAGGATAAGCTTCCTTCACATTTCAGATTGTGAATGTCTCAGGAAATGCAAGGTGCCTTGTCATGTGTTGTCAGCCTGTTGCTGCAAGAGCAAGAATTGCTTCGGACTAGACTTGGTGGCCACAGTTCACCAGTGTTTGTCAAAGTCACCACTGCACTCAATCCTTTCTGATGCTTGATCCTTTCAGGACTCTGTCTGAGACAGAGTAGGTGTTCAGGTTTGAGACTGTAACTGAGTTTTCTCAGCTACAGAGCACTATGTTGTATACACGTGGCAATAAAAACATTCATTGATCACACAGGACAGTTTATCAATCACTTAGGCCAAACATCAATGTTATATCAGTTTTATGCAGGTGCCTACGAGATTCCCATGTGTGCCACTTACATCCCACGGTAGTTCACTCTTTCTGATCTCTTTGCAACTAGAAGCAGTGTGATTGGCTGACTCCTTCGATACAAGGTATAGACTGTTAAGACATGGCTGAAGGCAGCACTTAGAAACCTGAAGAATGGGACTTAAGAATCACAGAAGGAATGCCAGATGAGTAGTAGTCAAATAATCAAACAACAAGTACATTTCTGAAACATAATTTTCCTTTTATAAAGCCAGGTTGATCTTTTCTGATAATACTATGATTTTCTAATTGTTCATTAAATTTGTACCCAGAATCCTGGGCCAAATCTTGGAAGCATCTTGCTGTTCGATAGAAATATGACAAGGTAAGGCTACTACCCAGCATAGGGCCAAAATGGGTAGCATCACAAAGTGTTTCCTTGCGAGTAGCTGTGACTGCTCCAAGCAGTCAGACATGTTACAGTGTTAGATTTCTCAGCACATAAGGTCCTATTGCATCAGGACATATTTTGTGGCTGCACTATACAACTGCCACTGTCATTCATGGTGGTTAAAGATGTGCCCACAAGGATATCTTCCAACCGATCCTAGCTACATGATATATTCTCATTTAATCACACAAATGCTGAGATTCAGGATATCACTTCTTGTGATCATGGACTTTCCAACATCTCAAACTACTTACTTAGTATCGAAGAAGATGTCACATAACCAGAGTACATCAGGAAGAAGAGTCCTTTGGAAGCTATTGGGATGTCTGACAGCATACAAGCAGTGAGGAATTGTTAGTTCTTTTCAATCACCTTACTTGCCATATACTTAGTCATATTACCAGGAGAGGTAAAAAAGCCCTTTGAAAGGGTTTCCCGCAGCTGGCTTTCCAATGTATTTTCTCTTCAATTGCCATAAGTATTCCTCAAGAACCAAAATGAGGTAATAAGACCAAAAAAAAACTAAACTGGAATGCCAGATGGTTTGAGTGCCAAGCACTCCATTTTTTTCACTCTTCATACCAAAATGTATCATTTTACACTTCTCTGCATTCATTTCATTGATGACATGTGCACCCATTCTAGCAGCCCCTCAGAGGGACTGGCAGGACCGCATCCATGAAGCAGAATTTTAGATAGTGGCCTTGAGCAAGGAACAGCGGATGAATCACGAAGCACATTGGTGGATACACAGGCAGGAGAATCAGTTTGTCAACCTCGGTCAGCACTGCTGCTATTGTGTGTGGGCTGATTCTTTCTTTCTTTCCAAAAATATACTTTATTCCTAAAAAGATTATTCAAGTACCAAGTTGACATTATGAAAGCAAAACAAATCAGTTTCTTTCAATTATTTATGCTACTCATTACGTTTACAGTTACATTTAATATCTAAAATCTTTTTCACTTGCCAAACATAGAGAATTTACACAGTTTCCAGCCATTCTTTTGTATTATGGTGGGAGGGCCTTAGATAGTGGCAATTGGGCCTTTGCAACAGCTGACTCATGGGTTAATACATCCCTCAGGATATAGTCGTGGAGGCTGGAATGCACCAGTCTGCAATGCTAAGTAATTGAATGCTCTCTGACTGGAAGATCAACCAGTTTCAAACAGACCAAAGAGTGCCTTTCATCGAATTGATTGTCCTTCAGCAGTAGCTGTTGGTTGTCTCAGTATGCGCCGCTGGGAACAGCCCGTAGATCCTAGGGTCCTGTGTTACAAAGTTGTTCAGCTACTTCCATGGGTACACAAAGCTCTTGCTGTGCCACAGGCTTTTTGTGCTGTTGCTTTGTAGCAAAGGCTTCTTTAACAATTATAATTATCACAGCAGCTGTGAATCTTCTTTATCCTATAAGAACAATGAGTTGTTAATTAATATTTTCAGCAGTAATTACAGTCATTTCTGGTTAGCTCACAGCACAGAAGATGTCGATATCCCACATTCATTATGGAGAATTGTGTCCTCATGCATTCACAAGAACAGCAGGATAGCTCCCATCAATGGAGTCAGTGACCTCCCTTATAATAATAACAAAGACTCCTCCTTCCACATAAAGAGCAGTGAAAGGAGTTCTCCTTGTAAACCGCAGTGCTGCTAAGAGACCATACCAATACGTGCATCAGGAATATGTCCTTTGACCAAGTACACTTTGAACACATGTCCCTTTACCTGAACACCTGAGCAAGAATGTAAGCATTTGCATGTGCACATTCTTGCATCTGTCTGTTTTGTGTATGTGTTCCTCATTGCTAAGATCTCGTCACTGCTGCCAACCAAGGTAGGGTGGTATATTGATAATGTTACTGTTCTACTAAAGCAGGATACCTGACTAATGTGTTGGGGACATGAGTTTAAATTCCAGCAGGACAGCTGGTGGAAGTTAAATTTGAGTATAAATCTGAAATTAAAAGCTCATCTTAGTAATGGGTGACCATGAAAATGAATTTTCTGTCACAACATCTGGTTCACTAATGCCCGATAGGGAACGAAATCCGCCATTCTTACCTGCTTTGTCTGCATGTAACTCCAGACCCACAGCAATATTTCTGAAATGGTCAGTAGCTCTGTTATTATGAGGAGAAATCATCAATCACAATAATAGTCTTAGGTCAAATGACATCAAATATGCTATGTAAGGATTCAGCTTATAGGAAACCAAAGTGTGCTCACCAGCATTTTTTTAAAAGTGATTTGCTACTCGCCCAAAGGTAACCTTCAGCTTGTTTCCAGATATTGCAAAGCTCTGATCTTTGCTCCTGCACTGTGACTGCTTATAAACTGCATGAACTGCAGAGGTTTATTGTCAAAAGCACAAAAGATGAGTGTCACTGATTTTAATTTCCATTACAGCGATGTGAATTCTAAAAAACACAGCACAAATAATTTGTTCCATTGCCATTTCTGTTTGCATTAGAGCATTAATACCAGGCTATTGATAAAACATATCAAATACTTAGTATTTGAAATCAGATATATCAGATTTCTTCCTTTATTTTGATTCAAACTGGAAAGTTTCATATTACTGGCAAGTTCTGTAATATGCCCATCTCACAATGTGTTATCACTCAATGCTGAAATTCTAGATTTTGTCCTTCCAAGCCACATCTGGAGTTGCATCACTAAAATCAAGAGGTGGTGATTATAAATTATTCACTGCACTACAGGAGCAGCTTCAGATGATTTGTTTCTTGCTTGGTCTATCCCTGAAACCTAGGCCTCTTTGTAGTCAAAGCAGTATGTATAGGCTGACAAGATATGACTATGGCACAGTCTATGTTCCAGACAAGGTGCAAGAAACACCAGTCACACTCTACATGGCAAGATTTATCCCTCAGCAGCTGCAGGAACAGATTATGCAGATATTATCACATTCCTGTCTGAAGTAACTTGCTGCACAAAAAAATTGGCTGTTGTGTTTCATGCATTATAATGGTGACTCCTCTTCAAAAGGTACTTTGTTCGTTATTAAACATTTTGGGACTTTCTGAGGCCAAGAAAAGTGCTATGTAAATGTAAACCCTTTGCTTTTTTTTCATGTGAATATGAAAATCCTGCTCAAGGAGCAAAAAGAATAAAGTTTTCTGATGTCTTGGCTGATGCTTTTTCTTAAATCAAAAAAAAAAATCATTTAATCTCATTTTCTGCTTGGGGTACCTTCCTGTTCAGCTTTGCTGATATAACTTAGATATATAGAGAAAGCACTTTACTTTCTGTATTCTCGTACCCTATTGTCCTTCTTTTATCATGTGGTTTGATGCCATACTATGAGTGGCAGATGGAATACAATGTGGGGAAGTGTGAGATTGTGCACAGAGGTATAAACTATTTTCTACATGGGGAAAGGCTTCACAAGTCTGAAGCACAAAGGGACTCACGTGTTCTGGTTCAGAATTCTCTTAAGATGCAGGTTAAGTTGGCAGTTAGGAAGGCAAATGCAATGTTAGCATTCACTTTGACAGGGCTAGAACACAAGAGAGTGATGTATAAGGCTCTGGTCAGACCGCATTTGGAATATTGTGGCAATTTTGTGCCCCATATCTAAGAAATGATATGCTGACCTTGGAGGAGTCCAGAGGAGATTCACAAGAATGATCGTAGCAATGAAGGGCTTGTCATATGAAGAGCAGTTGAGGACTCTGGCTCAGTACTCAACAGAGCTTAGAAGGTTGAGGGGAGTTCTGAATGATACTTAAAGAATTATGAGAGGCCTGAATAGAGTAGGCATGGAGAAGATATAGGAAAGACTAGGACCCAAAGACACAGCCTCAGAGTGAAGGGACAGCACTTTAGTACTGAGATGAGGAGGAGTTTCTTAAGCCAGAGAATGGCTAATCCATGAACCTGTTTAGAGTAGAAGGCTATGGAGGCCAAGTCATTGAGTATTTTTATAGTAGAGATAGATAGGTTCTTGATTAATAAGGGGATCAAACGTTACAGACAGAAGACAGGAGAAAGGGGTTGAGAAACATATCAGCCATGATTCAATGGCAGAGCAGACTTGATGATGGGCCAAATGACCTAATTCTGCTTCTATATCTTATGGTCTTATGGACTGTTTACAGACAGGCGAAGGAGAGTGCAAAGTCAAGGCCAGTCTTCAGGTTTAGACTTCAAAGTAACACTACTTATTATACATTAATATTGAATACTGCTGTACATGGTAATCATAGATATACCAGGCTTTAGACTATAGTTACATTAGGTTATGACTAATCTACCTTCTTCATGTTTTCATGTCTATCTGCCCTCTGTGTGTCTTCCAGGGAGAGTAGAGAGTTCTAGAGTAGTCTATGGTATAATCTTCCAGAGATCTTTCTGATCTGTTCGAACTCACACTGCTCTATGTTAACTCAATAGTGCGCAACCTTATGACACTATTGCAAGCTTGTTCCAGGATCCTAATGCTCTTGAACACCAGTCTCCCTTTCCTTTACCCATCTATTCAATAATTTTAAATCTTGACATATTTTTCATTTCAGCCATTAACCCGATAAATTAATTCACAGTCTCATAATTTTCTGTGTGAAATGTTATAATCTCAGATATTCTTGGACAAGTCAGGTCACAGATTGAAATCTGACTTTGTAGATTGATTTTGTTTTGAAGAGATGGTTTCTCACTGAAACATAAGCACAAAATGCTGCAGATTTACTTCTAACAATTAAACAAAAGTTATAAGCAAAGAAATGAAGATTAAAATAGAATAAACCAATCTATTTTCACATAAAACAAACTTAAAGACTTTGAAACATAAAAAATAATCTCATTCACACCAAAAAACACCTCTGCTCCTAAAATCAACATCTATCAACATCCAATATTTCATAGAACTGCACCAAACTGATCATAAAACTAAACCTTTGTTTTTTCAGCTCTACAAATTTCTCTCAAGCTTGGAGAAAATAAGTCCAGAAGCTTCCATCAAAAAGCTTGAGTTACTAATCTGTGTAATGTGTGCACTCTTAAACACTCCTAATGTAATCAAAAAAATCATGAACCTCTTTCAGAGATAACAAGGTGTAGAGCTGGATGAACACAGCAGGCCAAGCAGCATCATAGGAGCAGGAAGGCTGACGTTTCGGGCCGAGACCCTTCGTCACAAATGGGGGAGGGGAAGGGAGTTCTGAAATAAATAGGGAGAGAGGGGGAGGTGGATAGAAGATGGATAAAGGAGAAGATAGGTGGAGAGGAAACAGACCGGTCAAAGAGGCGGGGATGGAGCCAGTAAAGGTGAGTGTAGGTGGGGAGGTAGGGAGGAGATAGGTCAGTCCAGGGATGACGGACAGGTCAAGGGGGCGGGATGAGGTTAGTAGGTAGGAAATGGTGGTGCGGCTTGAGGTGGGAGGAGGGGATAGGTGGGAGGAAGAACAGGTTAGGGAGACGGGGACAAGCTGGGCTGGTTTTGGGATGCGGTAGTGGGAGGGGAGAATTTGAAGCTTGTGAAATCCACATTGATACCATTGGGCTGCAGGGTTCCCAAGCAGAATATGAGTTGCTGTTCCTGCAACCTTCGGGTGGCATCGTTGTGGCACTGCAGGAGGCCCAGGATGTACATGTCATCTGAGGAATGGGAGGGGGAGTTGAAATGGTTCGCGACTGGGAGGTGCAGTTGTTTAGTGCGAACCGAGCGTAGGTGTTCTGCAAAGCAGTCCCCGAGCCTCCGCTTGGTTTCCCCGATGTAGAGGAGGCCACAACGGGAACAGCAGATGCAGTATACCACATTAGCAGATGTGCAGGTGAACATCTGTTTGATGTGGAAAGTCTTCTTGGGGCCTGGGATGGGGGTGAAGGGGGAGGTGTAGGGGCAGGTGTAGCACTTCCTGCGGTTGCAGGGAAAAGTGTCGGGTGTGGTGGGGCTGGAGGGGAGTGTGGAGCGGACAAGGGAGTCACGGAGAGAGTGGTCCCTCCGACAAGCAGATAAGGGTGGGGAGGGAAAAATGTCTTTGGTGCTGGGGTCAGATTGCAGATGGCGGAAGTGTTGGAGGATGATGCGTTGGATCCGGAGGTTGGTGGGATGGTACATGAGGACGAGGGTGATTCTTTTTTGGTTGTTATTGCAGGGACGGGGTGTGAGGGATGAGTTGCGGGAAATGCGGGAGACACGGTCGAGGGCGTTCGTGACCACTGAGGGGGGGGAAGTTGCGGTCCTTGAAAAACAAGGACATCTGAGATGTACGGGAGTGGAATGCCTCATCCTGGGAGCAGATGAGGCGGAGGCGAAGGAATTGGGAATGGGGATGGCATTTTTGCAGGAAGGTGGGTGGGAGGAGGTGTATTCTAGGTAGCTGTGGGAGTCAGTGGGCTTGAAATGGATATCGGTTTCGAGGTGGTTGCCCAAGATGGAGACAGAGAAGTCCAGGAAGGTGAGAGGGGTGTTAGAGATGGTCCAGGTGAACTTAAGGTTGGGTGGAAGGTGTTGGTGAAGTGGATGAACTGTTTGAGCTCCTCGTGGGATCGCGAGGCAGCGCCGATACAGTCATCAATGTAACGGAGGAAGAGGTGGGGTTTAGGGCTAGTGTAGGTACGGAAGAGGGATTGTTTACTGAGTCTACTGAGTCTACTGAGTACATACTTTATCTCTTCATCTAATCCTGACTGTCACGTCCCCTTAAAGTCCTTTCATTGATCCCATCTCACTAGTATCAACTCACTATTGTGATCTGCTGTCAACATGACTTCAACAACAGCGACTACAATTGAAAAATTATTTGGTTGAGTGTAAAGTGGATTGGGACATTCTGAAGACAGCTGAGCATTGACAGAACATACATCTACATCTACTACCTTGATACTGGAAAGCATAGAGCAAGTCTGTTTCTTAGCCCATCACTTGTAGAGGTATAAGCTGTTCACAAAACTACACCTGCCCTGCTGGCTGTCTAATGTAATAGCTAGCTTCTGGGATGGCTTGAAATGATGCAACAGCAAAAATACTTCATGCTGTAAGAAACCTTGTTTTTATGGGAATAGCTTTATCTTACCCACCCATGATATGTTGACCATTCATGCATAATCACTGCAGCTGCATCTGTTGTTCCCCAAAAATGTCTTTTCCTCATCTGAATTATTGTGCATACTGTCAAATCCAAAATGACCATTTACCCATCTCCTTTGCAAGGTAAATAATGCAGACGGACTCTTAGACAAGAAAATAATCAAAATGGAACTCTTCCACCATAAATGAACAGAGTCAGCTTTTTTTTTGTTCTTGGGATTTTGCTAATGCCTATTTCTTGTTTATCCTTAACCAACCTTGAGAAGATGTTGTTGAGCTTTCTTGAACCACTGCAGATCAGTGCCATTTTACGTTATCTCTTGATGCAAGTAAGTGGATTGCAATGCCATATCAGAGGGCATTTTCAAGTGCACTGTGTTGCTATGGAGTCACATTTAGGCCTGCCTAGGTGAAGATGGCAAATTTCCTTCTCTGTAGGTCATCATTGTGAAACCCCCAGTTGGTTCACAATCTGGAACTCATGTAACCAGAACATTAGTTCAGGCTTCTGGAGTTCCAGTCTAGTAACATTATCATTATGCTACCATTCCACAAATACACGGAGCAAAATGTATCACTGGGCAAGACAAGACAAAATTTTTAAAAAAACCTCTTCAGATACATTTTCTCCCTTTAAGTGGCTTGCTTCGTGAAGCAGTTCCTGAAGACTCCATTGTGCACAGTACTACAGGAAAGGCTTATTTTGTTATCCATGTAGAATTGAAGTTGTATCTTTCTAAGCCATGAGAAGCACTGAGGGATGCCCAGAGGTTCTTTGAAGAGATTATCCTCTTCAAATCTGACATCTCTGTATTTTGTTATTTTTATGCAGTCCCTTATGTAATGAAGAATTGTATAAACATTGTGGAATCACCTTATTGTTCTCAATCTGGTGTAGAAACTGCCACTCATAACTGGGTTTGCCCGAGGACAGTGACTGAAGGCTCCACATCAGTTCTTTTGCTTGATGTCTCTGACTTAGTGAGAGGGTGAGAAGCAAAATTAATTTTCTGCAGCAAAGATCTGTGATAAAAGGTGAGATTTCCTTCTGTATTGAACTTTTACTGACATTTTTTATGACTCCAGAGAGCACACAAGTGGCTAGAATTCCAAGGTCACAAAAGATAATTGCCAAAGAAAAACCATCAACTCAGAGCAGTGGCTCCCAAATATGTTGAGTGAGAACCTCTTGCATATCAGCCCTACTCTCACTCCACACAAACGCATCTTTATGTATTTGTGACCTTTGTGTCTAACACATTTTAAAGGGACAAAAGAGGTTAAATTCTTCTTGCGTATCATAAACTGGATGGTAACAACCTCTTTTTCTCCAAATATAGTTTTCATTTCTACTGAAGTTGAGACAAAAAAGGAAGAATTTTACTTTCGCAGCTAATATAACATATTGCTAAAATTGAAATGGAAAACAGCATAAATATCACAGTGAAGGTAAATGTACTATTGACTACAACTGAACATAAAAAATACATCTGTAGTGAATCAGATGAGCCTCTTTGCTCACACCCAAAGTCAAGTATCAGTTCAACGTTGGAGAGTTTATACCCAAATCAATCTCTACATTCAAGCTGCGTCTGTTTTGATATACATGAATGAAGAAAATCTCAATTCACACTAAACTAAGTTGTCAAGTATTTCAATGGATTATTCCTTCACAGATATTGAACATTGAAGATCACATTCACACTAGTTGCACAGACACAGGAGCAAAGGGGCTTTGGAACTTTTCATTTGAACTGGCAAATCAGTGTCAATAGGAACTTATATGCTGGCAGGAAATTATAGCAAAAGACCATCGCTGATACAGCCACACATTCCTGCAAAAGCTTATGTTTCCAAAGAAACTGAACAAATCTAAGTTTAATTCCAAGTGAATAATGCACACTGATGTAATCTTTCATAGTACAGTCTCAACACTGGGACATGTGAATTGTCCCAAGTTTCAAGAAGCGAAAGATCCTTCATAATATTCACTGGCAGAGTAAATTAAAATCACTGTCCTACAATTGTATTGACTTTTCTCAATTAACAAGTGGAAATTAATTGGTGGTTTCTAAATTGGACGTTTCTTGAAATTTGAAACAACGTTAAACAAATAATCAACTGTTTTCTAATTTTTTTCTCTTTTTCTTTATGATTGACTCTGTCCAGCCCATAGCTTACTGCACATCTTAAAGCTTAAAACATGGAACACAAACTACAACCACTATGTAATGTGAACAGTGGCATTTTCTTTCATTAACAAATGCACTTAGCCTTTTTTTTTAAAAGAAAAATGCATACAAATACATATTCAATTGGAGAAAAGCTTTTGATGTTTACTCTTGTATTTTTCAACATTATTTGAACAGCATTGGTCAGAAATTTAAAAAAAACACAACCAGATCGGAAATTGTAAACACTGTCAATGTACAGACTTTACGATTCAAATTTAGGATAGCACGTAATGTCTTGATTTATAAGCAAAGGTCCCAATCTAGGCTTTTGGGAGTGGATTACAGCTTTGGTAAAATGTTTAAGACAATTTAAGTGGTAAATGTAATTGTGATATTGTGACATATATATATATGTGTTATATTTGGTTTAAATCTTACTAAGTATTTATTATTGAGGGAATAAAATAGCACACGGGATCATTTTGAAAAAGCATTCAGAATAACTTGTAGGTATTGAGCAGCCAGACTCTATAACGAGTTTCATTCTCTCTTACTCTAAATCAGCACCACTTGCAAGTTGCACAATGGCTAGTATTTTCCATTATAGAGTTTACGTTCTGTGCATGGAAGTGAACATCATTTCAATGAGCTGGTGGTCGGTGCCATCTTTTAGCAGGTAGTTATGCAGCTGGCAGCTCTTTATATATGTAGGTGTGAGAAGCAGCGAGAATTATGGTGAGGCAGGCAGGAGGGCAACACCCCTGCCATTATCTTACGGGCATCAAATATCCTAGAAGACGTACCTGCTTCATTGTTCTCTTTCGGGAACATTTGTCAATGCCATTCCATCCCGGAAATTCGGTGGTGGTAGTCTAAGTTGTACGGGGGTCATAGATACTGGCACCATATTTTAAGGGCACCTGACTGGTCATTCATTTCCTGCAAGGCAGGAGGATCACTTGGATTCTTGGAGTGGACATTTGCAACAAACTCTTTAACTCTTCGACATTCAGCCATGATGTGACCATTGCTGGCCAGCCCAGCATTTATTGCCCATCCCTAATAGCCCAGAGAGCAGTTAAGAGCCAGCCAAATTGCAATAGGTTTGGAGTCACATGTAGGCCAGACCAGGTAAGGACGGCAGTTTCCTTCCTAAAGGATGTTAGTGAACCAGATTAGTGTTTCTGACAATCGGCAACAGTCTCATGGTCATCATTAGTCTCTTAGTTCCAAAATATTTGTTTAATGGATTTCAAATTCAACCATCTGCCATGGCAGGATTTGAACCTGGGACATCACCTGGGTCTCTGGATTAATAATCTAGCAATAATACCACTAGACCATTGACTCTTCTCATCTTCTCTCAGACTTCCATCCATGGCCCATTACACTTCATCAACACTTCATTTGGTTATCTCTCGTGCCCCAAACAACTTAGACTACCGTCACCTGATTTCCAGTGTGGAACCCATAGACAAATGTTTGCCGAAGAGGACAAAGAAGCTGGTTCTTGCTCCAAAGTCCATGAAGATGACTACATCACTTGCTGCATGCCACTTCTAAACAGTCATGAAACTGAAGGTACATACTGCTCATACACGTCAAATTTAATTCCCAGAGGGGAAAATAATTCCAACAAGCTGGCCTGTTATTGGGTGTACATGAGTTGCAGATCCAAACAAAAAGACCTTCTGACAATTGCTGTTGGGAAGTTCATCCCAACTTTAAAATTCAAAGAATTTAAATGCAGAAGTTTATCCTGTTGTTGGGAATCTGGTTTTGGCCTCCCACCAATTAATTTCCCGATCTGCCTTGCTTGAAGCACAAGACTCTGCCTGAAACATCTTTACCAGTGAAAATACTTGTCATGACATTACATAAGAGAGTAATAGGAACTGCAGGCCCTTTATGATTTTTCAGTGCAATGTTCCCCACTCACTGGATTAACGTAGTTCACATACTCTATGCAGACACACTCATAATTTTTTCACTTTCTATATCATTCATTCAAACAGTACCATAATTCAACATTACTCGGTCACGTACTATATGCTTATTGCCTCATTCATTCATTCATACATCATATATATTTAATTGACTTTATGTTTATGCATTCCATACCTCTCAGCCCTTCCTCAAACATATAGTAACTCTATAGCAAATGCAAACATATTGAGCCACAGCCTCATGTTTCTCAAAAATATCAATTTTTCAATGATCTGATCACCTTTTCTGCTGCATTCAAGCCTTTTCTTTCGTTTATGTTAAATGCATTAGAGAATGATTGAATTAGGACAAGACATAAATATTTATGATGTGCTCGCTAAGTGCGCGTATGGAAAACACACCCAACTCAGGATTCACAGAAAATCAGTCCAGGAATCATCAGTATTAAACTGCCTAATTTATAAAATGCCTGTAATGCAGACTTGTAACTGGATAACACAGTCTGAATGAGCTCAACAACTGTCGTGTGTAGGCTCGAACATGTTTCACACCCAGTTCAGCTTGGACATGAAACTTTACAACAACGGCTTAGCAATGACTGGATGACTTCATTGAGTATTGTATCCTCTAATCTCTTAGTGCACAGGTGTGAAGGTTGTAAGACCATTGAAATATATATATAAAAAAGGTTTCTGTACCTTTCTGCAAAGGAACTTCAACACCTGAGGTTATGGGTAATTATATGAATTGTGATGGGCCCTGTTTGATACCTTTGACAAATTTAAGGGCTAAGTCGAAAAGCTGAGGTGGCTGGAAAAGTGTACTCCTGACTTTCTTACCTTTGATGTTCAATAATGAGGGTAAGGATGCAACTCATCAGCAGGAGGTCATTCATTCATTGATGCAACTACACAAGCTGCTCCTCCATCATTTAATTATGATGAACACTTCTTGTTGCTAGCAGGAGGTTAAAGCTCAAAGAAAGGTCAGCATTGAGCTCAGTAACCATAAGGATAAGTGGTGATAAAAAGAAACACAGTTAATGTTATATTGATTTATTAACCTCTATAAAGATTTAAATTGAGGAGAATAAGTTTGGTAAATAATATTTTAACTCAAATGTGGCTCTGAATTGTTTTCTCACGCATAAAAAAGTGATAACGTGAACATTTTTTTACTATAGGAACAAATGCAAACCCATAAAATGGTATTTGTGATAAATATATACATGATACTAGTCAAGGAATCCCACCTAATCTCTACTAACATGATCGTGCATGAATCCATACTATACATTTGTTGGAATTCTAGATTTCAGGTCAGAGACCCTTGTTTGAATCTCATTCCTTGCTAGTTTTGACAGTCACATCTTAATGTAAGACATAGGTTATAAATCTTTATTATGTTACTCAGAGAGTAACATTTTGATTCATCACCCTTAGCGTCCGCAATTCCTCTTGGTTTCCTGAGCTTCGTCATTAATCTTAGTCCTTTGATGAAAATTCAATCATATTCTGCTAGGATGAGGATGGTTGCCATTCTGGATAAACCTGCTGTTATTTATTTTCCCACCTGGAATAGACCACATTCATATTGGCTTTCTGACGGAGTGGCAGGGAGACGGAACGGGCATTAATATGTGCTCTCTTATAAATGGCCAAATTCTTGTCCTCCTAGATCAGTGGTGTTCCGAAGGACAGTGGTGTGACCTCTGTGGTTTGTCATGTAAAAAAATGATTTGGATGAAAATGTAGGTGGACCGATTGGTAAGTTTGCAGACAACACAAAAATTGATGGAGTTGTGGATAGTGAGGAAGGTTATCAAGGATACAGCAGGATATAGATCAGTTGGAAAGTTGTACAGTGAAATTGAAGGTGGTGTTTAATCCGAGGCAAGTGTGAGGTGATGCATTTTGGGAGGTCAAATGCAGAAGGAAAGTATACAGTAAATGGCAGGACCCCTAGGAGCATTGAGATATGGAGGGATCTTGCGACCCAAATCCCAGAAAGTGGCAATGCAAGTGGATAAGGTGGTAAAGAAGACATATGGCATTCTTTCCTTCATCGGCCAGGGAATTGAGTATAAAAATTAGTGTTGCAGCTGTATAAGACATTAGTTAGGCCACATTCAGAGTATTATGTGCAGTTCTGGCCACCACACTATAGGAGGGACATGGATGCTTTGGAGAGGGTACAAAAGAAATTTACCAGGGTGTTGCCTGGATTGGAGTGTATTAACTACACTGACAAGAGTCCTATTCCTGTCCCACACATTCCTTCACCAGCTTCTAACACTCTCCCTTCACCTGGACCGTCCTTCTGGCCTTTTATCTGCACTTGACCTATTCATCGAGATTTGTTGATATGACATTGGTCACCTCAATTTCTCTGCCCCCTTTACCCATTCCAACCTATCTTCCTCTAAACTGATTGCTCTCCATACGCTCAGATCTAACCCTGACTTTGTAATCAAGCCTGCCGATAAAGGTGGGGCTGTTGTTGTCTGGCATACTGACCTCTACATTGTGGAGGCTGAGTGCCAGCTCTCAGATACCTCCTGGTGTGTCCCCCAGAACATGACTTAACCATGGAACACGAGGCAACTGCATCCCCAATGGTCACTAGCCTCATTTCATTTCTCCCTCACTGCTTCCAAGCTCACTGTCCCCCAACTCTGCACAGCCAGCTTCTACTTCCTTCCCAAAATCCATTAGGAGGACTCCCCAGGCAAACTCATTGTTTCTGCCTGTTCCTGCCCCACAGAACTCATCTCTACCTCAATTCAATTTTTTTCTTGCTTTGTCCAGTCCTTCCCACTTACATCCATGATTCTTCTGACACTTTACATCAATTTCCGAATTACCAGTTTGCAGGGTCCAGTTGCCAAAGGGTCTGTTCCTATGCTGTATTGTTCTATGTTCTAGATCGCTCAACATTCTTTGCATATTATGCTTCCTGCAACCTGCCTGTATATCGAGGCCCTCTAATTTCTCATTCTGAGATGTTCATAATGTGCAGAATGGCTTATATAATTCTCCCTCCTCCATTTAGCCTTGTACTCCTAGACTTGTCCTTCTTCACCTCAGACCTGCATTCACTGTTTCTCTCTCATTTGGTCTTTTATTTTATTTATTTGTGGGAATGTGGTCATCATTGGCTGGCCAGCATTTATTACTCTTCTTAGATGCCTGTGAGATGGTGGTAGTGAGCTGCCTTCTTGAACTGCTGAAGTCCACTGCTCTAGGTTGACACATAATACCCATAGGGGGGATTTTCCAGGTTTTTGATGCAGCAACAGTGAAGGAATGTGATAAATTTCCAAATCAGGAGGGTGAGTTGCTTGGAGGAGACATTGCAATTGGTCTCGTTCCCATTACCTGCTGCCCTTGTCATTCTAGATGGAAATGGTCGTGGGTTTCAAAGGTGCTGTCCAAGGATCTTTGGTAAATCTCTGCAGTGCATGGACATGGACTGCTTCAGTATCTAAGGAGTCACGAATGTTGCTGAACATTGTGTATTCATCAACGAACATCTCCACCCACCCCTGACCGTATGATCAAGGGAAGGTCATTGATGAAGCAGCTGAAGATGGTTGGATCGAGGACACTACCCTGAGGATTTTCCTGCAGAGATGTCCTGGAGCTGAGATGACACCTTCAATAACCGCAACCATCTTCTTATGTGCCAAGTATGACTCCAACCAATGGAGAGCTTGCCCTCAGTTCCCATTGATTCCAGTTTTGCTTGGGCTCCTTCATGCCACACCTGGTCGAATGTGACTTTGATGTCATGGTCAGTCTCACATCATGTCTGGAATTCAGCTCTTTTGCCCATGTTTGATCCAAGGCTGCAATGAGGTCAGGAGTTGATTGGCTCTGGCAGAACCCAAACTGGGCGTCACTGAGCAGGTTATTGCTGAGCCCTGCTGTTTGACAGCACTGTTGCATTCTTCCTTGGCCTTCCAGGCTGGTTGTTCATTTTTAATCTTTAAGTGTTGTTTTGAAGACGTCTGTTTCAGTAAATCAAATTGAAATTCTTAATAACTCGTGTCATTATTAAGTAGATTTTTTTTTAAAATTAGGATCAATTTGGCCTGCCTTCACATATCCATAGCTTAATATTTTTCACAAATTTATAATATCCCTCTGGCTCTCAACTAATCTTGGAATAGTTTAAGTTACATTACTCTTCACCAATGAAGAGTGACTTTTAATTAAGCGATATTATTAAAGAGCTGAAAAGTAAGTGGAACAGTCCTTGGCAAAGAGTTTAAGAGGCTTGCAGCAGGCATTTTGGAGTGCTTTATGTGCAGAGGATTAGATGGATCATGGGAGGGGAATGATTTTTATTTTACTTATTCCAGCAATAAAAAAGTTTCAATCATAATTATTTTATTGTTGCTTATTGCCTGGAAACAATCTAGACTTCAAGCAACAAGATAAATCAAAGATGCCTTCTGGGCTGTAAACGTGTTGGGGATGGACATTCTGTCTTTATCTGCACTGCATAAAGGCACTAATGAGTAACGAAATTTATTTTCTCTCACAACTTACTCTTATTTGCTATCACAAGAGCAAATTCCCTTCCTTGTCCCTCAAAAGGTGACTATTTACATTGGTTGAAGTACCTTTCCCTTAACAGAATGGCAGAAATGATTAAGGTACTTCTGGCCACAGTGTAACTATAAAATTTCCCTCAAAAACTGGCAAAGATTGAGATAAAACAGGGTGAAGAAGTACTGAAGAATCATTCCTCTGTAGCCCAGTAAATATCCTGGACTGGATCACACCCATTTTGACATTTTACTGTTGAAAGCATTCACACATCATCCAGTGCTGAAATAGCTGTGGCACATGTAAATCAAATAATTCACGGCTCCCTTGAAGCAACCTCTGGCATGTATCTAAAATAAGGAAGGGCATTGCTTATTTGGGAACTGATCCAAGTGTCTCTTTAGGAACTTGTCTCCAGAATCGATCATTCCAAACCAAAAGCAATCTCGAGTTCCAATAATCCCCTCACAGGCAGTACTCTATCTAGCAGACTGATTAGTATGCTTGTGCAATATTTCAATAATATTCAACAATATTTTAACAAAACTGTTAACTTGCACATAAAAATGAGTCAACAACATTGTTTCAATATAATCCATTTGGAAAAATTGCACAATCATTTTAACCACGTACTAAGTGGCACTTGGACGAATTTCAATCTCTAATGATTTCTCCTGAACATGGTACAAGGTAGACCGCAAGATCACAATAGAGAAACTTCCCGCTACTGGCTGTAGTCAGAAAACTCAGATCATTGTTAAGTGGTATTGTCAGAAGATGCTTTGCAAGTATCAACTTGCTTGAAATAAGGAGCTTGATTTGAGTACACAGTTACACACAAATGTAACGCACAGCTGTGAGTGATGCAGGGTTTCAACCAGGGATTTAGGAGAATTATTTTATATGTATATGACTGCTGGGTATAGTCACATCATTGATTAGTGCTTGACCAAAATAAAATGAGACACATTATTTATCTTGCTTCTTCTAATTGATCATCTGCAATGCATCCTGCATAATTTATTCAGTATCCTGACAAATCAGTTAAAATTGCCAATTTTATGACATTTGCACCAGCATCCAAAGGCAACAGAATAAAAATCTTAGTGGTGTCTGTTGCATAACATTCAATTTTCATTACATTGAACTCTATATTCTTATTGTGAGAGTAAAACTTGATACATGATGTTTCTCAGAATATTCAATAATCTGTTGAACACCGCTACCATTTATATAGCATTCTTAATGTAGTAGAATTTCTCAAGGTACTTCACAAGAACATTAATATCAAGGTATAACACTGACCATGCTTGTTCTTATGGTTTGGAGAAATACATTGTATATTGTACAATTGTCATGCAACATAGTCGAGTAACCTCTGCAGTAACTTGCTATCACTTTAGAAATAGTAGTTATTAAAATATGACATAAAATATGGTATCAAAAGTGGTCAGTTGCAATTGTGTGGATTTTTAGAGCTATAAGAGAGCCAGCTACTAAAAACCACATAAAGGTAGAATTAGAACAGCAATTAGCAAATTTGACTTACTGGATGAATCACTGTGAATTTTCCAGTTCCCTAGTTTGTGGAAATGAATGGTGATATCAGTCAGAATTGGAATTTCAGTACCAAATGCATGAGATAGCTGTAGAATTGAATCAGAACAAACAGGAGCAGTAACTCTGTTATCAGAGCTGAAAAAGAGCGCTACAAGCGATGTTGCTGCCTTGACCAGACTGAGGAACAGAAAAGTCAGACTGGAAAAATTTTGAGGGGTTTGAAGTTCATAGATCGTAGAATCCCTACAGTGTGGAAACAGGCCATTCGGCCCAACAAGTCCACACCGCTCCTCCAAAGAGCATCCCACCCAGAACCATTCCTCTAATTTACCATGTCTAACTCACCTAACCTAAACATCCCTGGGCACTATTGGGCTAATTTAGTAAGGCCAATCCACCTAGCCTGCACATCTTTGGACCGTGGGAGGAAACCCGAGCACCCGGAGGAAACCCACACAGACACAGGCAGAATGTGCAAACTCCACAGACAGTCACCTGAGGGTGGAAACGAACCCGGGTCCCTGGTGCTGTGAGGCAGCAGCGCTAGCCACTGAGCTGCCCAAACAAAAACAGTTTCACTGACCATGTGGCACCCGCACTGTGAAACATCAGGAAAGAGTTTGTGGTCAAATCTCTGGAGTGGGACTTGAATCCATGACCTTCTTACTCAGAGGTCAGAGTGCTACCCACTGAGCCACAGCTGATACCTAAGTGTGGTTTTAATTCTCCACAAAGAAATGTTTGCAGAAATATTGAAAGAAAGGACATGGCATACAGCACACAAAAGCAAAAGAAGCATGTCCAGCAATGAGGAAAGTGGTGTATTCAGGAGATTAGTTTGGGAGAAGAAAGGCAAGCTTGGAAAAACAAAATGGCTGCTGGAGAGATGTGACAGACTGATTCTGATGAATCACTGTACGCCACCAACATGTTGCACCATGCATGCCAGGTGATAAATAGTTTGTAAACTGTCTGCAGAAGTAAAGCATCAAGTGAATTTGATGTATCTTATAGACACTTGTGTTTTATCCAACATTGTGTGCTTCACAAACCTGAGGGAAGTGGTTCAAGGTGGAGACTTGAAAATGAAGCCCTCGAAGATAAAGTTAATGCAACATGTTGGAACAGGTCCACCCCACTCAGCTGAAACAAGACAAAAGCTTGGGATGGTCACTCTACACATACCAGAAGTGAATTGCAGTACTTTGGAGGCAACATTTATTTTTATTCATTCATTTTATGGGATGTGGGTGTCACTGGCTGGCCAGCATTTCTTGCCCATCCCTAGTTGCCATTGAGAAGGTGGTGGTGAGCTGCCTTCTTGAACTGCTGCAGTCCACCTGCTGTGGGTTGACCGACAATGCCCTTAGGGAGGGAATTTCAGGATTTTAACCCAGTGTCAGTGAAGGAATGCCGATATATTTCCAAGTCAGGGTGGAGGGAGGCTTGGAGGGAAAATTGAAATTGATGGTGTTCCCATGTATCTGCTGCCCTTGTCCTTCTAGGTGGAAGAGTTTGTGGATTTGGAAGGTGCTGTCCGAGGATCTTTGGCAAATTTCTGCAGTGCATCTTGTAAATAATACACACTGCTGCTACTGAGCATCGGTGGCGGAGGGAGTGAATGCTTGTGGATGTAATGCCAATTAAGCGGGCTGCTTTGTCCTGGATGGTGTCAAGCTTCTTGAGTGCTGTTGGGGCTGCGCTCATCCAGGCAAGTGGGGAGTATTACATCACACTCCTGACTTGTGCCTTGTAACTTGTGGACAGACTTTCGGGAGTCAGGAGGTGAGTTACTCGCCACAGTATTCCTAGCCTCTGACCTGCACTTGTAGCCACTGTGTTAATGTGGTGAGTCCAGTTGAGTTTCTGGTCAATGATAATACCCAGGATGTTGACAGTGGGGGATTCAGTGATGGTAACACCGTTGAATTCAAGGGGCGGTAGTTAAATTGTCTCTTATTGGTGATGATCATAGCCTGGCATTTGTGTGGTGCGAATGTCACTTGCCACTTGTCAGCTCAAGCCTGGATATTGTCCAGATCTTGTTGCATTTGAACATGGACTGCTTCAGTATCTGAGGAGTCACGAATGGTGCTGAACATTGTGCAATCATCGGCGAACATCCCCACTTCAGAATTTATGACGGAGGAAAGGTCATGATAAAGCAGCTGAAGATGGTTGGTCTGAGGACACCAACCTGAGGAATGCCTACAGAGATATCCTGGAATTGAGATGACTGACCTCCAGCAAACATGACCATCTTCCTATGTGTCGGGTATAACTCTAACCACCTTGGTCAGTATGGATTTGTCCTGCTTTTTATGTACAGCACATACTTGGGCAATTTTCCATATTTTCAGGTAATTTCCAGTGTTGTAATTGTACTGGAACAGCTTGGCTAAGGGAGCAGCAAGTTCTGGAGCCCAAGTCATAATGTTGGCAGGGCCTGTAGCCTTTCCAGTATCCAGTGTCCCCAACCGTTTCCTGATATCACATGGAGTGAATCGAATTGGCTGAAGACTGGCATTTGTAATGCTGGGGACCGCAGGAGTAGGCCAAGATGGATCATCCACTTGCCACTTCTTGCTGTGAAAGCTTCAGTCTTATCTTTTGCACTGATGTGCTGGGCTCTTCCATCATTGAGGATGTGGATATTTGTGGAGCCTCCTCTTCCAGTGAGTTGTTTAATCATCCACCACCATTCACGACTGGATGTGGCAGGACTGCAGAGCTTAGATCTGATCCGTTGGTTGTGGGATCGTTTAGCTCTGTCTATCACTTGCTGCTTATGCTGTTTGGCGTGCAAGTAGTCCTGTTTGTACCTTCATCAGGTTGACACCTTATCTTCAATTATGCTTGGTGCTGCTCCTGGCATACCCTCGTACACTGTCCATTGAACCAGGGTTGATCCCCTGGCTTGATGGTAATGGTTGAGTGGAGAATATGCCGGGCCACGAAGTTACAGATTGTGCTGGAGTATAATTCTGCTGCTGTTGGTGGCCCACAGCGCCTCATGGAATCTTAAGTTGCTAGATCTGTTCGAAGACTGCCCCATTTAGCACGATGTTAGTGCTGTGGAGGTTATTCTCAATGTGCAGGTGGGACTTCGTCTCCACAAGGACTTTGCAGTGGTCAGCCTTACCGATACTGCCGAGCCACTCTTGGTGGTGGACATTGAAAGCCCCCAACCAGAGTACATTTTGTGCCGTTGCCATCGTCAGTGCTTCCTGTAAGTGTTGTTCAACATGGAGGAGTACTGATTCACCAGCTAAGGGAGGATGGTACATGGTTATCAGCAAGAGGTTTCCTTGCCCATGTTTAACCTGAAGCCATGAGTCTTCATGGGGTCCGGAGTCAATATTGAGGACTCCCAGTGCAACTCCCTCCCGATTGTATAGCACTGTGCCACCACCTCTGCTGGGTCTGTCCTGCTGATGAGGTAGGACATATCCAGGGATGGTGATGGCTGTGGCTGGGACATAGTCATACTCACAGAATCATCCCTTATAGACAATTTCACACTGCTCCTTGACTAGTCTGTGAGGCAGCTCTCCCAATTTTGGTTCTGATCCCTAGATGTTAGTGAGGAGAACTTTGCAGGGTCGACAGGGCTGTTTCTGCCCTTGTCTTTTCCAGTGCCTAGTTGATGCCAGGTGATCCATCCAGTTTCATTTCTTAGAGACTTCATCACAATTGGTACAACTGAATGGCTTGCTCGGCCATTTCAGAGGGCAACTGAGGGTCATCCAAATTACTTTGCATCTGGAGTCATGTTTAGGCCAGTCCAGGTGAGGATGGCAGATTTCCTTCCCTGAAGGACATTAGTGAACCAGATAGGTTTTTCTGAAAATCGACAATGATTTTACTATTGTCAGTAGATTCCTAATTCCAGATTTTTTGAAAAATTGAATTCAAATTCCATCATCTACTGTGGCGGGATTTGAACCTGGGTCCCCAGAGCATTATCTGGTTATTTAACCATTGACTGTAAAGATTTTCTTTACAGGTCTTGCATGACTTGCTGGTGAATATTATCTCAAACTAGATGAAAGTGTGAGACCAACTCACCATCTGTGGAAAACAAACAAGGCTGAGAGGACATAAAATTAAAGTGAATTTTCTCTCCCTCTTGTGGAACATGCGTGTAGCTGCTCTCCAGCATTTATTGCTTGTCCTTACCTCGCCCTTGAGAAAGCGATGGTTATACTGACTGTAACGAGGTCAGCCATGTGGACCACATAGAATATGAGTTCCCTACTTGGGGCTGTTAGTTTGATCTGGTCTGGGAGCCCTGTCTGACAGATATAAACAGGAGAGTCAGAGCTTCCGTTCACTCTGCAAGCTGGCACAGAAGAAGCTAGATCAGTGTCAATGACTGTAAATAAAGGGTGGATGGGTGACTGGCTACCAGTCTCTGTGATGTTATTTGGCTGCACTGTGCTATACTGTTAGAGAGGCATATGTGGAAGAAGCAAGGTTAATATGAGAAAAATAAAACTCTGTGATGGAAGTAGTTTTAACTGAGTCATTCAAGAGGGCATTGGATGATTGGCTAGATAGAAATAATGTGAAGGGTATGAAGAAAAATCAGGAGAATGACATTAGGCAATGATGCTCATCTGAAGAGCTGGTGCAGGTGTGAAGAGACAAATGGCCTCTTTCTGTGCTAAAAGACTTCTGTGATTTTATGATCTGCCAAGAAGAGTTCCAGCTGCCCTCAAGTTCAGCCTAAAAAACTGTATGGAATTGCTGGAAAAGAAGGGAATTTTCAAAGAGGCAGCTACTTGTGCAGAGATAGTAGGAACTGCCGATGCTGAAGAATCTGAGATA